>NC_064835.1:48204848-48507878 GCF_024166365.1 Elephas maximus indicus
TCCTTGGTGATCTTCATGTGACATCTGTCTCCCCCACCTGTGCTTGCTTGCTTCAGTGCTAATCTGCTCTTTTTATATCTCAAAAGCGATTGGGTTTAAGGCACATCCTACACTGATAGGAACTAATTAACATAACAAAGAAAACCCTATTCCTGAATGGGATTACATCACAGGTATAGGAGCTAGAATTTCAACACTTTTTTGGGGAAACAGTTCAATCCATAGCACTATCCTTGCCATAGATACTTCTGTGAATACAGCCAGGCCTCTCCAGGATCTTCGCAATTCTTGGTTTGCACTACTGCACTGTGGTCAGCTAAAGACCCCAGGTATTTTTTTCACATGAATCACTGTCAGATCTGTTCGTGGCTTTATTTTAAATTCAACATCAGGACGTGTTGTGTCGTCCTATAGCTGTTGGCTTACTCTTCATCATTCCTGATGACCAGTCAAATCCTGATCCTGTTTTCCAACAATGAGCTATTCCCCTGAGTTGTGTGATCTCCCTGATGTAATGTCTAAGTCTTCATCCAAATTATTGAGGACACTTCCTCAGGGAGTGATACATAGTGGAATGAGTAAATGAACAAACAGAAAGGTGCCCAGATGAAACCCTTGGACCTACTGCTAAAACGCTGCCTCCAAGTTATTCCTGGTTCATCAGTCAGGATTCTTTGGGTACAGCTTTTATCCAGACTCTGAGCCAACCTGACTGTACTGTCATCCAACTCCTATTTCTGCACATCAAGGGATGTTCTGAGACCTGTGGTTGATGCAGGTGGATGGCAGGCCCCCCAATGGCCTCCCTGTTGCAAGAGGAACCAAGGGCAACCCAGCCTGATTTGTCCTTAGAGAACCTATGCAGACTTCAGGTCTTTGTCATTCCTTCCCTGAGCTCACAGTCAGTTTAATGCTCAGACCTAGAATTTCGTGTGGTGTTCAAAAAAAAAAAAAAACTTGTTACCATTGAGTTGATTCTGATTCATAGCAACCCTATAAGACAGAATAGAACTGCTCCATAGGGTTTCCAAGGAGTGCCTGGTAGATTCGAACTGCTGACCTTTTGGTTAATAGCCAAACTCTTAACCACTACACCACCGAGGTTTCCTATGTGGTGTTCAGGATCTTGTATAATGTAGTCCTAAAAGACCTTATTTTTTACTGTTCCCCAAGACCATGGCAGAACAGATCTCTTCAACTGTCCCTACCTGTACCATGCGTTTTCCATGCTTTGGCTTGGGTCATGGCTATCCCTCTACTGATATCCCCTCTCAACCACCCCTATCCTTCACTAGCTATATTCTGTTGTTTTGTTAGGTCCCACCAAGTTGGTTCAGACTCATAGTGACCCTGTGTACAACAGAACCGGACACTGCCTGGTCCTGCACCATCCTCACAATCGTTGTTATGCTTGAGTCCATTGTTGCAGCCATGGTGTCAATCCATCTCATGGAGCATCTTCCTCTTTTTCCCTGATCCTCTACTTTACCAAGTATGTTGTCCTTCCCCAGGGACTGCTTCCTCCTGATGACATGTCCAAAGTACATGAGATGAAGTCTCGCCATCTTTGCTTCTAAGGAGCATTCTGGCTGTACTTCTTCCAGACAGATTTGTTCATTCTTCTGGCCAACCATTGCCGTTGCCATCGAGTCGAGTCCGACTCATAGCGACCCTATATGACAGAGTAGAACTGTCCCCATAGAGTTTCCAAGGAGCGCCTGGTGGATTTGAACTGCCGACCTTTTGGTTAGCAGCTGTAGCACTTAACCACTACGCCACCATTCTTCTGGCAGTCCATGGTATATTCAATATTCTTTGCCGACACCATAATTCAAAGGCGTCAATTCTTCTTTGGTCTCCCTTATTCATTGTCCGGCTTTCACACACACATGAGGTGATTGAAAAGACCATGGCTTGGGTTAGGTGCACTTTAGTCCTCAAAGTGATGTCTTTGTTTTTTAACACTTTATAGAGGTCTCTTGCTGCAGATTTGCCCAGTGCAGTACATCGTTTGATTTCCTGACTGCTGCTTCCATGGGCATTAATTGTAGATCTAATTAAAATGAAATTCTTGACAACGTCAGTATTTTCTCTGTTTGTCATGATGTTGCTTATTTGTCCAGAGCTATATCCTACCTGTCTTCAATGCCTACTTTTTCTTCTTTGGACCATTCTGAAGTGGCTTCTTTGTCCAGCAACCTCAAATGACTCACTGCCAGCACCAATCACTGGGCAATATCCTATACAGCTATTTTGAGACATCTGTTTTTCTATCTTTTAACTCATAAATTTATTTTTGTTAACCCTACTTGTGTTCATGTCTTGTCTCTCCCATTAGAAATCAGTCCCTTGAAGGCAAGCTGGCTGTTTTTGCTTCCTTTCCTCCTCTATACACTTTATACATTGTTATTACTCAACATATATATTGAGGAGTTTTTAAGCAATGATGAAAGACTAATTCTGTTTGTCCTGGACAGGTTAAAAAGAGGAAACATTGACTTGAAGAGAAATCTTCTTGACCTTTGGTGTGGAAAGCGTACAGGGGCTCCTAGAATGACATGCCCGTGTATGTCTTTGGAACACGAGTTCCCTATCCTTCTCTGAACAAGTCCAGCCTTATCTATCCCTAGAGCAACAACACCATCATTGAGCATCTTCTGTGTGCTTAGTTCTGTAATGGGCCTTGGGTGGGTAGTAGTGAATAAGTCAGACATGACCCTTGCCCTCACTGAGTGTTTAGTCTTGTGAGAAATACTGCAGACAGGAACTGTATGTTTCTTGACCTGCTGCCCTGTGGCATTCATTCAGGTGGTAAGGGACAATCAGTCCTGGACATTAGGTTGGGCTATTGGCAGCCATGTTTTTGCTACATGACCCTCCCCCTTCCCCATCTTGGCTGTAGCCAGTTGGATTGGAAGTGGACACCTGACCCAAGCTGCACCAATCGTCTTTTCTGTCTTGGCAACATGGGAGTGATATAGCCAGTAATTCAAGAGGCAAGAGTAAGAGTCAGGAGATGTGGAGGTTGTGCTGTACCATGTAGGTTGGAGACTTATCCACACAAAGAGTATGTGGAAGATGAAGAATGAAGGAGATGTTCAGAAAACGTCCAGGCAGCAAGCACTCTCTGGTCCCTGGTTCCAGATCTTGCAAGGCCCAGCTGCCCTGGTGTTCATATGTTACCCAGTGTTCTTCCTGCAAAGTCTTTATTGCTTTGCTCCAGCTTGAGTTAGTTTTTGTTGCTTGCAACCAAAAGAACCTCTGTAAAGACCCCTCCCATTTTAGAGATGAGAAAAACTTGACCAGAAGGCTACATGACTAGCCTAGGATCTATAGTTAGTGAGTGACCGAGCTGCAGTTCAGGTGTTCAGACCAGTTGTCTGCTATTCCTGGCCTTCTAAGCTGTCACAGTGAACTCATTAGAGAAACAGACCCAGGGAAATTCTGAAACCATAGGGGAAAACGCAGGGAGCCCTGGTTAGCACTCGGCTGCTAACCACAGGTTCAGTGTTTAGAACCCACCAGTGGCTCTGCAGGAGAAAAGACCTGGTGGTCTGTTCCCATAAAGATTACGGCCTAGGAAACCCTAGGGAGAAACTCTGTTCTGCCACATGGGGTCTCTATGAGTTGAAATCGACTCAGTGTCACCCAACAACAACAAGGAAAAATGCTATTATTCCCCTACTGCCAACCTTTTAAAATATGATCTGCTTTCTGTCATACTTGAGAGTGCCTTTCAAACACCAAATGTGTTTGTCCCCTTTTTTCTGTAATCCTGTCGAATAGAGTACCGATGGTTTCGCCACTTCCATTTTTGCCTTTGAATCTTACATCTAAGAGCTTCTTTGCAGCATACGTAGGCTGACAGCAAAGGTCTCCCCGTTCCTTCGTGGATTCTTTGCATTTATCTTCTTTTGTTCTTGTAATTTGATACATGTTTATATCTTAAGAACAGGTGGCTTTCTCTGAGCTGTATGATAGGGAACATTGGACGTTAGTGCCCTGTTTGGCTAACATGTTTGTTTTTAAATATATTTTTTAAGTGAGATCATTGAAGACAAATTGGAAAGTATATAAAAATAGAAAGAAAAAGTTACCACTATTTCCATCGCCCCACCAGAGCTACTAATAATGTTGTAGAGAATGTCTTTCTAGTAGCTTTTTACTTGTGAGATTAATTTGTAAAAATATATAGTAATTATACTGATTAACAGTTTTGCATCCTACCTTCCGCCCCTGACATGATAACATAAATAGTGTTTGTGCAGTTTCAAACATTTCATAAACACCATTTTTCGTGGCTATATCCATTTTAGTGAGTTGAGCACAATTTACTTAGGTGGATCATAAGTCCTTTTCTGCAAGAAATGGAAAATAAATGTATTAGATGTAAGAACTGTGCCTTTATTTGTTAGGTTGTTTATGATTGTGTTTGCCTGTGTGTGTGTGTGTCTGTGTCTGTGTGTGTGTGACTAGAGATAGTGGTAAGGAGCTCTCGTGGCACAGTGGTTGCAGTTCAAACCCACCCAGCGGCTCCACACGAAAAAGACCTGGTGATCTACTTCCATAAAGATTAAGCCAAGAAAACCCTATGGGGCAATTCTACTCTGTCACATGGGGTCGCTATGAGTCAGAATAGACTTGATAGCACCCAACAGTAATAATATAGGCAGTGGTACACTCTCCACCTTTTGTTTTTAGGATCTTTTCCTTATGGTGGAGTCCATAAAGTGGCATTATGAATAAACAGGTGTGAGTCTTTTCAAGGTTTTTAATACATGTCAACTAATCGCTTTTCACGCGGGGAGTACTAACTTACATTCTTGCTCACTGGCAGTGTGCAAGAGGCCCTATTGGATTTTAACTGTACGTTTCTCTGCCCTGAGTCCCTGAATAAGTAAAACGAGTGGGAATAAATAGCTGTTTCTATTAGTGTTCTTTGAGGTCTGTTAAGAGAACCGCCCCAGTCACCAATTTATAGATCAAATGACACCAAAGGGGAAACGTGCATTTTGTTCTTTGGTTTGATAATGTGACAGTAACCCGGTAACTGTGTGTCCCCAGTGTAGGGGGAAAAAAATGTGGCTAATGTGATACTATAGATAGTTTACATAAAAATTCTTCAGTTGTCTTTTTTTTTTTTTTAATGGATGGGTAAAGACTAGGTAACAATTTAAACAAATTGGGAATATTTTATTTATCGTAATCATACTTTTTTCAAGTAAAAGGGAAAATGGAGAACTGGATTGTTTTTACTCAAATGTTTTGTGTGTCCTGTGTTTGGGAAAAGAGAGGCCTTGTGTTTTTAGACTAGGTTGGCTGGGGCAAGTCTCTCAGAAGAGATTAGAATCACTTGAGCTTTAAGGAAGGTTAAGAGGGAAAGACCTTTGGATCACAATAGAACTTTGTCCATTGTAGCACTGGAAGATGAGCCCCCTAGGTTGGAAGGCACTCAAAATACAAAGTGGCGGCAACAATGGACTCAAGCATATCAACTATTGTGATAATGACCCAGCACTGGGCACATTGCGTTCTGTTGCACATGGGCTGTCCAGGAGATGGAGCTGACTTGACAGCAACTGATAGTAACAACACGAGGGAAAGAGGAGACAGAATGAACACAGTAAAGGCAGAACTCTAGTGGTATGTTGGGTTTGCCAAGATTGGCAGCTATGGGCCAGATTGCAAGACCCTAGAAAGCCAAGCCCAGGAGTCTGGAGTATTTTTAATACTCTCTATGGAGTCAGTCAAAGGTTCTGAGCAGGGAGGGATATACAGTGGTACAACCACTCTAGAAAGCAGCTTGGCAGTTTCTTATCAAGTTAAACACATGCTTATCAACTGTACTAGTAATTCCACTCCTAGGTATTTATCCAAGAGAAATGAAAACATATGTCCATACAACCACTTTATTTACTCAAATGTTCATAGTGGCTTTATTCAGAATGGCCAGAGGTTATGACCAGGAGAGTGGCCTGAAGAGAAGTGTGCCTCAAGAGTAGCAGGGGCTGGGATCTGGGGACCATAGTTTTGGGGGACATCTAGGTCAATTGGCATAATATAGTTCATAAAGAAAATGTTCTACATCCAACTTTGGTGAGTGGCATCTGGGGTCTTAAAAGCTAGTGGGCAACCGTCTAAGATGCATCAATTTGTCCTAACCCACTTGGAATGAAGGAGAATAAAGAACACCAAAGACACAAGGAAAATATTAGCCCAAGAGTCAAAAAAGGCCACATAAAACAGAGACTCCACCAGCCTGAGACCAGAAGAACTAGATGGTGCCTGGCTACCACCAATGACCTCCCTGACAGGTAATACAACAGAGAGTCCCAGACAGGGCAGGAGAAAAGTGGGGAGCAGAGTCACGTAAAAACACCAGACTTAATGGTCTGGCAGAGACTGGAGGAACCCCCAAAACTATGGCCCCCGGATGCTCTGTTAACCCAGAACTAAAACTGTTCCTGAAGCCCACTCTTCAGACAAGATTAAACTGGACTATAAAACATAAAATAATATTTGTGAAGAGTGTGCTTCTTAGTTCCGTCGGATACATGAGACCAACGGGTGACTCCTGTCTGGAGGCAGGGTGAGAAGGCAGGAAGGGACAGGAAGTGGTTCAATGGAAAGGGGGAGTGTGCTATCACATTGTAGGGATTGCAACTAATGTCACATAACAATATGTGTATAAATTTTTATATGAGAAATTAACCAGCTGTGAAGTTTCACCTAAAGCACCATAATAATTAATAATAATAATTATTATTATTATTTTCAAAAGAGAATTGAAAAACAAACAGAGAAGCGTGCCTCAGGCAGGTGAACCTGCAGTGATGTGCAAGGTGATCAAAAGGGGGTCAACAAAGGAAAGAAAACTGGCTAGAAGGCACTTGCAGTTGTCTGGGCATGAAGTGAGGAGGGTGGGGACTATGACAGGAATAATAAGAAAGGGCTGAGTAGAAAAGTCACCGTAGAGGAAAGATCCAAAGTTTGGAGCCTGCTAGATGTGTGTGCACTTTGGCACAAGGGAGACACAGCGGAGCTAGTGGCAGGTGGTGGTACGTACCACAGGTGGAAACAGGGCAGCGGTTCTCAAAGCATGGTCCTCGGAGCAGCAACATCATCCAGGAAACTTGTTAGAAATACAAACTCCCAGGCCCCACCCCATGGAGACCCTGGGTGGTACAACTGGCTAATGCCATCTTGGCTGTTAACAGAAAGGTTGGAGTTTCGAGTCCACCCAGAGGTGCTCAGAAGAATGGCCTGATGATGTACTTCTGTACAATTGCACCTGCACAGTTGTACTCTGAAACGCATGGGGTCACCGTGAAAAACCAAAAAACCCACTGCCATTGAGTCGATTCCGACTCATAGCGACCCTATAAGACAGAGTAGAACTGCCCCATAGAGTTTCCAAGGAGTGCCTGGAGGATTCAAACTGCCGACCTCTTGGTTAAGAGCCTTAGCACTTAACCACTACGCCACTAGGGTTTCCAGGTCACCATGAGTCAGAATCAATTCGATGGTGACTAGTAAGCCCCCCGCCAGACATACTGAATCAGCCACTCTGGGGGTGGGCCCGGCAATTTGTGTGCTAATAAGCCCTCTGATGCACCCTAAAGTTTGAGAATCACTAACAGGGAAATTGGTTTAAGGTGAAAGTGTGTGATCCAAGAGGTAATATCCAGCAGGCTGTTGGAGCTAGGGGCCTGGAGTTGAGGGTAGAGCGTAGCCGGTGGCGGGAGGTAGGGATGGTAGGCTTGCCTGCTCGTGATGGTCATCAGGGCAGAGGGAGGGTAGAGGAGTTCTCCGAGGGCAGGAGTGGGTAGAGAGAAGGTAGAGGGCCCAGGGCAATCTTGGGGATGCCTAGATGAGACTTCTTTGACCTGCTTCAGACCAGTTTAAGCGAGAGGAGACATTCAGAGGAAGGATGCCAGGGCAGCTCCTGGAACTCTAGGGTAGAGGGCCCACCCCGCCTTGTGAGGGACTGGAACCAGGAGCTGGGCGCGACAAAACCCAGATGGCTTCTCTCTCTTGATCACTTCACCTCTCTCTTTTAATTCACTGAATTGGCATCTATTCAACCTCTAACTGCTAACTCTAGGTACCAGTGATGAGATAAAAGAAATCACAGTTCTGCCTTCGGAGCGTCTGTCTGTCTGTCTCTCCCCCTCCTCCATCTGTCTTAGCATAAATGTTGTCACTGTGTCACCCAGTTCCATTCTTCCTCTTCTTTCTGGAGACATCCACCCTGCTTTGGAGAGCGTTTGGTCACATGCGGCCGCCCCACGGCAGCTAAGATCACAGTCTTCATTTTAAGTAGCTTGCAGACCTCTCAGCCTCTATTCTAAAATGCTGGGGAGCAGGGGGTGGACGGGGGGGATCTGAGAGGCCCAGTTTGGGCCCAGTCTTGGTTACATCCACTCTGGCCAGATCTGGGCCCTGTGGTGCCTACGGTAGGGGTGGGGCCAGGCGTTCCATAAAAGAGAAGTGCATGTGGAGGAAAGCCGTGCCCATAGTGTCTGCTCTGGAATCTGCCCCAGATGGCATTGTTTTCACCTTTGCTGGTGTGACCTGTGGGGAAAGATGGATTTTGTTGACATTTCGTAATGAACTTAACAGAGCACTCCAGCAGTGACAGGGCTGCCTCTGGAGGGAGGGCGGAGACCTCTGTTGCAGGCTTGTTGGGCTTGTTAAGAGACCCCCTTGTTGTCGGGGAGGGGCTTGTTGATGCATAGGGAATTAAAGCACTGCTTTTTTTTTCGGGGGAGGCAGGTAGATAACCTTTAAAGCCACCTCCGCCCCCAACCCTGAGAGATTGTAATTGCCAGTGGACCAGTGTTTGGACATCCAAGGCTGAAGGGCTGGTTCATGGTTCGGAGGGGGAGAAGGATTTTGGGATGGCGTCTGTGTCCCTTCCTCTTAGCCAGGCTCATCTTTCATCTGGGTACTGCCACAGTGAATTGAGATTCATTCCTCTTTCTGTGCTGTGAAATCTAGGGCTTAGCTGCTAATGGTTTCCAATAAAACAGACTTTGTTCCTTGTTTTTTATTGGAATATTTATGAGTCCTGGGAGACCATGAGGGCATATGTGTGAATGGATCTTCACCCACCTTCCTTAGAGGGGGAACGTCAACTCACTGGCTCCCTTTTCAGTCTTGCTGTAAAATGCTTCTCTAAACTCTTTGTGCCTGAGCCAGCTATTACCAGCCAGCCAGCCAGCCGTTAATTCATTCACATTTACTGCATGCCTGCTTTGTGCCAAGCCCTGTACTAAGAGGCAGAGTTCTTCCTACTTCATATTTTTAGGCACCAGCCTTGAAACGCTCCTCTTCAGTTTTCTTCCCCTAGTCCTTTGGGTGGATGTTGTCAGGGAGTGATGCCTGGCCCCAGCTGCACAGAGCCACTTGTGGCCCCCAAGTCTATGATGCTCTCTCATGTCACCTTCCTGAAATGCTTCCCCAGCCCAACTTCCTCTCCAGTCTACCTACCCCCTGCTTATCTTTCAAGGTGCGTTGGAGCTCCCCTGTCTGGACAGGCTGCTGATTTAGAAGCCCAGCTTCTCCTCACAGAGCATGTGTTGGGGTATGGGAGTCTGCCTGAGCACTGTCTAGCTGCACTTGACCTCGGTGATGTCTACAGCTGCCCCCAGGCATGCTTGTACCTCAAAAGTGGTAAATAAAAGGTCGAATACTACTGTGGACATTGCAATGGGGAGTAAAAGGAAACAATAAAGAAGAAAATAAAAATCGCCCATAATTCCATTACCCAAAGATACATCTGGGGACAGGGTACTTGTCTTAGTCATCTAGTGCTGCTATAACAGAAATACCACAAGGAGATGGCTTTAACAAGGAGAAATTTGTTCTCTTACACTGTGATAGGCTACAAGCCCAAATTCAGGATGTCAGTTTCAGGCGAAGGCTTTCTTTGTTGGCTCTGGAGGAAGGTCCTTGTCATCAGTCTTCGCTTGGTCTGGGAGCTTCTCCAGGCAGGAACCCTGGGTCCAAAGGACACGCTTTGCTCCCAGCACTGCTTTCTTGGTGGTATGAGGTACCCATGTCTCTCTGCTTGCTTCTCTCTTTTATTTCTCAAAAGAGATTAGCTTAAGACACAATCTAATCCTGTAGACCTCATCAATAGAACTGCCACTAATCCATCTTACTAACATCATAGTGGTGGAATTTACAACACATAGAGAAATCACATCAGATGACAAAATGGTAGACAGTCATACAATACTGGGAATCATGGCCTAGCCAAGTTGACAGATATTTTGGGGGGACATAATTCAATCCATGACAGTACTTAAGTTTTTTTTTACCCCCAAAATTTATGTGGTCGAAGTTACTATGAGTCTTGCTTTTTTTTCCTTAATATTAATACACAAATATTTTCTCGTGACAAAAATATATTTTAAAACAGGATAACCAATCCCCTCTTCTTTATTGCTGGACACTGATATTTTTCAAATAATAAAAAAGCCATGGAACATACTTGTTCCTTAGTCACTGTTGGCCTCTGATTATTTCTTTTGGATGGATTCCCAGGAGTGCAATTACTGGGTCAGAGGATACAAACACTGTTAAGGTTTGAGAAGTAATGGCAGCTTGCCTTCCAGAAAGATTATACCAGTCTCTATTCCCCTCAGCAATTTTTGACAGTTGGGTTTGAGAATTTTGTGTGTGTTTGTGGTAATATATATGTAACAAATCCTTTGCCTTTTCAACATTCTTCACATGTGTCATTCAGCGACATTAGTTATGTTTGTCATCTTGTTCAGCCATTACCATTATCTATTTCCAGATTTTCCCATCACCCACAGCAGCTCAGTGTCCCCTAAGCAGTGGGTCCCTGTTTTCTCCTCCACCCTGTCCACCCCTGGTGACCAATAATAAACTTTGATCTCTGCACACTTGCCTATTCTAGGCATTTCATGTTAGTGAGATCCTATAATATTTGTCCATTTGTGTCTGAATAATTTCACTCAGCGTGTTTTCAGGGTTCATCCATGTGGTTGCACGTATCAGGACTCCCTTTCTCTTTATGACAATATATGTATGTACCACATTTTGTGTATCCAAGCACCTGTTGACCGACATTTAGGCTGCTTCCACCTTTTGGTTATTGTGAATAGTGCTGCAGTGAATGGGTTTGGGAAGTCTGAAAGATGGAGACGTGAAATGAGGCATTAGTAGCCTCCTAACTGGTTGTGGCTTCAGTGTGGAGGAAGAAGAGATTTTCCTGTGATAGGAGCCGACGTGGAGAAAGGGCCATGGTGCTGCAGCCTGGAGCCGGGAGTTGGCTTTCAGTGACAAGGGTTGGTGCTGGCAGCCCTTTTCCAGGCCAGGCCCTGGGCCTTGGGAGCCTCCCCCAGTGACTGCGCAGCTTTCTGAAGCAGGAGGAGGGAGGAAGCTGCATCCATTAGCCACAGATCCATTAAAGAGGAAACTCGAGGTTGGGGAAGCATTACAAAGCCTACCGGGAATTAAAGGAAAGAGAAGTGTGGATTGTCACAAGGGGGAAGATGGTTCCTGTGGGCTCATCTGCATGGGCCCTCTTGGCCACCGAAGCCCAGGAGCTAATGGAGGCTCTGAGAGGTTAATGATTTGCCTGGCAGGCAACTGGACCTGCCTGGGAATTGAACTTGCAACTTCTTGAACGTGCACATCTGTTGAGATATTAAGTCTGCTCTGACAGTACTGCGTATTTTTGCTGGTGTACTTCTGGAATTGATGCCGTTTAAAGGCTACTTTGAAAAATAAAATCAAGTTTTTATTTTCCACTTGACTGTATATAGTGAGGATGATCTCTGATAAATCATGTTTTCAAATTTGCATGATATTTTCACTTAGTAAATTAGCCAAACAACAATTTATTAAGGAGTTTAACATAAATCAGATGGGAGATAGGAAACTAATGTCTGATGAGTATCTTCATGCTGGCCCCTTCAAACTCTCTTGTCTCATGTAATCTTTTATGAGCATGCCCCTTCATGGGACATTTTTTTTTTTTCTTTTCTATTTTTGAAGCTTGTTGTCATGGTTGTTAGCTGCTGTCAAGTTGGCCCCCAACTCACGGACACCCCAAGCACAACAGAATAAAACACCACCCCTTGCACCATCCTCATGATGGGTTGAGGATCAGACCATTGTGATGTACAGGGTTTTCACTGGCTGATTTTCAGAAGTAGGTCACTAGATCTTTCTCCTGTCCTGCTCTCTTCAGTATCCAAGCTACACACAAGCCTCTGCTGACAGATGGGTGCCGGCTGTGCATGAGGTACTTTGGCTGGGAGTTGAACCCAAGTCTCTCACATGGAAGGAAGGAATCCTACCACTGAGCTACCAGTGCCCCCAAGTGGAGCTTCAAAGCCAAACCAACTCCACTGCTGCACTCATAGCAACCTTATAGGACAGAGTAGAACTACCCCATATGGTTTCCAAGACTGTAAATCTTTATTGAAGCAGACTGCCATATCTTTCTCCCACAGAGTGGCTGGTGGGTTCGAACGACCAACCTTTCGGTTAGCAGCTGAGCACTCTAACCACTTCACTACCAGGGCTCCCTAACTGGAGCTTAGGGGAGTTAAAAACTTAATCATAGTCAAAAAACCGATTAGTGGTGGAAATGAGATGAGAATCTATGTCTGACTCCAAAGCTCCTTTTCAGTGCTCCAAGGGTTGTCTTATTCCTGGCTCTGATATTTTAAGTCAGCTGCCATTATTTGCTCCCAGGGACGGTAGGGCTGTACAGCCAAGACAAGCCTGTTGTGGTTTATGCTGGTGCATTGATCTTCTCAGAGATGTGCTTAGATTTGGCTCTGAGGAGGGTCTTTGCTGGGAATCTCAGATGGAGCAGTTGGACAGCTCCCAGCTGCTTTGGCTGTAGATCTTCACCCTGGAGTGCTTTCTTTAGTTAAGGTGAGGTGGATTCTTACACAAACATACACTTTTGATGGCTACCTTATCCATGCCCAGGCAACTGCGCAGTTGAATTTCTGGCTCTTTCAGCTCAGGAATTAGATCCTTAACTTTTGGTTCCATCATGATTTGGGTTAATTGGTGGTGCTCTGAGGCAAGGAGGGCTTTGTGCACATAGTGGGCAATCTGCCATCAGCAAGGACGCAGATCACTCATGTCTTTCAGTGGACAGGAGTTCAGGTTGGAGAGGAGAAGCTAGGAGACCTGAGCTGTCAAGCATCCTTTGTCAGAGGTCTGAGTCTTAGTCAAACCTCCCTCCTTTTTTTTTGTTTTTTTGATTGCATGAACCAGCTGGACTTAGCAAGAACCAAAAGGAGACTTCTTCATTGTTAAGAGGCAGGCAGTTGCAGCTGGGTCCCAGGAGGTACTAGAACCAGCTGTCAGGAGTCCTGCTGTTCTCACTCACGCTCCCTCCTCCCAGAGCCATGGTCTCACACTGCACTTCTCTAGCCACATCTGCTTTATTCTCTACATGCGTGCGCACGTGCATGCGTGTGTGCACGTGTGTGTGTGTATGTGTGTGCTTTCTCTGACTCTGCCCCTCCAGACTGCTCTACGTTTCATGTACATGGGCCCAATCTTGGCTGCCCACAGAGGCAGTCCCCACCCCAGAGTTTATATCAATTTAGGTGATCTACTTCTGAAAATCAGCCAATGAAAACCTACAGATTACAGCTGATGGTACGGGACCGTGCAGCATTTTGTCCTATTATGTGTGGAGTCACCATGAGCCAGGCAGGCTGACTCAATAGCAGCTAACATCCACAGTTCAAGTATGTACTAGGAACCCATGTTTCCCACTGCTAATTCCTAGAAAAAAGCACCTGATTGCTCAGGGTCAGGGCCAGGTTATGTAATATGAATATGGCTGCTGGGGCCCACACTACTGGATTAGAGGCACAGTCCTCAGAGAGGAGGGAGGTGGGCTGGGCAACACCCTAAAAGGTGGCTGTCAGTGGAAAATAGCAAGAACAGACCAGTTTAGCTAAAGAGGTAGAATTTGGACCAAGGAGTGATACTCCTAGGTGACAGATTTCAGCTCAGAGAAATAAAGAGCTTCTTAGAGTGGTCCACAGTGGACCAGGCTGCTTGGGCAGTGGTGAGTTCCTGTATATTCAGGGGCTCAAACAGAGACAGGAGCGTCATCCTCTAGGGGATCCAAGCGTCTGCTAGAGATGAACAGATGGCCCTCAAGGTTCCTTGTGGCCATTTCAGTCTGGCTCTGCACTGCTGTCTCTGCTGCAGATACTTCTCTTGAGTTCTCTTTGGACAGAAGAGAGATTAGAGGGAGATGTACTAAAATTTTAACTGCCATTACTGCAGGGGAATTTGATTTTATTCTTTTCTGTGTTTTAAATTTTGTCTATAATAAACATAAACAAGTTACTTTTATGTCAACAGTAAGCAAGTTAAAACCAATAGTTGAGTTTAACTAGGCTAATATTTGTTGAGCGCGTACTCTGGTTGGTACTTTGACCTGTTTAAAATGAACAAAACGTGGCCCTGTCCTCAAGAAACGTATAGCCTAATGGGGCAGGGGTGATATAACCACATATAACTCGAGCTGAAAGGAGACTACGTTAAGTGCTGATAGCGTGTTACAGAGTACGTGGAAGGCAGACAAGGGCTGTGACTCTCCTTCTAAGGAGCTCAGGGAAGGGTTTCGTGAAGAGCAGCACTGGACCTAGGCATGGAATGGTGGTGCTTAACTGGGCACGGTTTTGCCCCCAAGGGACACTTGGCAATATCTGGAGACATTTTTGGTTGCCACACCCAGGGTGGAGGAAGTGCTACTAACATCTAGTGGGTAGAAGCCAGGGATGCTGCCAAACACCCTCCAGTGCTCAGGTCAGCCCCTACAACAAAGAATTAAAAAAAAAAATTATCTGGCCCCAAATGTCAATACTGCTGAGGCTGAGAAACCCTGGCTTAGAAGTAAGTTTAGGATTTTGGCAGGCAGAAGGTTTCAGGGAAAGAGAGTGATGGCCGAGTCTGTGGCAGAAACTCATAAGGTGTATGCGGGTACGGGGGAGGGCACGTGGCGCTGGAGGGGTGGACCGTGGCTGGGAGGCAGAGGCCCTCAATCCCGAGAGGAGCACTGGGGAGATTTTTCTGTGGTCGGTAGAGAGCCAGGGAAGTCTGTTGAGTGGCGCAGTCGCTCCGTCAAGAATGGCGTCAGTTCTCATCATCCCAGCTTCGCCTTCATTTCTTTCTCATCTACACATTCACAGAGACTAAAACACACCCATTATTTTCCTGTTTTCCACCCCATTCCGTCCATTCTTTGTTTTCTCGCCATCCTTAGGAAAGCTCTCTCAGCACTTTGCCTTGCTGACCCGTGATTCCCATCTGTTGGTGACAAAGGGTTACAGCAAAAAGTGATCCCCTTTGACCACTCAGCTTTCTGCTGCAGTGTCCAGGAATATACCATGGTGAGGGGCGACTGCTCGGGCCTTGTAGCAGCTTTGCTTTGCTTATCACTGTCGTTTGGGTGTTTGTCAACATCCTCACACCATGTCAGGATGCAGCATGGAGCAGCTCGCCCCTGCTCAGCGGTGTCCACACTGTGGAAGCAGCAGAGCAGAAGCCAGGGCTGGACCCGGGTCAGACCACAGTGGTGGGGTTAGAGAATGCCTGAGCTGGGGATACCCCAGGCCTTGGCAGGGTGCTCTCCTCATTTGCCCCCCACTGGCATCAGCAGTAGAGCAGCGCTGGATGCTGTACGAGCAGGCACTAGGTAAATGTTTCCAGAATGAAAAAAATGAGAAGACCGTGTCCAGGGAGGGGCGTGGTAGCCCAAGAGCACCTGCCAGCTGGGATCAGGGCTGAGGCTGCCCCAACTCCTTCACACTCCACTCTGCCTGCTGAGATAGCCTGAGGATGTTAACACCCAAACAGTGGTGATAAGCAAAGCAAAGCTGCTGCAGGGCCAACCAGAACGACAAGGACAGTCATAGAATATTCCTGGAAACTGCAGCAAGAAGCCTAGGCTCCTGTATGCCCTCAGAGCACAGGTACCCAGTGCCCCCACCCGGGCCCTGGCTGCCTGGATCTTCCTCCAGGCAGCCTCCTTTAGCCAGCGCGCTGTGTTCTGAGCCCCTCCTGTTCTAGATTCCACGCTGTCTCTTCCCCCCACCACTCCCAAACAGACAAACCCTGAGAAACAATCTCCATGGCAAAAAAGCCATTAAACTCTACAGTAAAATGTTGGAGACTCTGAGTTACTCCTAGTCATCCCTCCCGGGGCATCTATGGTCGTGCCTCAGCACAGGCTTCTCCACAGGCCTGTGGAGGTGGGAGGTGGGACGCTGTATGGTGCTGAAGTTTTGGCAGACTGTACCATTTACCAAGGCAGTGGTGGTTCCGGGGTCAAGTTGTCACCCTCCATGCAGAAACCTGGGTTCGATTCCTGGCCCGTGCACCTCAAGTGCAGCCACCATCTGTCTGTTAGTGGAGGCTTGCCTGTTGCTGTGATGCTGAAGAGGATTCAGCAGAGCTTCCAGACTGAGATGAACTAGGAAGAAAGGCCTGGTGATCTACTTCCGAAAATCAGCCAATGAAAACCCTATGGTGTGATCCCGTTGTGCGTGAGGTGGCCGTGAGTTAGTGGCTGTCTCAACGGCAGCTGGCAACAACATACCATTTATAGTAAAGCCTTCTTGCCCAAACACACAAAGGCAAGGGAGCCCTGTGAGCTTGTCAGTCATTTTCTGCCTTTCTTTTGGAGAGAGACCCAGGCTGAACCAAAGGCATCCTCTGAGACTGCCCCCTCTCCTCTCCCAGGTCACATACCCAAAATAAATCAGGGCGTAGGATGATTTTGTAATCAGTCCACTGAGACAGTGGCGCCCCCTCCCCACACCTCCATAACGGCCACATTGCAAACAGAAGTGCCCTCAGGGGCCTCCTTGGTCTCCCAGGCAGGTAGCATTCCTGAGCCTCGTAGGTACACAGGGTCTGACCTAGCCCCACCCGCCACAGATGGTTCCCATGTCACCCATCCTGGTGGTGGAGCACCAGTCAGTGGTCCTCGCTCAAAGCCTCCCCCATAGGAAAAACAGTTGCAGATCTTTTTCAGAACATTCTCTTGTCTGTGACCCCGTTTGGCCCTCCTCCAACACCTGTGGGGCACCCCACTTTGCAGAGGAGGTGAAACAAGGGGGGCTCATGGTGCTTGTCCAGGGACCTATGTCTGCAGGTGTTTCGGCACAGACCAGCACCGAGGTCCCAAGCTCCGAGGTCTCAGAGGCTGTCCCTCCTTCCTTGGTAGGCTTAGAGTAGGAGCGACTTCCCAGCCGGGCAGGAGGGAGGCCACCTCCCCATTCACCTTGACTAGCTCTGCGGACAGGAAATGGCAGAAATCTCCTGGAGGTGTCCTGCATATTAATGGAGGTCACATGGGTGGTTTCTAGCATAGTGCCCAGCACATAGTAGGTCCACCACAACGCAAACCAAACCCATATAGGACTGAATAGAACTGTTAGTTAGCAGCCGTAGCTCTTAACCACTGCACCAGCAGGGTTTCCAGTAGGTCCGCAGGGGAGCCTTTTTTCCTTTTGCATGATGCCCCCAGTTTTTAGGCCAGAAGAACACAGGCGTAATCAGTTTCTTATAACATCTCTTGATATAAATTAGCCTGTTGCTAAAGCTCGAAGTGGTGGTGGTGGTGGTAGTTGCCACTGAGTTGACTCCGACTCATGGCGACCTCATGCATGCGGCGTGGAACTGCTCCGTAGGGTTTTCAAGGCTGTGACCTTTCAGAAGCAGATCGCCAGCCCTGTCTGCCAAGGTGCCCCTGGGTGAGTTTGAACCACCAATCTTTCAACTAGTAGTTGAGCGCCACCCAGGGACCCTGAAACCTCAGGGTAATAACGTAGAAATCAGGTAGCAGGTTGGAAATAATTCTGCTTTTATTTTCTGAGACTTGGGTGGTAGTTGTTTTGTTTCTTGGTTGCTGTTTTGTCTTTGCTTTTGTGTGTGTAACTTTGTGCTCGGGGCATAAATTCTCTTAAAGAGGGTATGGTGTGGAAAATGGGGCAGGGGGGACGTGGAGCTCAGAGCAGATGGCGTGGAGTAAAGGAGAAGGACGTATCTGCGAAGCCGTTATTGCTCCAGTTCCTAGAGTTTGAGATTTACCGTTGAGCTCCAGTGTCCTCCTCAGGCCTTGCCCAGACTCGGGGCTACTGCTCTAACGTGGAGGATGGCAGTGCAGACTGGTGTGAGGCTGGTGCTGGGCAGCCACCTCTCTCCTTTCTGATTAATTCTTTCTCCCAATAACTTTTTTAAATTACAAAATACTCTATATTCAGTGTAAATGAAATACAACAAAGCCAAAAGAAAGTCATTGTCACAGATTGCATCATGTCCCCCAAAAATATGTGTGTCAATTTGGTGAGGCCATGATTCCCAGTGTGGTGTGATTGTCCACCATTTCCTCATCTGAAGTGATTTTCCTATGTGTTGTAAATCCTATGTCTGTGATGTTAATGAGGTGGGGTTAGTGGCAGGTATGTTAATGAGGCAGGACTCAATCTACAAGATTGTGTCTTAAGCCAATGTCTTTTGAGATATAAAAGAGAGAAGTGAGCAGAGAGACACGGAGAAACTCATACCACCAAGAAACGAACCAAGAGAATAGCACGTTCTTTGGACCTGGGGTCCCTGCGCTGGGAAGCTGCTAGTCCAGGGGAAGATTGATGACAAGGACCTTCCTCCAGAGCCAGCAGAAAGAAAAAGTCTTCCCCTGGAGCTGATGCCCTGAATTTGGACTTGTAGCCTACTAGACTGTGAGAGAATAAACTTCTCTTTGTTAAAGACATCCATTTTGGGTATTTCTGTTGTAGCAGCACTAGATAGCTAAGACAGTCATCAGAATCACAACCCTGCCGTCTTGATAAAACCTCTGTTGGCACCTTGTATATCCTTCCAGTCTTTTTTTCCTTGCATGTGTGAATATTTGCTTTGTGTATAGTTCCTTGGAGCCTCCTTTGTGACAAGCAAAGGAGTAGATTTACTCTTAATAAGTGTGTTGTAGTGAGTAAAAGTATTTTAGGCAGACTTAGAGGAATCTTTGTTTAAATTCCTATTTCTATAAGCTGTCTAGCGTACCGGCAGTTGAGAGCTCTGCTCAGAAGCTTCAATAATTCAAAACCAATTTACAGGACGATCCTTACACTTGATTCTGCCCCTTTCTAACGTTCTCAGCTATGTTTTTCACTGTTTTTTCCCCACTCCTCAAAGATGTTGGTGTTCCACGCTTGTCGCCATTCCTCTGGTTCTGAGCAGGCCCTCTCTCCGCACTGTCTCTGGCTTCTGCTCTGTGGACACTGCTCCCTGCGTCTTCAGGTGACACCTCTCAGGGTTGGACCTTGCTGTGGAACCTTCCTTTCCTTCTTGGGTTTGCACTGGCCACTGGTGGGAACTAGTTTCCATTTTGCCCACCCCTGTGATCATGGCCATCTGGGGATCACAGATGCAAAGGATACATATTGTTTTCATTCAGAAACAAACAGGATTTCTTAAGTCCCCAAAGCCCACTCTTTCTGTTATTCTGCCTTGAAATTTCTCTCTCCTTAGTGACCTAGTTGTATCCATTCTCTTCAGATCTGCAAAAGCAGATGGCACAGTTGTTCAAGAGTAGTTCCGTTCTGTGGTAGTGGAGACAAATATCTTTATTTTATAAACAAAGCAATGTGTGTCATATTTTAACTTCGTAACTGTTGAACAGTATTTCTCTGAACCTTTTAGAGCACTAACAAGAATTGCCTTTCAAAGCATTAAAAAAAAAAAAATAGTGATTATCCCGATGGGGCCCACCTTCCTTGCTCAGGGCCCGTATCGCACAGATGGCTGGTGCCTGTGGAGCTGTGCAACCCAGCACAGCAGAGAGGTTTCCACTCTCAGGCTTTCCCAGGGAAGTGGTGGATTTCAGTACTGGCAACCACAGGGCAGGTGTGAGAGGCCTCACCGTGAATGCTCGTCCTCTGCACCATGCCTCCGCAGGCTGGCCTCCTCAAGAGCGAGGTTCCAGAGAATCCGCAGCCAGAAGAGTCTTTAGGAGCCGTCAGCTGCGTTTCTTTCCTAACGGTCCCTAACTTGCTTGTAATTAATACGCGTGTTAGAGAGTCTCCTCTCAAACTTTAAATTTCATTCACTAAAGGAAACCTGGCTGTTTTTCCTGTTTTCTTTCTTTTATGGGGTTTTGTGGTCTAACCAAGGAGCCCTGATGGTGCAGTGATAAAGCACTTGGCTGCTAACTGAAGGGTCGGCGGTTTGAACCCACCAGCTGCTCCTCGGAAGAAAAATGAGGCAGGCTGCTTCCATAAAGATTACAGCCTTGGAAACCCCGGGAGACTGTTCTACTGTGTCCTACAGGGTTGCTATGAGTCAGAATCGACTCAGCGGCAGTTTTTGTGGGTGGTCTCGTCAGGGAGGTGTTCTGGGCATGAGCCAAATATCCGTCTGTTTTAGAAAATCTGTGTTCTGAGACTTCTGTGAGCAGGCAGGAGTCAGGTCTGGGCGTATTTTGCTCTCCAGTAACTCCTGCCTCCCCTCAGGCTAAGTGATGCAATACTTTTCTCAGCGGACATCTGGACCCTTTTCACTCACAAGCCCAGTGACCTGGAAAGGTGGTAATTTCTGATGAATAACACAATTATTTATAACCGAACCACCTCAGATCTTTCCAGGAACAAATCAAGGTATAAAAAAGAAATACATAAAATGTAAATAGTGGAAATATTTTTAATAGTATAACTTGTGGACCCATAACCAAACCCATTGCCGTCAAGTGGATTCTGACTCACAGGGGCCTGTAGGATAGTGTAGAACTGCCCTTTCTTGATATGTTCTCATACCTGACTTCAGTTCTAGGTTTTGTGGACCTGGAGTGTATAGAGTTTGGGGAGAGCCTTTGCAGAAAAGGTTATAAAAAATTCAATGAACACATCACTAAGACCCATCCCAGGGCCCATACAGCTGAGGAGCCCTGAAACTTAAGCTTCGTTAGCTGCTGCACTGTAAACCCACTTCTGCTGGTATTCATTCTTTTCTCTCTCTCTCTCTCTCTTTTCCCATTTAAAAGATTAAGGTATAGTTTACATGCAGTGAAATTCACTCTTTCTGCTGTGCAGTTCCGTGAGCTTTGACAGATGCATAGAGTCGTGTAACCCCCACCACAGTCAAAATGGAGAACAGTTTCATCACCTCTAAAAATTCCCCATGTTCCTTTGTTGTCAACCTTTCGCGTCCCCCAGCCTCTGGCAACTTACCTGTTTTCCATTTCTATAGTTTTCGCCTTTTCCAGAATGTCATGTAAATGGGATCATGCAGCTTGTAGCCTTTTGAGCTTGGTTTCTTGGCATCATGTATTTGAATTTCCTTCATGTTGTTCCGTGTATCAGGCAAGCACTTAGGAAGCACCCAGTCTGCCCAGCGCTAGAAATGCTGAGATGAGGAAGGCCCAGTCCCTGCCCTCCGAGAGCTCAGTCTAATGGAGGAGGCACTTTGGCCTGTCATCATATGCTTTTCTTTTGATACTTAGTACACACAGCTTTGGTGGCATTGGAGGTTCAGTGGTGGAATTCTCGCCTTCCACGTGGGAGACCTGGCCAATGCACCTCACTCGCAGCCATCACCCATCTGTCAGCAGAGGCTTGTGTGTTGCTGTGGTGCTGAACAAGTTTCAGCGGCACTTCCAGACTAAACCCATTAAAGCAAACCCATTGCTATGGAGTCAATTCCGACTCATAGCAACTGGATAGGACAGAGCACAACTGCCCCATGGGGTTTCCAAGGAGCGCTGATGGATTCGAACTGCTGACCTTTTGGTTAGATGGAAGAAAGGCCTGGCGATCTACTTCTGAAAAGCAGCCAGTGAAAACCCCATGGATTACAGTGCTTTGATCCCCCATCAATCACGGTGATGGCATAGGACCAGGCAGCATTTCATTCCATTGTGCACGGGATTGCCATGAGTTGGTGCCAGCCCCACAGCAGCTAACAACAGCAACAACACACTGCCTATCTTACTCAGGTACACCTAGTACCCCAGCCACGCTATGATCGCCCTGAGGGTAGAATCTCTGACCTTCTGGAGGCATCAAGTTGGACCACAAGAGCAAGGGGTTTGAAGTGAGCAGACTGAATCCCAGCTCACCCACTTAGCGGCTTCTGACCTTGGGTGGGACTCAGAATCTGGCCCAGAGGAAGTCTTTCACTGTTGTTTGAATGAATGATGAATGTAACCTCCTGAAGTCCCACTCCCTTCCTATATACCCACTGCTGTCCAGTCAGTTCCAACTCATAGTGACCCTGTAGGACAGAGTAGAACTGCCCCATAGGGTTTCTGAGACTGTAATCTTTACAGAAGCAGACTTCCACAACTTTCTTCCACAGAGCAGGTGGGGGTTTAAACCACCATCCTTTCGGTTAGCAGCTGAGCATTTAACCACTGTGCCACAGGGCTCCTTCTCTCCTATATAAAAGGGGGATAATGGTAGTGCATTGTCCTGACTGTTGTGGGGATCATTGCCTGGTACAGAACCTGGTGGGTATCGGTAAAGGTAAATCCTATTCTATCACCTTCCCCACTAGAGCCCTTTATGCCCTCCTATAGACAGGCTCCTGCTCATTGTGCAGACCTCAAAGCTGGCTGGGCCCTGACAGAGGATGACACCAGTGCCTGCCATATGTGGGCCAGAAGAGCACAAGCCGAGGGGACAAGTCCCCAGGAAGCCCACAGGCACCCGCTGACTCCCAACACCAAGTCCAGCTCAAAGAGCCTGTCTTAGCCATCTAGTGCTGCTATAATAGAAACACCACAAGTGGATGGCTTTAACAAAGAGAAATTTATTTTCTCACAGTCTGGTAGGCTAAAAGTCCAAATTCAAGGCGTCAGCTCCAGGGGAAATCTTTCTCTCTCTGTTGGCTCTCAAGAAGGTCCTTGTCCTCAATTTTCCCCTAGTCGAGGAGCTTCTCAGGTGCAGGGACCCCATGTCCAAAGGACACGCTCTGCTCCTGGTGCTGCTTTCTTGGTGGTATAAGGTCCCCAACTCTCTGCTTGCTTCCCTTTCCTTTTACCTCTTGAGAGATAAAAGGTGGTGCAGGCCACACCCCAGGAAAACTCCCTGTACCTTGGATCAGGGAGGTCACTTGAGTAAGGGTGGTGTTACAATCCCACCCTAATCCTCTCAACATAAAATTACATTCACAAAATAGAGGACAACCACACAACACAGGGAATCATGGCCTAACCAACTTGACACATATTTTGGCGGGGGGACACAATTCCATCCAAGACAGAGCCCCTTGCACTTACTCCTTCACCCCCTCTTTCTTCATCCAGATAGAAGTACCCATAAGTCCTTTCCTCTCACCAAATATATACCTTTTAGGGGCTTTATAGAGTCCCTGGGTGGTGTAAATGGTTAACATGTGTGCTGCTAACTGAAAGGCTGGAAGTTCGAGTATACCCAGAGTCACCTCAGAAGGAAAGCCTGGTGATCTACTTCCGAAAAATCAGCCATCGAAAACCCTGTGGAGTGCAGTTCTACTCTGACACACATGGGGCTGCCATGAGTCAAAGTTGACTCATGGCAACTGGTTTTAAGGGGCTTTAAAGGAAGTTCACCAAGAGGAGAAAACCATAACCCTCATCAGGGGACCATCTGGCTGGGGGTCAGACCTCTGGCCCTTGGATCTTGGGAGGGTGACATGAGCTTAAAGAGAGGGAGCCACAAGGCAGTCATGGTAAGTGAATCTGTTTTCTTCCTTAGAACAGGCTCAGCAGGACTCATTACAATGGTCAGTGACCGGTCATTGACCAGTCATTGTGTAATTACCAGTTTGCTGGCTGCCTTCCCAGCAGAGGACCCCAGGCACATGGTGGATGCTCAACAAATATTTAATAATTGAATGAAAATATTTTGTGGTAAAGAGCTGGCATTTGAAGCTCCTGTTTCTGTAGAAGGGAAGGGAGGGAACTGACGTTTGTCAGTCATCTGTGGTATCTCTTGGGTGTTAAGAAGTTATTACCTACAGTTTCCTCACTTAATCTGCATAGTGGTGGCAGAGTGGTTAAGGTGATGGACTGCTAATCTGTTGTGCTGTACATGGGTGGTCTCGAATCCCATCCTCATCGATATCAGTTCTCTGCCTCCTCAAGTAGAGGGTTTCCTTTGGAAACCCTGGTGGTGTAGTGGTTAAGAGCTTGGCTGCTAACCAAAAGGTCAACAGTTTGAACCCACCGGGAGACCCTTGGAAACTCTATGGGCAGTTGTAGTCTGTCCTGTAGGGTCGCTATGAGTCAGAATCAACTCGATGGCAACAGGTTTTTTTTTTTGGTTTAGTGGCTGTTGGAAGGAGGTGTTATTGGTCTCCATGCTCAAGGAAACCATTTGAAGAGAACTTAAGACACACACTTGAGTTTCCACAGCTAGTCTGTGATGGAGCAGGATTCAGTCCAGGTCTGACACCAAGACCCAGGTTCTCTCCATCTCACGCAGTAAAGCTGGGTTTCTCAAGAATATAAATCTCTATGATTTAGTCTAAACAAAACAAAACAACAACAACAAAAGGTTGGGACCAACACTTGAGCAGGATTTGAGTAGATTAGATTGTAGACGTCAACCAGATGAATTGAAAATTTGCAGAATGTTTGTTCCTGCTTCCACCAAACGTTTCCGCTTTATGCTTTGCTAAATTGGGTTTGAGAGCATTTCTGAATCTAATTTCAATCAGGGATTTTGTTACATGCCTTACACACAAGCTCTAAATAAGCAAAAAAAAAAAAAACCACAGCCCTTCTCTGTGCTAAGAGAAGCAGCGTAGTTTGGAGCATGGTGGTGGGCTTGGAAACAGGAGGCCTGGGTTTGAACCTTGCTGGTTGGGGGAAGGGCCTTTGGCAAATCCCCGTGAACCGCCAGAGCATACGTTTCTTCATTGGTCAACTGGGAAAGTATATCTCGGAGGATGGTGGTGCAGGTCAAATGAGCAAACAAGTGAAGAAGATGTGGGAGGGGGTGCTCCCTGGGCAGAGTTGTATGTGTGTTAGTGGTCCCGGAACTGCAGAGGGGAGCAGGCTGGAAGGACGCTTGGAAAAGAAAGACTACAGAGAGAGGCCGCAGAGTCAAGTGCCCCAGTGAGAAACGTGGCTTGTTTCTGTTCTGCCGAGATGGGCTCTTGTTGAGAGAGAGCCTTGTTTGTGTGAACAGCGTGTGTGCTTGGAGCCCTTCATTACACCGTCACCTGGTATCAGTAAGTACATCACACAGTGCCGGAGTGGAATTCTGCTAGGCAGGAAGCACAGAACATGCTCCCTACCTTCCTGCTAGTCCTCCTTCACCCATCCACCGGTTCGTTCACTGACAGATAGCCTGCAGGCTCTGGGCGGTGCGCTGGGTGGAGGCAGGAAGGCAGGGTAGGATAGCAGGCCAGGGCATGGGCAGTGGGGTCAGGCAGCCCCGGGTGCCAGTCAGGACTCATCCCCTGTGAAACTCAGTTATTTAATTTCACTAAACCTCAGTTTCTCGTCTGTATTACAAGGAAAACAGCAATCCCCATTTCATAGGGTTGTATGAAGATTAAAAGAGATAGTGCTTGTAAAGAAGTTTGCAGGTTTTCTGTCACATCATGAAACCAAAAAACGAAACCTACTGCTGTTGAGTCGATTCCCACTCATAGCGACCATATAGGACAGAGTAAAGCTGCCCCATAGAGTTTCCAAGGAGGGGCTGGTGGTTTCAAACTGCCGACCTTTTGGTTAGCAGACGTAGCTCTTAACCACTACGCCGTCAGGGTTTCCATCACATAATGAACACTCAATAAATAAATTGTTGTTATTAGTTGCTGTCGAGTTGGCTCCAGCTCATGGCCACCCCATGTACAACAGAATGAAAGGTTGCCCAGGCTAATGCCGTCTTCACGATCATTGGCAAGTCTATCGTTGTGACCACTGTGTATTTTGAGTGCCTTCCAACCTAGGGGGCTCATCTTCCAGCACTATACTGGACAGTATTCTCTTGTGATGCATAAGGTTTTCATTGGCTGATTTTCAGAAGCAGATCACCAGGCCTTTCTTCCTAGCCTGTCTTAGTCTGGAGGCTCTGCTGAAACCTGTCCACTGTGGGTGGCCCTCGGTTTTTGAAATACCCTGGGCAGAGCTTCCAGTATCATAGCAACATACAAGCCACCACAGTACGACAAACTGACGGATGGTGGCAATAAATAAATCATAGCTTTTAAATCATAGAAATATAATTCCTAAGGAGCCAGAACATATGGTGAGCTAAGACTACTGTTTTCATGTTTTCTCCCTTAACCCATTAGAAGGTCACACTGGATAAGCAGAACCCAAGGGTTGGGCCCATGGCAACTAAAGCCCAGGGGGTTTGCTGTACCGTGGGAAACTTGAGCTGTATGCCAGCCTGAGCAGCTCTGCCCAGCTTACACTTCTCTGATAACCACTGTGAGAAAGGATGCCCCCTAAGCCAGAGTGGTAAAAGTCAGGCCTTCTTAGGTGCACTTAGAATGCAGGCCCATAGTGTATTTGAGACAGGTCTTTCAGGGCTGGGTGGTGCTGTTGCTTTGCCCTGGACTACTAACTGAAAAAGGAGCTCTGGTGGCACAACAGTTAAGAGCTCAGCTGGTCATGACCAAGGCAAAGGAAGACACTGAGTGGAACGCAAGAATAAAGGGCAACTACGGTTATTACTATAACATAGACAATCCTGCAACAATAGTATTAACAAACAATAATCTACAAATAGATACGTAGGTAGATAGGTATGCTAAAGAGATGTGGGAGGATGTAAGAGAGCACACCCACCTGCAGATACAGGTTTGGTTGTGGATATTTCTACACACATAATTATAGGTGCTGTTTGTATGTTAATATAGACAATAGAACACACAAGGGGCACAGTCATGGAAACTTGTTAGACATAACCAAACACCTCGTGGGACAAAGTTCCTATGCTTGGAGGCGAAGGACCACAGACTCACGGGACATCTACGTCAATTGGCACAACATAGTTCATAAACACAACGTTATGCATCTTACTTCAAAGCTTGCGAGCAACCATCTAAGATACACTATTGGTCTCTTTGTGTCTGGAGCAAAAGAGAGTGAAGAAAACCAAAGACTCAAGGGGGCGATTAGTCCAAAGGAATAATGAACCACATGAACCACAGCCTACATGACCCCAAGACCAGAAAAACTGGCTACCACTACCAGCCGCTCTAACTGGGTTCACAACAGAAGTCCTGGACAAAGCAGGAGAAAAACATAGAACAAAAAACAAATCCACAAAAAAGACCAGACTCACTGGTCTGACAGAGACTGGAAGAACCCCTGAGACTATGGCCCTAAGACACCCTTCTGACCTGGAATTGAAACCATTCCTGGAGACCATCTTTAGGTCTTTAGCCAAACCATAGACAGATCCATAAAATAAACAGTAACACTCGAGAGGAACATATTCCTTAGAGCAATTAATTATAAGAGATCAGAAGGACATTTGCCCAAAAGCAAAGATGAGAAGGCAGGAAGGGGTAGAAAATCCAGATAAAAGAAAATGGGGAACACAGGGCAGGAATGGAAAGAATGCTGACACATTGTGGGGAATGCAACCAATGTCATGGGATACTTTATGTACAAACTATTGAATGGGAAACTAATTTGCTCTGTAAGCTTTCACCTAAAGCACAATTAAAAAAAAAAAGAGCTCGGTTGCTAACCAAAAGGTTGGCAGTTCGAACCCACCCAAGAGCTCCGAGGAAGAAAGATCTGGAGACCTGCTTCCATAATGATTACAGCCAAGAAACTCTATAGAGCAATTCTACTCTGTCACACAGGGTCACTCTGAGTCAAAAACCAAATCGACCACACATAAGAAATACCCTAAAGGTAAGAAATAACCTAAGAGTTGGTGGTTCAAACCCGCCCAGTGGTGCCGTGGAAGAAGGGCCTGGCGATCTGCTTCTGTTTAGATTATAGCCAAGAAAACCCGATGGAGCAGTTCTGCTGTGCAATACATGGGGCCACCGTAAGCCAGAATCAGCTCGACAGCAAAGGGTTTTTTTAGAGGTGCATTTACCTTAAATTACAGTTTTTTTATGCATTCTTCTTTATCACACATGGAGAGGCATCAGGAAGGTACTGGCTTTCTCAACTCTGGGCTGATGCCCAGGTTAGCTTTATCCATTTTATGGAAATGCTATTGACATCTTGGACTCGGTGATTTTTGTTGTTGACGCTAGTGTAAACATATTAAACAGCAGCATCCCTGGCCTCTACTCACTAGATACAAGTAGCACTCTCTCAGTTGTGAAGCCAAAAATGTCTCCAGCTGTGTCCAGATGTCCCTGGGAAGCGAAATCTCCCCTGGTTGAGAGGCAGTGCGTTTGGGCAGACTGTCCACATGAGAGTCATGGTCCCTGCAGGTGCTGCAGCTGTGTAGGAGGTGATGGAGGAGACCTGGATGAAGGCCCCTAATGTGGAGGAATGAAGAGCAAAGTTAGCAAGACTCAACAGGCAGTGAGTTAGAATGACAGAACAGATCAACAGAGCCAGTAAATTAGGGGTGGGGGATTTCAGGATAAAAGTGAATGATGGTGGGGAGAAAGGGGGCTGCAAGGTGCACCCAGGAGGCTCTGCTTACAGATAACTGAGAGGAGGTGTTAACACAGAGGGGGTTCTCTCTAGAGCATGGTCCTCATGCCTTCCACCTTCCTGCCACTTGAGCTGACCTTGAGCACTTCAGTAGCTTTAAACCAGTTGCCATCAGGTCGATTCCTACTAATGAAGACCCCATGTGTGTCAGAGTAGAACTGTGCTCCACAGGGTTTTCAGCGGCTGATGTCTAGGAAGTAGATTGCCAAGCCTTTCTTCCAGTGTACCTCTGGGTGGACTCGAACCTCCAACCTTTTGGTTAGCAGCTGAGCATTGTAACTGCACCACTCAGGGACTTCTAAGTAACTTTAAACCCTCCTAGATATTTTACCAGTGTCCCTGGGTGGTGCAAACAGTTAATGTGCTTGACTGCTAACTGAAAGGTTGGAGGTTTCAGTCCACCCAGAGGTGCCTTGGAAGAAAGGCACCTTGATCTACTTGTGAAAAATCAGCCATTGAAAACCCTATGGAGCGCACAGTTCTACTCTGACACACATGTGGCCGCCATGAGTCAGAATCAACTTGACTGCAGCCAGTAACTATTTTACCACTTTCTTCTTGACCTTGAACAGAGAGTTAAATGTATCTGTAAAGTAGGTTAAGTTCCTGGGAAAGAGATTGCAATCGTTTGATGATTTATGCATCCAACAGACATTTTGCAAGCACCCATGTGGGTAGGGGCTGTGCTAGGCATTTGGGAAACCCCGGATCACCAGGGGCTCTGTGGTCTAGGTGGGGAGATAGGCTCACAGAAAGCCAGCACAGACAGCCTGTGAGAAGAAAGAAGGCAGGCCCCATTGTCAGGCTTCCTGGGTCCACACCCTGCTACATTCCTGGCTGTTGTATCTCCTTGGGCAAGTGAGTGATGCCACTGAGCCGCAGCATCCTTGCTGGTACAGCAGGTTGACATGAGTGCCTGTCCCACATTGGTGTCTAGAGGGTTAGGTGAGAGAGTGCAGATGGTCTGTAGAACAGTCCTGCATTCGTGAGCACTCAGTAATATAAATACTAGCTTTAAGTTTTTATTATTACGGCTACCATGTAAGTGCTGTAATAGACTTAAAGAGTGTCCAGAAAATTCTCGGGGAGAGTGACCAAAGACTTCACAGAAGAAGTGGTTTTTTTGAGATGGTTCTTGAAGGATAGTGGGACTTTATAAGGGAAAAAAAAGAAAAAAGGTTGTGGAGTTGGAGGAAAGGCAAAGAAATAGTAGCCAAGCAGTCACAGTGTGAGCAAGCAGCATGTATTGGGGGACACCTGCTGGTTGCGTGAGCCGGAGGGTAGAAAGGAAGAAGATAACCGTTGATTCCTGACTCATAGTGACCCTACAGGACAGAGTAGAACTGCCCCGCAGGGTTTCCAAGGAGCGCCTGGTAGATTCGAACTGCCGACCTTTTGGTTAGCAGCCGAGCTTTTAACCACTGCACCACCAGGGCTCTAGGATGCAGGTAGGTGGAACTGATATAGGAGGTCTGCACAAGGGGGCCTTGGGACCAGAGGCTGTAGGGACCTTTGGTACGAATGGACATAAACACCAAAGCCCCCTTGGCTTGGACCTGCTCCATTCATTCTCTCTTTCCTGTAAAATAAGCAGATTAAGGAGAGCTGGTCATTTTAATCTCACGCCTTTCCCAGCAGTGAAATGCTAGGGAGCTCTGTGACATAAAGGGTTATTGACTTTGAGAGACTGAAAAGCAAATGGGTCTTTGATAGGCCCCTGTGCTGTCAGAATGGGGGCTGGACAGGGGGTGCCGGAAACCAGCTGATGTCAGAAGGCTGGTGTAGGCCTCTGTGCCCTGTGCCCCTCCAGGCACGCCCCTCTGTGACCATCGGGGGTCACTGCTCACTGAGTGCAGAGGCGCACAACTGTCGACTGTTGGGTCGTGGTGTACTATCCGTCTGTCGCTCTCCTGCCGCTCACACCTGCCCCAGGCCAGGGTCGCAGAGTGTCCCAGCAGACAGGAACACTAATCAGGGCAACTGAGCCAGAGCAGCAGCTTATTTATTTCCCTGGAGTCGGTGGCATCCTGCCCAAGGCTTTGGTGAATCAGCCCAGCACTGTCTGGCACCCACCTTGCTGCTGAGCCCAGCGTCCCAAGGTCACAAGTGTCCCGTCAATCCTTCTGGATTTTCCTGCACCACTCTCTGAAACTTCACGAAATCAGTACACAGTCACAAGGCACCTACCACTTCGCTGGGCACAGGGAGTGCGATGGCAAACCAGACGGACGCCATCTTGGCTTTGTGGAATGGGTAATCTTGTGGGCGAGGCAGATGCTAGACAAACCCTCGCAAGTGTAATGCACAGCACGAGGGCTCTTAGGGTTGTTAGTTGCTGACCAGTTGATTCTGACTCATGGCAACCCCGTGCATGCAGAGTAGAACTGCTCCATAGGGTTTTCACGGCTGTGAGCTTTCGGAAGCAGATTGCCAGGCCTGTCTTCCCAGGCACCTCTGGGTAGGTTCAAACCACCAGCCTTTTGTCTACTTTGTGCCATACCAGGACTCCAGCATAAGGGGAAAGTACAGGAGTTGTAGCTGTGTAGAATGGGGAGAGGAAACTCCTCTTCATGGGGTGCGGAGGTCACAGGGGAGGTAGGACTCCCCCTCATATCTGGAGAACACTTAGGAGTGGAGCAGGCAAAGATGGGGTGGGATAGTTGGGTGGCCTGTGACTCTTTGCCAGATCCCGCGGCCCCCTCTGCCTTGACCTGCCCAGTGCCTTTGGCACTGTGCCTGCTGTCTTCTGCTTCAGCCTCTTCCCTCCTGCCCCCAGTCCTAGGTTTCTCTTTCTTCCTTTCAGACTGCTCTTTGGTCTCCCTTGCTGGCATCTCTTGCTCCTCACACAGGACCGTTCCCGCCTTCCCAGAGGATTGGCCTTGCTCGCCAAGGCAGCGGACCTGGCTTGGAGGCAGGCAGACTGGGCTGAGTCCAGCCCATGCTTCCCCCTAATGATTCCAGAACCTCGGACAGAACACGGCTAACTGCTGTGTGCACTGGTGTCCTTATCTGTCAGACAGTTTCCTTTATTTAGTCTGTCAGGGGATGAAATGAAAGGACACCTGTGATGATCCCATGATGACAGCTGTGAACAGCCCCAGAGAGCAGCCATCTTAGACTTAGAGCTCTCTCTCCGACAGGCAGGGACTCAGTGACACATTGATGGGGTGCCTGTTGGGGAACTAAAAATGTTACTACGTGAAGACATTGGAAGAAGAAGAAAAAAGAACATGAAATTACTAAAGAAAAAGCTGAATAAGAAAGGGAACATAATATATTCATGATATCTGACTTGGTTCTGTAGTGAATAGAAGTTATTTAGTCCTCATAATGGAAAAACTTTTGTAATTTTAACTAAAAGTAACATAACTATATTATGGGGGTGGAGCAGGAGGAAGCATATTGCATAAGAGATCTATGTTGACATCTGTTAGAGTTAGGAACAGAGAATATTTAAAATGGATAAGTGATAAATAACATGGTATGAGTATTATTTAGAAACATAGAGGTAACTATGAGAAGAAAAAAGCCTAAAGAGTGTATAGTGGTTGCCTCTGAGGAGCAGAATTGGGTTGGTGATAATTATTTTTCATGTACTTGTTACTATATTTATTTACTTATTACTTTGAGAAAAATGAAATTAAATGATATTTGAAATGGAAAAAGTAACTATAATTATGCTAATTATAGGAAACCTGAGAAGAAGAAAACAACCCTAATTCTACCACCCAGACTTCAGGTTTTGCTGCATTTCCTTCAGCTCATTTATAACACACACACACACACACACACACACACTTTTTAAAATAAAATTGAAATTATATTGCATTTAAAAAAGAAGAAGAAAAAGAAAGGATGCCTGTTAAGTACTTAGTGCAGGGCTCCTGTGTGTCGAGTTAACAAAACCCTTTCTCCTTCAGCATCGGAAGCTGACTCAGTTAATTTAACCTTCCGTTTTTCCCTGGAGACCTGATAAATGTGGATGTCAGTGAGTTACCCAGCACATGGCTCATGGTCAAGCTGACCCCTGATGGGTAAACTGCATTGGGCCTGGGAGTTCTGTGGAAGATCTCTAAATGCCTAAAGAGGGACCCATGGTTCTGGGCTTCCCTGGATGTGGGGTACAAGGCTGATTCCTTGCAGGGACCCTGGAAGTGCGTCTGTGGGGTTGTTCAGGAGAGGCTGGCTCCTGCGGGCATGGAGTCTTGAGCCAGGGTGGCTCCCATACTCAACCACGTGGTCAGCTTTCACCTGAATAGAGACCTGGGTGACCTCATCAGTCAGGTGGAAAGATTAAACCCTCCAACTCCGACATTCTGTCAATTCATTAATTTAAAAAAAATGGCTGAGAGTTTGTTAATGGTGGTGGAATAATTGTACAACATGAAAATGTAATCAATGTTACTGAATTACACATGTAAAAATTGTTGAATTGGCAAATGTTTTATTATGTATATGTGTTGTCATGGTGGTGAGGGGAGTGTGTTTCAAATGCCAACCTTTGGGCTAGCAGTCAAGCACTTAACAGTTTGGGCTAGCTAGGGAACTTACTGTGTGGTAGATGCTGGGGACACCGTGTTGACAAACCAGACTCATTCTCTGCCCCTCAGGGTGCTTACAGTCCAACGAGGGAGATGTTCCTTTCATCAAAGAATCACACAAATGATAGTAAACCACAACCCTGATGTTACCGACATTGTGCTGAGAGTATACTGGGGAAGGTCAGGGAAGGCTTCCATGAGGAAGTGATAATTGAGCTGGGAACTTGATGGGCAAACAGACACTAACCAGACAAAGAAAGGGGAGGGAAGACCCCTGAGAGAGAGAAGAGCATGGGCTTGTGGGAGGAGAGGGTGGTGGGAGGAATGGGGTGGTAGAGCTATGCCAGGCAGGTCCTTGGAGGCAGGGCTGAGGGTCAAGTTACTCATGACCAGCGCAACCCAGGGTGCACTAATGGATGGATGTCTTGCCCTCCTTTGTGTGGGCCTTAGTAGCAGGGCAAGAAGTGACTGGTCCCCAGCAGTCGCTCTGGGCTGGTGTCATTAATTCTCTTTCTCCAATGTAAGAGCACGGACAAGCAGGTTAAAGCAGCGGGGGATGTGTGTGGCCAGTAGAGGGACTGGCCTGATTGCATTTGTAATTGGAAAAGCTTTTCCTGTTTGCAGAAAGTCCCTGGGTGGTGCGATCAGTTTGCTACCAGCTGCTAACCTACAGGCTGGAGGTTTGAACCCACCTAGTGAAACCACAGAGGAAAGGCCTGGCAGTCTGCTGCTGTAAAGATTACAGCCAAGGAAACCTTATGGGGCAGTTCTGCTCTGTAACGCATGGGGTCGCCATGAGTCAGAATCAACTCATGGCCAGGATGCTCTGGCTGCAGGGTGATGAGATCAGGTCTTAGCTCAGAGAGTGAAATCTGGAGGAACTTTGAGGGAAGAAGGAGAAGGAAGGAAGCCTGCGGTGTGGGTGGTCTTTAGAGAGCATCAGGTGGGGATTAGCAGCAAGAGAAGAAAACTGACCTTCAACTTCAGGGGTCATGGCTGCCCACCTCCCATTTTTGGCTTCTGTGACCCCAAACCAGCTTCCTGTGTCGCCAGTCGCAAATTGAAGGCAGGTGTGTGTGGAGTTGTTTAACAGGAGATAAAGGTCCCCAAGCACGCTGGCCTGGCCGTGAGCAGAAAACCCTCAGGGCATGCATAGGAATCAGTCAGACCCACACCAGCGTTTTCTGTAGCTTGGAGAGATGCTCCTGGCATCGAGACAGACATTTTCCATCAAATGAGATGCCTGAAAATCACACTTTTCTTTCTCTCTCTCTCTGTCCCCTCCAGGCTTATATTCGGCACCCTTTATCCTGCGTATTATTCCTACAAGGCTGTGAAATCAAAGGACATTAAAGAATATGTAAGTGACACTGCTTTCTTGAGGGGGAGTGGTGGTGGTGGCTGCCGGGGTGAAGTTGGGGAGGCTGAGGTGAGGTGAAGGTGTGAAGTAGGGGGACAAAGGTGGCTGCCGTCCCCTGTGTGGGCTTCAGTGTCAGAGCAAGAAGTCCATTCAGTACTCTTCTCACTGTGCTTACCTGCTGTGCCCCTGGGATCCTCTCCCTTATCTTTAGGACTAGAGTGTTGAAGCGAGGAAAGCAGAATGGTAGGGAGAGGACGTGGCATCTGGAATCAGGAGGCCTCCTGCTCTACCACAGCACCTTATGGCCTTTGTGAAAGTGAATCCACCTTTCTGAGCCTCAGTTTCCTTGTTTGAAAAGCACTCTGTAAACCATAAAGCACCTTTCAGGCATCGTTCCTGGGAGATTGTCTGGCTCGACGGGGAAGAACACGGGTCCTAGAGTCCCAAAGGTCTGGGTTCAGGTCCTGGCTCTATGACTCTGGGCCCTAACTCAGTTCTAGGATCGAGCACTCCATGAGTGAAGCCCTATTGCTTCATAAGCTTTTCGAGGGCAGAGGCTGTTCATCATCACATTTCTGTTTCCTGCAGCACCTAACAGAGGGCTGAGCACAAGGAAGGGGACCCGGGGACATTCACTGAATGGAGGACTGTATTAATTACTGTTGGGTGATTTGGGCACCCCAGTCACAAGTCCTAGCTGTGCTGGATGCCTTCGGGCAGGAGAGCCATCTGGGCAACCCTGATTTACAAAGACCTGTGTGGGATGGGCTCAGAGAGAAAGGTGCCCCTTCCCATGTAGGACAGAAAACCAGGTCAAAGTGAAAAACATATGGGATTTTGGCATTAGAGACCCAAGGTCAAGTCCTGGCTCTGACATTTGACTAACATTTCACTGATGCAATGCTGGAAAAGTAGCTTAACTTCCAAGAGCATCAGTTTCCTCATCTGAATGGTGGAGTAGATAGCAACGATCCCAGCCCTCGGCGTTAAGAGGGACAAAGGATCATTGCTTTCCCTCTCTGCTCAGAAGATGTTACTTGGCCAGTTTGGTGTAGGTACAGAAATCATTCAAAGTGGGGTCAGCAAGCTCTTTCCTGCTTAAGATTTCCCAGGATGCCTTTATGATGAAACCAGCTACCTTTAGACCAGCTGCAAACAGAACTCGCCCTCCTCCTGTTTTCCAGAACTACTGGCCTGGGCTTGCATTTTGCTGCTACCAAGCAGGGGACCCAGACAGGGGCATTTTCTCCTCTGGAGACTGGCCCCCTGGTATGTGTAAAGGAAGCTCAGAGTGCAAAATATAAATAGCTGTTAAGTTGTAAGCACAAAACCTCATAATTCTTAATTGATTAGGCAGCCTCTTCCAGGGCACACTCTCCCGACCCCTTCCAGCCCATGGTACAGGGAAGCTGTACCAGGTAAGCTGGACTTGCTGGGGTCACCACAGTTCAAGGTCTGATCCTCTGTTTTACAGGGGCAGAGACTCAATTCTGTCAGCTCATCCAGGGGAGATCAAGCCCTGCTAAATTGTTTTGCCATGACTGAACTCACAGGAGGCTGGTTTATGACTAGAATGGCAATTCATTAATTTAGAGTGGAAAATATCACTGACAAGCAGAGCAGCTGTTTGTGTTGGCTGGCGAGCACACACTTTTCCCAGTAGGGAAAGCTTCTTGAGAGTTGCGGTTAGAAGGTTTCTTGGAACGGGACCCATACCTCACACCATACACAACAACTAATTCAAAATGGATCACAGACCTATATATAAAACCAAAAATTATAAAGACCATAGAAGAAAAAATAGGGTCAATGCTAGAGGCCCTAATGCATGGCATTAACAGGATACAAACCATAACTAACAATGCACAAACACCAGAAGACAAGCTAGATAACTGGGATCTTCTAAATCAAACACTTATGCTTATCAAAAGACCTCACCAAAAGAGTAAAAAGAGAACCTACAGACTGGGGAAAAAATTTTGGCTATGACAAATCCAACAAAGGTCTAATCTCTAAAATCTACAGGAAAATCCAACACCTCTTCAACAAAAAGACAAATAATCCAATTAAAAAAATGGGCAAAGGATATGAACAGACACTTTACCAAAGAAGACATTCAAGGAGCTAACAGATACATGAAGAAATGCTCACAATCATTAGCCATTACAGAAATGCAAATCAAAACTACAAGAAGATGCTATTTCACCCAACATTACTGGCATGAATCAAAAAAGCAGAAAATAAGAAATGTTGGAGAGGCTGCGGGGACACTGGAACTTTTATGCACTGCTGGTGAGAATGCAAAATGGTACAACCATTATGGAAAATGATATGGCACTTTCTTAAAAAGCTAGAAATAGAAATACCATATGATCCAACAATCCCACTCCTAGGAATATATCCTAGAGAAATAAGAGCTGTCACATGAGTAGATATATGTACACCATGTGCATTGCAGCATTGTTCACAATAGCAAAAAGATGGAAACAACCTAGGTGCCCATCAACAGATGAATGAATAAACAAACTGTGTGCATACACAAATGGAACACTACACAACAATAAAGAACAATGATGAATCTGCAAAGCATCTTACGACTTGGATGAGTCTGGAGGGCATTATGCTGAGTGAAATAAGTCAATCACAAAAGGACAAATATTGTATAGACCACTACTATAAAAACTCATGAAAAGGTGTACACACGAAAGGAAACAATCTTTGATGATGCCAAGGGAGGGAAAAGGTGGGAGGGAAAAACACTGAATAGACAATAGATAAGTGGTAACTTTGGTGAAGGGTAAGACAGTACACAATACTGGGGAAGCCAGCACAACTTGTCCAAGGCAAGGCCATGGAAGCTCCACAGATGCATCCAAACTCCCTGAGGGACCAAATCACTGGGCTGAGGGCTTTGGGGACCATGGTCTCAGGAAACATCTAGCTCTATTGGCATAACATAGTTAATAAAGAAAATGTTCTACATTCTACTTTGGTGAGTAGCATCTGGGGTCTTCAAAGCCTGTGAGCAGCCATCTAAGATACTCCACTGGACTTACCCCATCTGGAGCAAGAGATAATGAAGAAAACCAAAGACACAAGGGAAAGATTAGTCCAAAAGACTGATGGACCACAAGCACCACAGCCTCCACCAGACTGAGTCAAGCACAACTAGATGGTGCCCAGGTACTGCCACTGACTGCTCTGACAGGGATCACAAGAGAGAGTCTCACACAGAGATGGAGAAGAATGTAGAACAAAATTCTAACTCACACAAAAAAAGACCAGACTTAACTGGTCTGACAGATACTGGAGAAACCCCAAGAGTATGGCCCCTGGATACCCTTATAGCTCAGTAATGAAGTCACTCCTGAGGTTCACCCTTCAGCCAAAGATTAGACAGACCCATAAAACAAAATGAGACTAAATGGGCACACCAGTCCAGGGGCAAGGACGAGAAGGCAGGAGGGGACAGGAAAGTTGGTAATGGGGAACCGAAGGTCAAGAAGGGGAGAATGTTGACCTGTTGTGGGGTTGGCAACCAATGCCGCAAAATAATATGTGTATTGTTTAATGAGAAACTAGTTTATTCTGTAAACCTTCATCTAAAGTACAATAAAACAAATTAAGAAAAAAAGCTTTCTTGGTAAAAATGGAATTGGAAGAAAGGAGCTGTAAAGATGAAGTGGCAGGAGAGGTGACTGACCTCCTCTCACTGCACAAGGAAGGAGAATCAAGATCAACTGCCCAAGGCTGATTCCTGTGAGGCTTAGGTCAGACATGCCTCCGCCCTCCAATCGTTTTACCAATTCTGACACCAACCGTCCCTCCCACAGCACTCTCTGCTTCTCTGCTGGGTTTGATAATTAGTTGCAATGGCCACACAGAACTCGTAGACAATACTCCCTATTATGGGGTTTATTAGGGAAGTAACAGGTTACAATTCAGGTTCAGGAATGCCCAGGATACAGTTCTTCAATCAGGACAGCCTCTTCCCAGCCATGCTGGCAGACAGGTCTCTCTCTGGCTCCTCGGCCTCTGCACTGCTCAGGCAAGTGTTGCAAAGGCTTTTAGCTCTGCCAGTAAGTGCCCGGAGGCACCCCACTCCACCAGTAAGTCTTGTGCCTGAAAGTGTTCAGATCTCTCGCTCTGTGGGTCAGAAAGCCCCACTGCAGCTATCTCGCACTATTCTGTTCTCCTGATCCCTCCTGTCTCGGACTGCCATCTCTCGTTGTCTTCCATGTTACTACAGCTCCTCTCTGTGTCTCCTGGATCTAGGAGGTTCTCAGTGCAAGGATCTTGAGTCCAAAGAACATGCTCCACTCCTGGCTCTTCTTTCTTGGTGGTGTTGAGATCCTTCCTTCCTGTGTCTGGGATGGCTCGTTTTATGCCTAGTGGGATGGCAAAACTGACCAATCCCCTCATTAGGGTTCCATACACCTTATTTGCATGGTCCCACCCCAACAAGGGTGCCATGCACCTTATTTACATTATTAGCAAGCTATCCAATCCCCTTGGTGGGCCACAAGGACCTCATTTATGTAGTTTTATGCAGTCATTTGGTGGGAGTTACAAAGCCTATGGCTAGAAGGGCCGTATTAAGCAATTCACTGCATCACAGGAGCTGACAAGTGTTAAGGGAGACCTTCCTTCTTTGTCTGCACTCACTCACACATGCATGTACACACACAAACTCGCACATTCACACATACATTCACACACACACATTTACACATACACACACTCACACATTCACACACACACAACACACACACTCCCCCCACACATGCACACCACACTCCTTTGTTTCCTTCTGTGTCCTCCTTTTAATCAATAGACCCATCTGTCAAGCGAGAAACCTGGTGATTTCCTTAGACTCCTGCCTCTTCCTCACCACGCAACCACATACACGTACCCTGTTGGTGACTAAGACCCTTTAACTCTATCCTTTTAATAATCTCTCCTTCTCTCCTGCCACTCTCTTAAATGATGTTCCCATTATTTCTTCCCTGGATTGTTGCAATAGCCTCCTCTATTAGTTTTTTCAGGAGCCCTGGTGGTGCAGTGGTTAAAGTGCTCAGCTGATAGCTTATAGGTCGGCAGCGAATCCACCAGCCATCGCTCGGGAGATACATGTGGCAGTCTGCTTCCGTAAAGATTTACAGCCTTGGAAACCCTTTGGGGCAGTTCTACCCTGTCCTATAGGGTAGCTATGAGTCAGAATTGACTCAACAGCAGTGAGTTTGTTTTTGGTATTAGTTTTTTATTGCCACTGTAACAAACTTAATGACTTAAGACAACTCAAATTTGTTCTTACAGTTCTGTAGGTAAGAAGTCTAAGGGGTCTCACTGGGCTAAAATCAAGATGTAGGCAGGGCTGCATTCCTTCTGGAAGCTCCAGGGAAGAATCCATGTCCTTGCCTTTTTCAGCTTCTAGAGGTGGTCTGCATTCCTTGGCTCGTGGCCCCTTCCTTCATCTTTAAAGCCAGCAACATTACATCTCTCTGATCTTTCTTCCACAGTCATAGCTCTCTCTGACCAGCACTGGGAAAGTTACTTGCTTTTCAGAATTCATGGGACTAGATTGAGCTCACCCAGATACCGAGGATAATCTCCCCATCTGAAGATCCTTAACTTAATCAGATCTGCACAGTCCCTTTAAGATACTCACAGGTTCCAGGAATTAAGACATGCGCATCTTTGGGGGGCCAATATTCTGCCTAACCTACCTTCTCACTGGTTCTCTGCCACTTCTGCTTTCCACTTAGCCTCCAGAAGCCTTTTGAAAATGGAGATTTAATCATTTTATTCCCCTGGATTTTTTAGTGGCTGCTTATCACCTGCAAGATTGAGTCTAAACTCCATGATACCCTGTGTAAGACTTCTTGATCTTTCCCTGTCCTACCTGGTGAAGGGTAAGACAGTACACAATATAGGGAAAGTCACCACAACTTGACCAAGGCAGTCATAGAAGTTTCCTAGACCCATCCGAACACTCTGAGGGACTGAGTGACAGGGGCTGAGGGCTGTGGGGACCCTGGTCATGGGGGTCATCTAGGTCAGTTGGCATAACATAGTTCATAAAGAAAATGTTCTACATCCAACTTTGGTGAGTAGTAGCATCTGGGGTCTTAAAAGATTCCAAGTAACCGTCAAAGATACATCTGCTGGCCCTCAAATTTAATGACCTGCCTGAGACTGGAGGGACCCCAGAGGTCATGGTCCCTGGACTCTCTGTTAGCCCAAAACTAAAACCATTCCCAAAGTCAACTCTTCAGACAAAGATTAGACTGGCCAATAAGACATAAAATGATACTGGTAAGGACTGTGCTTCTTAGCTTAAGTAAACACATGAGACTGTGTGGGCAGTTCCTGTCTGGAGGCAAGATGAGAAGGCAGAGAGGGACGGGAACTGGTTGAAAGGATATGCGAAATACAGGGTGGAGAGGAATGTGCTGTTAGGGAGAGCAACTGGAGTCACATAACAATGTGTGTATAAGTTTTTGTAAACTTTCACATAAAGCACACACACACACACAAATCTACTGGCCCTACCCAGTATGGGGCAAAGGAAAACGAAGAAAACCAAAGACACAGGGAAAGATTAGTCCAAAGGACTAATGGACCGCACGTACCACAGACCCCACCACCCTGAGCCCAGAAAATCTAGATGGTGCAGGCTACCACACCAGCTGCCCGAACAAGGATCACAATAAAGGGTCCCAAACAGGATGGGAGAAAAAATGTAGAACGAAATTCAAATTCAAAAAAGAAAAAAACAAAGACCAGACTTACTGGTCTGACAGAGACTGAAGGCCTCCCAAGACTATGGCCCCCGGACACCCTTTTAACTCAGAACTAAACTCACTTCTGAAGTTCACCCTTAAGCCAAAGATTAGACAGTCCTATAAAACGAACAATAACACACGTAAGGAACATGCTTCTTAGTTCAGTCATGTATACGAGACAAAATGGGCAACACCTGCCTAAAAGCAAAACACGAGAAGGCAGAAAGGGACAGGAAGAATGGACAGATGGAAACGGGGAACCTGGGGTGGGGAAGTGGAGAGTGTTGACACATTGCAGGGATTGCAATCAATGTTACAAAACAATTTGTGTATAAATTGTTGAATGAGAAAATAATTTGCTCTGTAAACTTTTACCTAAAGCACACACACAAAAAGGACCCAGAGGTTTGGGGACGAGAAGCAAAACTGTTACGAGTGGGTAGGACCAGGATTTTCCAACTTTAACTTGCAGATGAATCACAGGGGACCTCATTGTGCAGATTCCGATTCTGTAGTTCTGGGTGGGGCCTGAGAGTCTGCATTTCTAACAAGCTACTGGGTGATGCCAAAGCTGCTGCTGCTCTGTGGACCACACTTTGAGTAGCAGGGAACTAGGTATTAGGCTTAATCTTAAGAAACATCACCCTGATTTTCTTGGTTCCTGAACCTTTGTAATCTGACTAAGGAGCAGCACCTTATGTTGGTCACTGGTTCAGAGAAGAAACATGTCCTCCAGGACAGCACATCCACCTCACCAAATGCCCACCTGGTTCTCTACCTGAACCCTCCAAGCCCATTGTAGCATTGTATAAAGCCAGCTGCTTCAGGGTGGTGGGGTAGGTGATAAGACCAGTGACTTCCAAAAGCAGCCACTCAGCTGCTGACCGAAAGGTTAGGGGTTCAAGTCCGCCCAGAGGTGCCTCAGAAGAAAGGCCTGGCTATCTTCCTCTAAAAAATCAGCCACTGAAAACCCTACAGACCACAGTTCTACCCTGACACACATGGGGTCGCCAGCAATCAGAGTCAACTCTATGGCCGCTGGTGGTTTTTAATCAGAAGCAGTGTTGTGTAGGATACATCAGAGTGAAAAGGGCTCTCATTGGGTCCACAGATTGTTGGATGGCCATCAGAAGCATGGCACCAGGAAAGTAAGTCCACATGCAGAATAAATGAATGTCCCAGAAAAGAGCCTATGCCGCCCTCTCTGTGAGGGAAGGGGCCTGGTGTAATGAACCTCCCACAAGGAGGCTGGCTAGTGCATCAAGAAACAGCACTTGGCTGTTTGGCTACTGCTGCTGGCAACTTGGTCTCTGAGCAGTGGTCTTGGCCGGGTCAGCCTTGGTGAGAGGGCCTCCATGTTGCTGAGCCCATGTGCTGCCTCCATCCCTTTCACATGGCCACTTCATACATGAACCTGTTGACCAGGCACTGAAGTACCTGAGGAAAGAGGATGGCTGACATCCACAGGGTTGGCCATCTCATTCCCCACCATGGGGACCTTAGCACAATGGACAAATATCTGCATTCTCTGTGCCCAGGTTAGCATCGTTCCGGAACCTCCTCAGTGCCAGTCTCTCAGCCTTCCCCTTCCAAGTACCCATCACCTAGCCAAACCCTTCCATGGTAAATCGGTATAAACGTATTATTACCTCAGAACAGTTCTTCTTCCAGGCTGAGTGCACTGGAAAGTTCTGCCCAAGGGGGGATTTCGCTCTCCACTTTCTCAGGACCATTCCTGACTCTACAGCCGTCCACTGGGAGCTCATGGCAGCAAATGGTAGGCAGTCATCTGTAAACCGGGATCAGAATTTTCTTCTGTCATTTGGTCATAGCGAATTCCCTGTGAGGTCGAAGCAGGGCCAAGATGTGAGGGAGTGTGAAAGGCTCAAGAAGTACCCATGTGATTAGTGTAGAGAGGGCCAAAGGTGAGATGAGGCTAAAGAGTTGTCTAGGTCTGCTACCTCCACAGCCCACAGGGGAAGCCTCTCCCAGGCTACCTGCGGCCCTGAGGGCAGTGTCTAATGGAGCCAGCCTCTGTGGCTCGTGGAAGGTCTCAGGCCCTGCTCCCCACCCTCAGTTCTGAAGTCTCTTGCTGTGGCCTAGGGTCCCAGCTCTGTCCTATCTCCTTATTCCTGGATTCTGCCCCTGACCAGTCCAGGGGGACTCCTCAGTCGAGCTGTCCACTCTCCACTCCAGAGTTGCTCTGGATATTACCTCTCACATTGGCTGTAACGCCCTCTCTGTATTCTGGTTGCCATCTGCCCAGGTTTCCCCTCATCTTGCAGGGAGTTTGGATAGAATCACTCTAACCTAGCAAGTTCTATTCTAAACCTTGGAAAATGAACCATCATTTGATTTTTCTCAGGCATGATGGGAAAACCATTTCGTAGTAATTTTAGATGAATGTGGTTTCCATCTTTGAGTCACCAGTGTTCCATTGACCTTGTGCGCTCAGTGAATCATTCTCAGACCCTTCTTATTGCATGAAAGCACTTTTAAATGTAAGGAGGCATGATGGAGACTTTTTTTTTTTTTTTCTTTTCTATGGCTCTGTCATCTCTGTCCACAGCCCCAACCTCCCTCCTGAGCTATGGTTTTGACTTCCAGCAACCTACTGACGTTCTTCCTGGATTTCCCCTGAACCCTCAAACTACCTCAGCCACAGTGGGGCTTGTCTTAGTCATCTAGTGCTGCTATAACAGAAGTACCACAAGTGGATGGCCTTAACGAAGAGAAATTTATTCTCTCACACTCTAGTAGGCTACAAGTCCAAATTCAGGGTGCCAGCTTCAGGGGAAGGCTTTCTCTCTCTGTCAGCTGTGGAGGAAGGCCCTTGTCATCAATCTTCCCTTGGTCTGGGAGCATCTCAGCACAGGAACCTCAGGTCCAAAGGACACACTTTGCTCACGGTGCCATTTTCTTGGTGGTATGAGGTTCCCATGTCTCTCTGCTCACTTCTCTCTTTTGTATCTCAAAAGAGATCAGCTTAAGACACTACCTAATCTTGTAGACCTCATCAGTATAATTGCCACTAACCCATCTTATTACATCATAGTGGTAGGATTTACAACATATAGGGAAATCACATCAGAAGATAAAATGGTAGACAGTCATACAAGGGAATCATGACCTAACCAAGGTGACAGATATTTTGGCGGGGGTGGGGAGGATACAATTCAATCCATGACAGGGCTCAACCTCTTTCCCCTAAATTGGCTCTTTCTTTTCTTTCTTGCTAGTGTGAGTGGCCTCATAATTATCAGTCATTCATGCCCCTCCCACCATCTTGCCAAGCGTTTCAGCCTAGGTATCCATCCCACAGGCCCTCATGGAGATATCTGTTGCCTTTAAGCTGTCTGGTTCTGTCTTTTCTTCTCAAAAAGTCACCTGGACCAGTATCTCCCAGAGTGTGTTCGTTTCCAGCTTTTTTGAAACCATCCTTTCTTTCCCACTCACAATGTCAACATTCTAATTTAGTCATTTTTATTGATTGCCTACTCTGTGCCAGGAAGTGTTTGGAGTGCTAGGGGTATAACCATGTGTAAGGACTGGTTTCCACCCTCAGGGAGCTTACAGTCTAATAAGAAAAAGCAGAGGGATGATTGTTGATTGTTGCTGTTGGCATTGGTTCTGACTCATAATGACCTTATATCAGACAAAACGTTGCCTGGCCCTGCACCATCCTCAAAATTGTTGGTATATTTGAACTCATTTTTGCAACCACTGTGTTAATTGAAGGCCTTCTTCTTTGTCTCTGACCCTCTACTTTACCACGCATGATGTCCTTCTCCAGGGACAGGTCTCTCCTAATGATGCGTTCACAGTAAGTCAAAACAGTGTGCTGTTATGATAGGGGACATGAAGGACACTGTGGGAAGAAGAAGAGAGGGTACTTGACCCAAACTTAGGTACTCATGCAAGGCTTCCTGGAGGAAGTGACGTTTAGGCTGAGATCAGAGGACTGAAATCTGGAGGTGAAAGAGGACACTCTCCTCAGGGAATTGAAAGAAGTTTATTAGCTAGAGCAGAAAATGCAAGAGGGTGGAGGTAGGGAGGAGCAATTATAATGGAGATAATTAGAAGCCAGTTCCTGCACTATCTTCTAAGCCAGTTTAAGAAATTTGGACTTTCTCTCTTAACAGCACTAAAGAACTATTAAAGGTTTTAAGCTAGGAAGGAGAATCCTCAGATTTGGATTTAAAAAGATGCAATTCTAACTGGCCACCACTCGTCTGTCAGTTTGTCATACTGTGGAGGCTTGTGTGTTGCTGTGAAGCTGGAAGCTCTGACATCAGCATTTCAAATACCAGCAGGGCCACCCATGGTAGACAAGTTTCAGCAGAGCTTCCGGACTAAGAGAGACTAGGAAGAAGGACCTACCTCACAGTCTACTTCTGAAAAACTGTCCAGTGAAAACATTATGGACACCAGCGGAATATCATCTGATATAGTGCTGGAAGATGAGCCCCTCAGGTTGGAAGGCACTGACAACATGACTGGGGAAGAGCTGACTCCTCAGAGTAGAGTTCACCTTAATAACTTCAGTCTGGGTGGTTCTTTGCCTTGTCTTCATGTTCATGGATCTTTTGTTGTGTCCAGTCTGCTGTCGATCTCATCCAGTAAATTTTTTTTTAATAATTTTTATTGAGCTTTTAAGTGAACGTTAACAAATCAAGTCAGCCTGTCACATATAAGCTTATATACACCTTACTCCATACTCCCACTTACTCTCCCCCTAATGAGTCAGCCCGCTCCCTCCTTCCAGTCTCTCCTTCCGTGACAATTTTGCCAGTTTCTAACCCTCTCTACCCTCCTATCTCCCCTCCAGACAGGAGATGCCAACACAGTCTCAAGGGTCCACCTGATACAAGTAGCTCACTCTTTATCAGCATCTCTCTCCAACCCATTGTCCAGTCCCTTCCATGTCTGATGAGTTGTCTTCTGGAATGGTTCCTGTCCTGGGCCAACAGAAGGTTTGGGGACCATGACCACCGGGATTCCTCTAGTCTCAGTCAGACCATTAAGTATGGTCTTTTTATGAGAATTTGGAGTCTGCATCCCACTGATCTCCTGCTCCCTCAGGGGTTCTCTGTTGTGCTCCCTGTCAGGGCAGTCATCGGTTGTGGCCGGGCACCATCTAGTTCTTCTGGTCTCAGGATGATGTAAGTCTCTGGTTCATGTGGCCCTTTCTGTCTCTTAGGCTCATAGTTATCGTGTGACCTTGGTGTTCTTCATTTTCCTTTGATCCAGGTGGGTTGAGACCAATTGCTCGTCCAGTAACTTTTATTTCAGATAGTTTTTCACATGTAGGATATCATTTGGTTTGGGGTTTTTTGGTTTTTTTTTTTTTAAGTTTTCTTCTCTCTCCTAAATCCCTATCTCTTCACTTACTAAAGCCATCTTTTTCTGTAGATTCTTTAACATGTTTATGCTTAAAAAATAGTGATACTGAACCCACCCTTTTCTTTCTAGGGTAAATGTCTTGGTAAGTAGTGACAAACGAAACATGTAGTTTTCATACAAAGATTCGTTTCTTCGTTAACGTAGGCTCGTTGATTTTGTGTTTATCCACTTATAAATGACTCAACTTATTTTGCCTAGTTGTTTCAAGATAATTAAAGTGTTTGTAAAAAAAAATTGTGTTTCTAATTTTAGCTTTTTTTAATAACAGCTTTATTGAGATATAGTTCACATACCGTAGAATTCGCCCTTTAAAATTGTATAATTCAGTGGTTTTTAGTATATTCACAGAGTTGTACAACTACCACCACTAATTCTAGAGCATTTTTATCACCCCAAAAAGAAACCCCGTACTTATTTGCAGTCACTTCTTATTGCTCCCTCCTCCCAGCCTCTGGAAACCATAAATCTGCTTTACGTGTCGATGGATTTACCTCTTCTAGACATTTTATATAAATGGGATTGTACAGTACATGATCTTTTGTGAATAACTTCTTTCAGTTAATGTTTTCAAGGTTCCTCCATGTGGAAGCATGTATCAGTACTTCATTCCTTTTTATGGATGAGTAATACTCCATTGTGTGGATATGTCACATTTTGTTTATCCATTCCTTAGTTGATGGTCATTTAGATTGTTTCTGCCTTTTGGCTATTATGAATAGTATTATTCATGTACAAGTTTTGTGTGGACACATGTTTTCAATTCTCTTGGCTTTATGGCTTCCTTTGTTCTGGAATTTTTCCGTCTCAATTTCCACAGTCTCTGGAATTCTCATACTCCATTCTGCAATTCCTTAGGCCAATAAGACTGTGGTTTTCTGCTTTAGACCCATCTACCCCATGATGGGCAGACTGGGGAGTACCCTCAGCCACATCAATCTGCATTTAACCCAGTGTCTTTTCCTTATTTCAAGGGTTGAATACTTTCCGATTTCTTCCTACTTCGGGTTGCTCTCCACTGCCTTCAAACAGTTGTTTTTTAAGTATTTTGTACAGAGTTTATTATTGTTATTGGCAGGAGAGTGAGTTAGTCCAGTAGAAGCTACTCAACCATTACTGGAAGCCAGAAGTTGCAGGCAAGAGAGTTTGGATTTTTATTCTGCAAGCTGGAAGATTTTTAATGGGGTAGTGGTGTCATGAGTTCATGGCTTTGTAAATTATACCACGGTGGTGGTTTATAGGATAGGTTGATGAGGGGAAAGCTAGGAGACAAGGGAAGCAGTTAGCAGATTCTTGCAGTAGTTCAGAGGAGAGGGAAGAAAGGCCTCAACTGGAGGAGGGAGACAGTGGAAATGAAGAGGGATCATCAGGTGGGAGAGATTAAAAGAAAGATCTAGTTTTTGAGATGGGCCATGGGACCTTGTCTTAGTTTTTCGGTGCTATTTTAACAGGAATACCACAAATGGGTGGCTTTAAAGAAGAGAAATTAATTTCAGTGCAGGAGGCTAGAAGTCCAAATTCAGGGCACTAGTTACAGAGGAAGGCACTCTTTCTCTCTCTCTCTCTGTTGGGAAGACCCTTGTCTCTGCTTCTCTAGCCCCAGCGTTCCTCCGTTCCTTGGTGAGCTTCACGTAGCATGTCTTCCCTCAATTGTGCTTTCTTGTTTCTGTGTCAGTGCAGTGCTGCTCTTTATAACTCAGAAGTGATTAGGTTTAGTGGGAATGAAAAATGGTACAACCGTTATGGAAAAAAATATGGTGCTTCCTTAAAAAGCTAGAAATAGAAATACTATACAATCCAGCAATCCCACTCCTAGGAATATATCCTAGAGAAATAAGAGCTTTCACACAAATAGACATACGCACACCCATGTTCACTACAGCATTATTCACAGTAGCAAAATGATGGAAACAACCTAAGCGCCCATCAACAGATGAATGGATAAACAAACTATGGTACATACACACAATGGAATACTATGCAACGATAAAGAACAATGGTGAATCTGTGCAACATCTCACAGCATGGATGAATCTGGAGGGCATTATGCCGAGTGGAATAAGTCAATCACAAGAGGACAAATACTGTATGAGACCACCATTATAAAAGAACATGAAAATGTTTCCACACAGAAGGAAACAATCTGATGGTTATGAAGGAGAAGAGGGAAAAACACTTAACTACATAGCAGATAACTGTTAACTTTGGTGAAGGGTAAGAGTACACAGTACTGGGGAGGTCAGCACAACTTGCCCAAGGCAGAGTCATAGAAGATTCATAGATACACCCAAACTCCCTGAGGGATCAAGCTACTGGACTGAGGGCTGGAGACTATGGTCATGGGAGACATCTACCTCAATTGGCATAACATAATCTATAAAGAAAATGTTCTACATCCTACTATGGTAAGTAGAATCTGGGATCTTAAAAGCCTGTGAGCCGCCATCTAAGATATACCCACCTGTCCCTTCCCGGCTGGAGCAAAGGAGAATGAAGAAAATCAAAGACACAAGGGGAAGATTAGTCCAAAGGACTAATGGACCACAACTACCACAACTTCCACCAGACTGAGCCCAGAGCCACTACATGGTGCCCACGTACCACCACCGACTGCGCTGGCCTGGACAGACTGGGAGGAAAATATAGAACAAAATTTAAATTCACACACACACAAAATAATAAGACCAGGCTTGCTGGTGTGACAGAGACTAGAGAAACCCCAAGAGTATGGCCTCCAGATACTCTTTTAACTCAGTACTGAAGTCACTCCTGAGGTTCACCCTTCAGCCAAAAATTCAGACAGATCTATAAGGACAGTGGAGCCCCTAGTGGCACAGTTGTTAAGCATTTGGCTTCAAACCAAAATGTCAGCAGTTCGAATCCACCAGCCGCCCCTGGAGACCCTATGGAACAGTTCTACTCGGTCCTATAGGATCACTATGAGTCGGGATTGACTTGACAGCAACCGGTGTGGTTTTTGGTTTTATAAGGCCAGCAATAACACACATGAGGAATGTGCTTTGTAGTTCAGTCATTTATTCGAGACTGATTAGCACACTGGCCCAAAAGCAAAGACGGAAAGGCAGGAAGGGACAGGAAAACTGGACGAATGGAAACGGAACCTGTGATGGAGAAGGGGGGAATGTTGACACATTGCGGAGTTGGCAGCCAGTGTCACAAAACAATTTATGTATGAACTGTTTAATGAGAAATTAATATGCTGTGTAAACCTTCACCTAAAGCACAATAAAAAAAAGTGATCAGATTTAGGACATACCTTTCACTGACAGAACCTGACTAACATAACAAAGAAAACCTTATTGCCATACAGGGTTACATCCACAGTATTCAAAAAGAAACAAAAAACCTGTTGCTGCTGAGTCAATCCTGACCCATAACAACCCTGTAGGACAGAGTAGAACTGCCCCACAGGGTTTTTAAGGCTATAAATCTTTACTGAAGCAGACTGCCACGTCTTTCTCCTGCAGAACAACTGGTGGGTTCAAACCACCCACCTTTTGGTTAGCAGCCATGTGCTTAACCACTGCAGCACCAGGGGGTTTAGGATTCCAGCACATGTTTTGCGGGGAAACAACTCAATCCATAATAGACCTCCTCACAGGAAGATGTTCTTAATTGACCAGCGAGCATTACCAGAGAGCCTAGCCTGGTTAAAGTTTAGTCCAGGATGTGTCTCTGCAGAGGCCTGGGGAGTTCACTCACCTGACCTTAGTCCTAGAAAAATGACCTGACTGAATCTCAGGTCACTCCTAGTCTGCAGGTCTCCCAGGGTCATCTGAGGGCTCTAGAAGGCACCCCAGGTCTAATTGACCCTTAGCCAGGGGTCAGTTGGGAAACAGTTTGCTTCCAGCTCACAGGTCTGGAGTGGAACAGGACAGGTTGGAGAAGAGGGGTTACAAGTGCAGGCTGCAGTGCCTGGACACACCTCAGCAACAACTGTCTGGGCCTGTTCTTCTTGATGATGGGCAAGGTTGAGCAGCCAGTTATCCTTGACTTTACCTACTGGTTTTGTTTCTTTCTCTTTCCAAAGGTGAAATGGATGATGTACTGGATTATATTTGCACTTTTCACCACAGCAGAGACATTCACGGACATCTTCCTTTGTTGGTAAGTACTCTAGGAATTGGAGGACATTCAGGGAAGATTTGCCTCACCAGAGAGAAGTGGGAAATGTCTAGAACCAGCTTCAGACTTTACCTCAGACCAGAGACAGAGGTGTGGGGGTGTTAACTGGAGCATTTTAAATCGTTTCTAAGAGCTATTCTTCCAGTACATATTTATTGAGTGGTCTTGTAAAAAAAAAAAAAAAAAAAGGTCTTGTATGCAGGTATTATTCTAGAAACCAAGGATAAAGTGATGAACAAGACAGAAGAGTTATGGGTGGCCGTTGATGAGTAATGATAAAGAAATTTGAAGAGAGGCAAAGCTCTGATCCCCTGTAAGATCTTGTTCATTCTCCCATTGTAGCTTGTGGCTGGGGTCACCTGTTTGCCTTAGTTCTCCTGCTAGGCGGTAAACCACTAAGAGCGAAGACATGTCTAACCAGGCTTTGGTTTCCCTACAATTCCTAGTACATACCTTTCACATAGCAGGTTTTCAGTAGAATTTTTCTGACTGAACAAATGAATGAATGAATCAATACAAAAATGAATCAATGAATAGCTAGTGGCTATTTTTGAGTAGAGAAGTGGGACAGGAAAAAAGCGTGAGGAAATAAATTGAAAGAAAATGTAATAATTGCTAATTACAGTCGAATGCAGTCTTGAGATTCTAGTTATGCTAATAAGGCTAGAAGGGACACCCCCCCCCCCTTTAATCCAAAGCTCTGGAAAGGTCGGGAATTAGCAGGCTATAGCCACTTGCTTTTTTCTCCTCTAGACAGTTAAGCCAGCTTTTAGCCTACAGAATAAGTACATCCCTTTGTGATTCTCTGATAATCAGCTGATTTGGGGTTTCCCTGGTCCCCAGGTAGTTTCAGAGGAGATTCCATCACCCAAGGTGAACAGGGAATGCAGAGTAAGGCTCCCTTGTGTTACTGGGAGGGCAGCACCTGAATGGGCAGGCCTGGAAGCCACCCCAGAAGTCTATTATCGCAGCTTGTCATGGGAGACACTGTGCCTGCCAGGCAAGGGAAGGCCTGGGTGTGAAGCCAGGAGGTTGGGAGGCAGGAGATTTGTAAAGACTGCATCAGTGAGGGTAGGATATACAGGAAAGAACCCAAAGAACAAGAAGCGTTTATAACAGGCTGGCCAGGGAATAAATGAGGCTCAGGCAGCCCAAGAGGGCCACTCAGAAACCAAAGTGCAAACTCACCCCACAAAGCCCTAATCCCCATAGATTGCGGCAGGCTCTCAAAGGTACCCACAGTCTGGTGTACGCTTTGAGGGCGGGGCTGGCTATGGGGAAGCAGGTTCTCTCACGCATTCTGCAAGGAAGTACAACCTCTATCTGCGTACAAAATGCACAGGAATGCCACTTCTGTGTATTTATTCTAAAGATACCATCGCATGTGTGTGTAAAGAAGTGTATGGAGGAGGTCCACTGCAGCTCTGTTGTCGTAGAGGTCCACTCGTGGGGCCCTGGGCAGATGCTGGTTCATCCATGCGCAGCCATTGAGAAGAGTGAGGCAACCTCCACCTACTAGTTTGAGAGAGTCTCCAGGATAGATTGATAGGCTTGATGGCGCGTGTGTGTGTGTGTGTGTGTGTGTGTGTGTGTATGTGGCGAGAAGGAAGCAAGGTGTAGGAAGGTGTGTATGTAGGGAAGTTTCATACACCTGCTGTTGTTAGTTGCTGTTGAGTCAGCTCTAATTCATGGTGACACCATGTACAACAGAACAAAGCGCTGTCTGTTCCGACACCATCTTCACAATTACGAGGAGTCCATTGTTGCAGCCACTGTGTATTTTGAGTGCCTTCCAACCTAGGGGCTCACCTTCCAGTACTGTATTGGACAGTATTCTGTTGTGATCCATAAGGTTTTCATTGACTAATTTTCAGAAGATTGTTAGGCCTTTCTCCCTAGTCTGCCCTACTCTGGGAGCTTTGCTGACACCTGCCCACCATGGGTGACCCCGCAGGTATTTGAAATACCAATGGCGTAGCTTCCAGCATCATAGCATCATGCAGGCCACCACAGGACAACAAACTGACAGACAGGTGGTGGTATATAAACCTACGTGACTGTATATGCCATAGTCTACCTCTGGAAGAACACATAAGAAACTGATAACAGAGCTTGCTTTTGGTAAAGGGACTAAGGGCCGGGGGGTGGGGGTGGAAGGAGACTCTTAGTAGTATATTTTTTAAAAACTTAGTTGTATATTTTTTTAAAAAGCACATCTTTTACGTAATAAATAAGAGAGCCGCAGTGTGACAGGTCCCCTTGGGATTGTCTCTGTATCTCGTGTTGATGCCTCAGCTTGCCAGATTCATTTGCTTTCCCCTTGGGGCGGGCAAATAGTTGTTTTCAAAACAAGATTTCTTCCTTAATCGCCAGGTGTTCAAATGTGGAGAATCACGGCCTTTGTTCCTTCAGCCCCGTCTCTTTTCTGGCTGTAAAACATTATATATATCTTGCCATGAAAGTGTTCCCTAGTTTCTGGGGGAATATCTGGGGCAAGCCTGTCAGAGGCAGAAAGCAGGAGACCTCGATGAGGAAAGAAAAATGGGTAGAGCAGCTAATTTAGCAGAGTCTGTGTGAGAGAGGGAAACCCTGGTGGTATAGTGGTTAAGTGCTACGGCTGCTAAGCTAAAGGTTGTCAGTTCAAATCCACTAGGTGGTCCTTGGGAACTCTATGGAGCAGTTCTGCTGTGTCCTGTAGGGTCATGACTGTGAGTTGGAATCGACTTGACGGCAACAGGTTTGGTTTTGGTTTCTGTGTGAGAGAGTTAAAGGGCTCTGAAATGGCTTGCTAGAAGCTGCTTTTTATTTCCCACTCCTTTATGTCTAGGAGGAGGACGCCAGGAAGGAATTTACTTTTCTAATACCTCGGGCTAGCACAGGTCTTCTTGTTATTTGCTCTTACAGAGTCCTGTCCTTTTCCCTCATAGCATCAGGGCTGCTAAATACGGTCATACAGGTTGTTCACATCACAAGATACCTGGCTGAGGAGGCAATTGGAGCTGAAATCCAGACCAAGCTTTGTGCGCCAAGCCGGGTGCCCACAGAACTGCATCCACTTGCAGGGACTGGCCTTGTCTAGTGGATGCAAAGATGCCATGTGGGCTAGCAGGAGCCCTTGATAGCACTTAGCTCAGGTTTCTATTATACATTATTTGTGATGATTTGATGAATTTCTGTTTCCCCAACCGGACTGTAAGTTCCGAGGGTGCCAGAAGCTTGTCTATGTCTCCCACTAGACGGGAAACTCTGAGAGGGCAGGGATCAGGTCTTCTTTGCTCACCGTTTTATCCCCAATCCTTAGCACAAGCCGACACATAGGTGCTGGGTAAGTGTCTGTGGAATGAGTAAATGAATGGGCTCAAGTGTATGCAGGACTTAAACTCCAGAAGAGTGTGTTACCTGTACCCTAAGTCTTCTTTCTTTTAGCACCAAAAAGATTAAGATCCATTTGCCTGCCATTGACTGGGGCAGGGTGAGTAGCACCCTATTCCCTGACAAGAGCTGGGTTCCTGTTCTCTGCCTCTGTTTGTGCCAAGAAGGCAGCCAAGAAGAGGGTGGCTTTTCTGGAGGCTGGAGGCTGGAGGCACCAGCCTGTCTGGAGGCTCCTTGTCAGCTCTGCTCCGCTGTACTTCCTCCTGGTGTTGGTGCCTTCTTGGCTCGTAAGTAAAGAGTGAATGACTATGTGCGGCACAGACTGGCCTTCAGATTCTGCTGCTGGAGCTGGGGCCCTGGCTTTACCCTAGATGAGTACAGCCCGTCCTGTCAGGAGGCTCCAGCTGTGGCCAGGCGGGACATAGAGTGATTGCTGGAAAGAACCTGTACCTGATTTGCTTTGACAACAGAAGAAAATAGGAACTGGACTTTCAGAGAGAGGCCTTGGGGTTGTTGTGGGTGTGCACGTGTGGAGAAAGGAGATGTCCAGGAGACCTGGCAGTGATATGCAGGCAAGAGAGGGACCCCTGCAGCTGGGGTCTTGTCTGTCATGGGCCCAGGGCAGCGTTGCTGAGAACCTAACGAGATGTGTGTTTTCTTCTCTCTCCAGGTTTCCATTCTATTATGAACTAAAAATAGCGTTTGTAGCCTGGCTGCTGTCTCCCTACACAAAAGGCTCCAGCCTCCTATACCGGAAGTTTGTACATCCCACACTGTCTTCAAAAGAAAAGGTAACTTATCCCACTCGGCCTTTCACCCCTTCCGGCGAGGGATATCGTTTAGGGAGTTGGTGCTTTGCAGGTCAGTGGAACGGTTATATGGTTGCAGGAGACCCCTTGGTTGGCTCTTATTTACCCCCAACAAGTTGTTCCTTCTAGTCTTATTTTTTTTTTTTAGAATACTTTTCTGATATGTTTAGAAATAGTGGTGAAATTCTCTGAAAGATGTTATTTGTCTTATTTATTGCAAAACATTTCCGTGAATTGAAACAAAATAAAAACTTCACTCTCAATTCAACCCCCTCAACTGAATTGCCTTCCTTTTTTTATGCTGGAAGCCCCTGTCCTTTTGCAGATAAGATTTTTTACATAGACTATTTAAACTTTTACACAGACCATTTTAAAAAATAATAGACTTTTTAAAACTTAGCATAGATACAATATTTGTGTGCTGAGATCTGAAACATGTTTGTACGTAATCCATTGCTGCTTGGTCTTCATAAAGATCTACAATGATGGAACTGTCCCCCTACTGCTAGCATGGAGTTTAGTTCCTTCTTTTGACTTATTCTTTTAGAATAAATTCTCAAGAGTGGGATTATTGGATCAAAAGAGTCGAACATTGAATAATTTGTTAACTGTGTTGTATTACTCTCTAAACTGATAGGTAGGACTCTCTAACATAAAATAGGAGCACTATGAGTGTCTTGATATATTAATTTTTATTGTTCCTAAAAGTTGAATAATTTGGGCTTCTACGGGAAGGCTTTGGGGAACATATCAATTGAATGAGCAGGCTACTGTAGGCGTTTTGAAGCTCGCTTTAGGAGCTAGGACCACGGCACCTCCCATCTCAGAAGGGTGGACTTTGAGGCATGGAGAGCTCTGTCTGAATCTGTTATTAAATCCCTGCACTTCTTCCCTTTCCCGAACGTTGGGCTGACCATGAAGCCGCCAGTGTAATTTTCATTGAAGTGAAGTGTCTGGCTCTCAAGAGCTGCCAAGAATCACTTCTCAAGTCAGTCAGGGGTCACAATTAGAGGACTTACTGCTGTGTTTTCCTGGGGAAGCTTAAACAGGGAATTGAGCAGGGAGATGACTAACTCCCTCTGCAGCCCTCAAAGCACAGGAAGTGCACTAACGTGCTGAACTTCAAACAAGACTGAGGCCAAATGTCATTATCTTACTGAACTCTGAAATGAGCTACTGTAAGTCCAAAGCAGCTATTTGCATACACTACCACCACCACCAACAAACGACCCAGAACAAAAAATTGAATAAACCAGTTGATCCAAATTTGAACTAAACCAATATTTTACTTTGGAGACCTCCACCCTGTTTTTCCACCACATCTTCACCTGGTTGTATGGTGCTGGATGACTTCTGGTTTCTGCTTTCATTTTAATACCTGTACAATGACCTCCCTTATCAACAAAAATAAGTCCCATTTCTTTCTGCTTTCTAATCTCTCCCAATGACGTGCATAGTGATATGCTGGGATACAGAATGAAATAGCTAGGGGATAACAGAGTTTTAGAGATCCAAGGGCCCCAAGCCCCTTGAAATGAGGAAGATAACAATGGTTATCATTTATGGAAACCAGCCACTCTGTTAGATACTCTACTGGAATGAATCTCATTTAAACTTCATAGTACTCCAGAGTACGTTACAATCATAATCCTCATTTTTCATAAGATGAAATTGTGCATAAACTAAAGCCAAACTTGTTGCCATTGAGTCAATTCCAGCTCATAGCCGCTCTATGGTACAGAGTATAACTGCCACTGTGCCAACATTTTGGTTAGCAGCTGAGCTCTTAACCACTGCACCACCAGGACTCTGAAATTGTGCATGGATAGGCTAAATACATTCCAAGGTCTGCCAGCCAGTTAGTGACATGTCAAGGTTAGACACTCAATTCTTAGCATCCTTCCCACCTGAAGTTCTTTCTGTGTTCTATAGAGGCTGTTACAGAACGGCAGGATGGTCCACATCTAGGACCCTCTACAATCTCTCTGGAAGATTAGAGGCTTTAGAACAATCCTAGAATATTGCTTGGAGAAAAGCTACCTGAGTCAGCAAGTCATTAGCTTTGTTTTGTTTTGTATAAAAAATCCCTCTTCCAATACCCTGCATCTCCTCTGGAGTCCCTGAGTGGTGCAAAGAGTTAATACAATTGGCTGCTAACTGAAAAGCCTGGTGATCAACTTCTGAAAAATTAGTCACTGAAAACCCTATGGAGCACAGTTCTACTCACACATGCGGTCACCATGAACTGAAACTGACTTGACAGAAACTATTTTGGTTTGGTGTCTCCTCTGTTTCTCCTCCTCCTACCTCCACACACACTCAGAGTATCTAGGACTTTCCAGTCCTGGTGAGAATCAGTGGTGAGGCAAGCTCTAAGCCCAGAGCTCAGGAAAAGGGAGAGACAACAGAGATTTATTTGAACCTTCCAACTCAGTGTGCCTCTTTGCTTCTTTGTCAGGAGATTGATGACTGCCTGGTCCAAGCAAAAGACCGAAGTTACGATGCCCTTGTGCACTTTGGGAAGCGGGGCTTGAATGTGGCAGCCACGGCGGCGGTGATGGCTGCTTCCAAGGTACTGTGCCGGGCCCTGACCACCATGGCTACATAAGCATCTCAGTCCCTCTGGTTGGCTCTTCTTGACCCATAGCAGTTCACTCTGCGTAGGCTAGGGACCAATCAGTGATTCCTCATCTTTTTTTGAGCTCCCTTTGAAAATCTGATGGAAAACAAAAAATGGCAGAGTTTGTCCCCAGAACCTTGGATAAGCACAGAAACAATGTGTGTGATTTTAAGAGGTTCCAGAGCCCCTGAAGGTTACCTGTGACTCCCAGGTTAAGAGTCTCTAAATTACTTGGAGCTTAAGCCTAGGAGAGAGAGGAATGAAGAAGGAAGGGGAGAAAGGGAGACAGCTCTTCTCTGCAGTTTCCCAGGCCCTGGAGAGTCACATAAACTCAAAATGGTAGAGAGACTGCCATAGTGAGTGAGTGAATCCCAAGCTCACAGGGCCCAGCAGACAAGGACGGAGCCTGGGGCCCCAGGGTAAGTTGAGTGGTCCAAGCACGGAGGACAATGATGTGCATAGCAGATGTACCTGAGATGAAGGAGGTCTGAAATAAACACTGCACTTGTGGAATATCATGATCTGGGCATGACTTCCTTCACTCTTCCATCCAGCCATTTGCAGCCCTCCATGTTCCTTCCTAGCTTCTTCTCACCTCACACTCTCCTTCCTTGTCCTTGTATCACGTTCTCATTATGTACCCAGTCCTCAAAACACAAATCAGTCAGACATTTACTCTCAGAGTAAACCCAGTGGTTGCCCTAGCATGCCTTGGTGACAGTCCTTTCCCCCAAGTCCAAATGTGGTCTAGGGATCTACGGTTGGCTGGGGTGGAGGAAAGGCAGTTAGGCTAGTGTTTGGGAAGACTCAATGGTTGGGAGGTGAGTTGTATTAGCAAAGAGAAGCCACCAGTCGTGGATGGTGATGTGAAGGCTTGGGGATAGAGGTGGTAGAGCTGTGAAATGACTTGGAAGAGGCTGATTAACACAAATCTTGGTGCTTCGTGGGCTTTGAAGGGATGGCAGAATGCAGGGTGCAGAGAGTCAGCTGGGCCAAGGAACTTGAGCTGGGTTTTCTGTGCCTTGAACCAAGAAGTATGTTAGGAGCATTTCTGGGAGAAGGGCTGAGTGGTTGCATGAAAAGCATCTTCCACCTGAAGTCAAGAAGTTCTGCAGACAGAGGCTAGGAGAGAAGGAGGGAGAACAAGAAGGGAATGATTCCTGTTTCGGTCCAGGACCAGCTCCTTCTATAACCCAGAATCATACTGAAGGGTTTTGCTTCTCTATCCACCTGGTATCTGGAGAGTCCCTGTCCACCTAAGTGTAATAGTTGCTGGTAAGTGACGGATCCTAGTGATTATCTTTGCAGGAAAAATCTGCTTTGGTATCCCCAAGGAGATTTACAAAGAGCAGTGAATTCTAAGAGTCTTCTGTTTGGGATGGAACCACTTTACACTTTTCTTTTTAAGCCAGAAGAAAAAAGAACTCTAATCTCTAAATTCTAAACCCATCAGGCCTGTCTTGCAACATAAAGCTACAAAACTCCTCTCTCAGCCCCTTTCCCCCACCCCATTTCCTTGGCTTCTCTACCCTGAAGTCACAATTCAGTTGTAGAGTATGAATGGGGTGTATTTATCAAGACGGCTCAATGTGGGACACCCGGCCACTCCGCTGTGTGTGTGGAAATTCATTCTGATGGTAACTTCTGCAGGGCCATCCTTTTCCAGGTCTGCTTCAAGCTGGAGCCTCCAGAGTCTTGATCCCATCTTGGCCTGTGATTCCTAGCCAGTCACCGACTGCCCCACTGACCACTGGGGAGCCCGTATGCCCAAGACTTCTCCAGCCAGGCACCAAACAACAACTAAAACCCGAAGGAAGCTCCAGGCAGTCTGACACTTGCCTCATGAAATAACTGCTCATTAGTTCTTTTCAGACTGACAGAAGCAGTGAGGGATGCCAGCTTTCTGCTGGATTTGGTTGCAGAGGATAAAATGTTCTCCCTTGTGGTGGCTTTGCTTTTCCTCTCTAAATAGAAATATCTTGAGAGAGAAAACACATCTTCTCTTCTAAAAATAATGCCCTCTATTTTTGAAACAGCGATGTATACTAAAAAAAAAAAAAGGGTAAAATCCAGCCTGGCTGAGGTGTAGGTCAGTGGTTTCCACGGAAACAGTAGAGTGCTCCAGCCAAGGGTCAAAGGCTGATGGCTCACCAGAGGGTCAAAATCCGGATTTCATGTCCAAACCACCTGGGAAGCTTTGTTTTTTAATAGATTGTCAGACGTGCTGAATCAGAACCTCAGGCAACGGGCCCATGCATCTCTATTTTCAACAAGTTTCCCAGATGACTTTTAAATAGCTGGCTCCTCAAGGGTCCCTGCCCAAGGGCCTATAAGGGCACAGTGATTAGAGTTAAAACAGTCAACTTCTTTAATTGTCCTGGGATGCAGGTTATCCCCCTTAGAAGCATTAACCTGGAGAATGAGGAAAGCAGTGTGTGTGGCCATGTCTCTGTCCCTCAGACTTAGTGCCAGCCAGGCAGTACTATGGTAGGCATACAGAACCCTGCACCTCTTTTGTAGCCCTTTGCTTGTGAATGCCTAGTATAGTCCTTTGTCCCCAGCTGAGCTCTTAGCTGCCTTGTTGATTATCCCAGAGCAAGTGCCTGCAAAAAAGACATCCTGCCAAGCCACCCATGGCTAGGGGCCATATAATTTATTGTCTAAACCAGGACACATCAGACAATGGAACGAGTGCTATAATAATTATGGCAGGACCAAAAAAAAAAAAAAACCATTGATGTCAAGTTGATTCTGACTTATAGCAACCCTATAGAATTAGGTAGAACTGCTCCATAGGGTTTCTAAGGAGCGGCTAGTAGATTCGAACTGCCAACCTTTTGGTTAGCAGCTGAGCTCTTAACCACTGAGCCACCAGGGCTCCAAACTGGGTCTGTCTTGAGCAAACTGACCTCATGGTCACCCTACTTATGAAAACCAATTTCCGTTGAGTTGATGGTGACTCATGGTCAACAGCAACTGCTTTGGGCATCCCTGGATGGTGCAAACAGTTAACACGCTCAGCTGCTAACCAAAAGGTTGCGATTAGAGTCCACCCAGAGGCACCTTGGAAGAAAGACCTGACAATCTAACTCTGAAAAACCAGCCTTTGAAAATCCTGTGGTAACCCTACTTATGGCTGCATTTTAAATCTCCTGGACCTTGCCTGTCTCCTACCTCTCAGAAAATACCCTCCTTCCTGAGAACACTCTTCTCTAGCACTTTCTGTCTAAGTAAGTGTTCTAGTCTGTGAAAACTGCCCTTTCTCCTTCCTGAGAACACGCTTCTCTAGCACCATCTAAGTGTCCCTAGTCTGTGAAAACTACCCTTTCTCCTTCCTGAGAACACGCCTCTCTAGCACCATCTAAGTGTCCCTAAAAAAAAGTCTGTGAAAACTGTCCTTTCTACTTCCTGAGAACACACTTCTTTAGCACCTTCTGTCTAAGTAAGTGCCCTTGTTCCTGGCTGGCTCTGCTGCTGGATATTAGCTGTTTCCTAGCCCGTTAATTTCACCCAGAGGGAAAAATGAGCTCAGGTCTTTTTAAGATTAGAATTGAAAATCTCTCTATTTTTAAAAATAATGCCCTAGAAATGTATTTATTAAGCAAAACACCTGCTCACTTGAAAGAGAAACCACAGTGAGAAAACCCAGCTGAACAGAAGTTTTTAAAACTGTGAGGTGTATCCAGTCACCCTGCGCCCCTTGATGGTTGAACCATATCCTAGGTCTATTCCATCTGCCCAGTTGTCAGACCTGGTAAACCAGCCTTGCTTTTTACTTGTCTCATGACTTGAAAACTGATGTTGAGTTCCCCTAGAGATTCTGTCCCTAGAACAGTTCTAATGGTACCAGTACTGTAATTAAAGTCACCTGTTTAAGAAAGTGGCTCTAAGTAAAGCGTGCCTTCTGTGAATTAGGGACTTTGCCACCCGCCCCGCCCTGATGGTTTTCAGATATGTTGTGTGGTTTTTCCCCCTTGAATCTATTCTTTCCCTATTAGCTCGTTAGCTTCTTGAGTTGAGGGGGTTCTGTCTCCTTTTCCTTTGTTTCTTGCTTTAAAACAAAGCAAAAACAAACAGTTCCTAGTTGCTTAGTATTTTGCCACCTTCAAAACCATAAAAAACCAAACCCATTGCCATCGAGTCGATTCCCACTCGTAGCAGCCCTATAGGACAGAGTAGACCTGCCCCACAGAGTTTTCAAGGAGCACCTGGTGGATTCAAACTGTCAACCTCTTGGTTAGCAGCAGTAGCTCTTAACCACTACACCACCAGGGTTTCCTTTGCCCTCTTAGCTATTCATTAAACCTTTTGATTGATCTGAAGAATAAATCTTTTTGATTCCTCCAGGCCTGCTCTGTTGAGTATGGTAACTACTTGCCACATGTGAGTATTGAAATTTAAATGAAGTAAATTTTAAATTCAGTTCCTCACTCTTACTGCCCTCCTTTCAAGCTCTCAGTAACCTCTGGTGGCTGGTGTAGATACGAAACATTTTCATCATCATAGACCATTCCTTGAGCAATGCTGCCCACCTCTGTTAAACCTCTTTGCTTCTCTTTGCTTTGTGTTCACCCCTCCCCTACATCTGCTCTGGTTTTGACAGCACCCCTCTCTGACCCACTTAGCTCCTGGGTGCTTCTGTATCTGAGGTTCACCAGGAAAACAGGGAGATGGAAGTCAACCTTATAGCAGCACCTATGCCATAGCTCCCAGTGCTTCATCTACTCCCCTGGTTGCTCTCCTTTCTCACCGTGACCTCCTCTTTCCTGGCTTGCCAGACGGAAGTCAGGCCCTTTGCCTACAATTAAGGTGAGTGCCCACTAGGGCACAGCCAAGATAAATTATCACGCTTTTCCACTTGCCTTAATAACAAACAAACAACAAACAACTCTGTGAAACAGTTCCACATACACAGTTTAAAAAAATATTCCTCTCCCTCCTATTTTTTATCCACAACTGCTTAGCTAAGCCTCTTGCTTAAATAAAGTGCAACTTCCAAACCTCCATGAAACTTTGTTTTTGGAATCAGAAGCTCCTTCTGGGACATTCATAAGCCCAGTGATTTGGGGCTTCAGACCAGACTAGAATCGGTTGTACTCACCTTGGTTTTTTTCTTTCTAGCAAAAAACTACCTGTTTACTATTAATCAGAGGAGAGGTGCTGATCTTCTTTTTATAAAGCCTTCCTGTCTCACCTAATGCCTACAGGATATTTCTAAGGAAGAAGAGAAAATGACTGTCCCCTCCAGGCCCATGTATCTTACTTCCCAGCTTCCCATCCTTGTGGTCTGCTGAATAAGTGGCCAGGGACTCTGAGAAGCCTGTATCAAGTTAGCCTTCTTTCTTCTGTTTCAGCTGAAAACCGTGCGCCATACATTTGATATTTAGAATTCACCACAGCAACCACTTTTATACACCAAAATTATCCAAACTGTCATAGACAGCCTGCTGAAAAGGTCCAGAAGTATTCTTTACCCTCTTGTCTCCCAAGCAAAGCAGCTTATACCCAAGTTTAGCTTTTCAAAACATGCGTAAGCAGAATCAAGCAAGACTTTCAAGCAGCATGGTTTTGTCATTCAATGCCCCATAATTCTGGATTCTTGTTCTCCCAATGTTCCTACCTGGAATGTGACCTCACCTCACTCCACTTGGGAGCTGCTTAGGTGGATTAAAACAAACAAAAGACCCAACATCACAAGTCAGCTGAAGAGGAAGGGCTAGAACTCACACTGAGTTGCTGGTCTGATGTTCCTTGCCCCCTCTCTGTTCCATGTTTGTCTCTGGAGATTATATGTCACCAGATATATCAAGGGTCCGAGTGGAAAGAGAGGAGCCTGCCTGCCTGACCTCAGAGAAGAACCTGGTCGAACCTAGAAGGTCAGAGAAAGTAGTTTGAGAATCACATATGAGCAGGAAGGCTGTTTCTAGGTTGTGGTGGCACAGCACCTTCTCTTTCACCTTCACCTCTCTGACTCCTCTCATGCTCATTCCCCCTCCTCCCTTCCCTCATGCCCTCCTGTAGTCTGGGATTTCCCTGGGGCCCCTGCAGCCCTCCTGCTTCCCACGACCATCTCATCCTTTCTCTCACAGTCCGCTCTCACCTGATGCACATGGTTCCCAGACTGGTTTCTCTGCCCATGACCCATCTCTCCAAGCTCAAGTCCAGCATTTCTGATTCTCTGCTGAACATCTCCTCCCTCTCTCCTTGTTGTCTCTAGGCAACATTCCCCTGACTCTAAATCTGCCCCTCCATCTGTGTCCCCTCTTGCTGATAATGATAAAATCACTGTCCCCACAGGCACCAAGACTTCAAATCTCACAGTCATCTTTGATGCCTCACCTTCTTACTCTCAAGTCCTGACCGTTTGACATCCCTCCCCTCCTTCTGGGCCTTCTTCCTCTGCATTCTCCCTTCCAGCTTGGGCTGTTGCAGTAGCTACCCAAGTGGTTGACTCTTGGCTGCTCCTGTCTTCCAGTTTGAGGCCCTGTACAGTCCGACCCTGACTCCACCTTCCAGCCTTGTCTCTCCTTACCTTTCCAGCTCTTCTTGCACTGTACCCCATAGCACCACCTTCTGTGCTGTTCTAGAGTGAGCAACTCTGCTTGCTATATCTAGAATGTTCTGTTTCCTGCCTCTGCCTTTGTTTATATTGTCATTTCTCTGCCCCTTTTTCCACCTGTTTAAAATTCTGTCCACCCACCAAGGTCAAATTCCATCCTCTCCATGAAGCCTTCTCTGATCCCTCTCTCCTTGGTTGTCCAGTGGCATTCTGTTGTAGTCATTTATATTCATGTCTTATCTGCATCCCTTCTAGGTGCTTAGTAAATATCAAAGGAATGAGTGACCATCATACATATTCTTGGCTGCCACGACAAACAGAACAATGCCTAGCATCAGTTATATCCAAGATGTAGGCTTTGGAGACAAGCAAACCAACGTTAAAAATTCCAGCTCCACCACTTACTGTTTGAACCTAGGGCAGATGTTTCACTTCCTTGAGCTTCAGCTCTTTCACCTGCAAAACTGGGATGATCATAGTGCTGCCACAGAATAGTTACAAAAGCATGTACATGAAGACTGCACACAATGCAGAGCCCATAATGCTTAATAAACATTACCTACTATTCTCACAGTTTATTGTACTGTGGTGGCTTGTGTGTTGCTATGATGCTGGAAGCTTTACCACCAGTGTTTCAGATACCAGCAGCGTCACCCTTGATGGACAGGTTTCAGCGGAGCTTCCAGACTAACACAGACTAGGAAGAGGAACCTAGCAGTCTACTTGTGAAAAAATTGGCCGGTGAAAGCCTTATAAATAGCAGTGGAACATTATCTGATATAGTGCCAGAAGATGAGCCCCCCAGGTTGGAAGACACTCAAAATATGATGGCGGAAGAGCTGCCTCCTCAAAGTAGAGTTGACATTAATGACATGGATAGAGTCAAGCTTTCAGGACTTTCATACGCTGTTGTGGCACAACTCAAAATGAGAAGACACAGCTGCAAACATTCATTAATAATTGGAACATGGAGTGTATGAAGTATGAATCTAGGAAAATTGGAAGTCATCAGAAATGAAGTGAAATACATAAAGATCAATATCCTAGGCATTAGTGACCTGAAATGGACTGATACTGGCCATTTTGATTCAGATAATCATATGGGGTCTGCTATGCCAGGAATGACAAATTGAAGAGGAATGGCATCGCATTCATCCTCAAAAGAAACATTTCAAGATCTATCCTGGAGTACAGTGCTGTTAGTGATAGGATAATTTCCCTATGCCTACAAGGAATACGACTATTATTCAAATTCACACACCAACCACTAAGGCCAAGATGAAGAAATTGAAGATTTTTGCCAATTCCTGCAGTCTGAAATTCATAAAACATGCAGTCAAGATGCATTGATAATTACTGGCAATTGGAATGTGAAAGTTGGAAACAAAGAAGAAGGAACAATAGTTGGAAAATACGGCCTTGGTGTTAGAAACGATGCCGGAGATCGCATGATAGAATTTTGCAAGACCAACGACTTCTTCACTGCAAATACCTTTTTTCAGCAATATAAACAGCGACTATACACATGGACTTCACCAGATGGAATACACAGGAATCAAATCGACTACATCTGTGGGAAGAGACGATGGAAAAGCTCAATATCAACAGTCAGAACAAGGCCAGGGGCCGACTGTGGAAGAGATCATCAACTGCTCATATGAAAGTTCAAGTTAAAGTTGAAGAAAATTAGAACAAGTTCACAAGAGCCAAAGTACAACCTTGAATATATCCCACCTGAATTTAGAGACCATCTCAAGAATAGATTCGACACATTGAACACTAATGACCAAAGACCAGATGAGTGGTGGAATGACATCAAGGACATCATACATGGAGAAAGCAAGAGGTCCTTAAAAAGACAGGGAAGAAAGAAAAGACCAAAACGGATATCAGAAGAGACTCTGAAACTTGTTCTTAAATGTAGAGTAACTAAAGCAAAAGGAAGAAATGATGAAGTAAAAGAACTGAACAGAAGATTTCAAAGGGTGGCTCAAGAAGACAAAGTAAAGTAGTATAATGAAATGTGCAAAGACTTGGAGATAGAGAACCAAAAGAGAAGAACATGCTTGGCATTTCTCAAGCTGAAAGAACTGAAGACAAAATTCAAGGCTCGAGTTGCAATATTGAGGGATTCCACAGGGAAAATACTGAACAACTTAGGAAACATCAAAAGCAGATGGAAGGAATACATAGTCACTGTATTAAAAAGAACTGGTTCACGTTCAGCCATTTCAGCAGATAGCATATGATCAAGAACTGATGGTACTGAAGGAAGAGGTCGAAGCTGCACTGAAGGCACTGGTGAAAAACAAGGCTCCAGGAATTGATGGAATACCAGCTGATATGTTTCAACAAACCAGTGCAGCACGGGAGATACTCGCTTGTCTATGCCAAGAAATTTGAAAGGTAGCTATCTGGCTAACTGACAGGAAGAGATCCATATTCATAGCCATTCCAAAGAAAAATGATCCAACAGAATGGGGAAATTATTGAATAATATAATTAATATCACATGAGTAAAATTTTGCTGAAGATCATTCAAAAGCAGTTGCAGCAGTACATGGACAGGGAACTGCCAGAAATTCAAGCCCGATTCAGAAGAGGATGTGGAACCAGGGATATCATTGCTGATGTCAGATGGATCCTGGCTGAAAGCAGAGAATACCAGGTAGATGTTTACCTGTGTTTTATTGACTATGCAAAGGCATTCAGCTGTGAGGATCATAACGAATTATGGATAACATTGCAAAGAATGGAAATTCCAGAACACTTAATTGTGCTCATGAGGAAGGTGTACTTAGACCAACATTCAAACAGAACAAGAAAATACTACGTGGTTAAAAGTCAAGAAAGATGTGCATTAAAGTTGCATCCTTTCACCATACTTACCGTATGCTGAGCAAATAATCTGAGAAGCTGGACTATATGAAGAAGAACGAGGCATCAGGATTGGAGAAAGACTCATTAACAACCTGTGATATACAGATGACACAACCTTGCTTGCTGAAAGTGAAGAGGACTTGAAGCACTTACTGATGAAGATCAGAGACTATAGCCTTCAGCATGGATTACACCTCAACATAAAGAAAACAAAAATCCTCACAACTGGACCATAAGCAACATCACGATAAATGGAGAAAAGTGAAGTCGTCCAGGATTTCATTTTACTTGGGTCCACAATCAACAGCCATGGAAGCAGCAGTCAAGAAATCAAATGACACATTACATTGGGCAAATCTGCTGCAAAAGATCTCTTAAAAGTGTTAAAAAGCAAAGATGTCACTTTAAGGACTAACGTGTACCTAACCCAAGCAACGTGTTTTCAATCACCTCATATGCATGTGAAAGCTCAACAGTGAATAAGGAAGAATAAGGAATAAGGAGGAAGAATTGACGCATTTGAATTATGGTGTTGGGGACGGAATATACCATGGACTGCCAGAAGAATGAACAAATTTCTCTTGGAAGAAGTACAGCCAGAATGCTCCTTAGAAGCAAGACTTGGTCTCACATGCATTGTACATGTTATCAGGAGGGACCAGTCCCTGGAGAAGGACATCATGCTTGGTAAAGTAGAGGGTCAGTAAAAAAGAGGAAGACCTTCAGGGAGATGGACTGACACAATGGCTGCAACAGTGGGCTCGAACAGCAAGGATTGTGAGGATGGCGAAGGGCTAGGCAGTGTTTCGTTCTGTTGTGCATAGTCTCACTGTGAGTTGGAACTAACAACACCTAACAACAACTCACATGTCGGTTTGATTCTGAGGTTGATCATGACCTTCTTTTCACTCTTGAACAGAATAAAAGAAACAAATCAGATGTTAGATTGGGAAGTGTTGTACCACTGAAAATCTTTGAAGGCAGGGAGGCCGAGATTCCTGCTGGGGGGATCTAGGCTCACTTCTTGTCTTTTCTTCATGGGTGGTAGAGGGAGCACTGTAGTCCTGGCCCTGCCTCACGTGGACTGCATCTCCCTGAGCACGCACTCTTCAGCCCTGGGCTTATGTTTCCTTACTGCACTGGGCCTGGCTGTCCATACAACGGCTTCCTCCTCCTGTCAGCCCCGAGGTGTGTGGGCCCCTGGGGGCGACTTACGGCATCTGCCCCCTGCCCAGAGACAAGGAATATCAAAGCTCAGGCTGCTGAGCAGGAAGGAACCTTAGATCCATCCTCTGGAACCCCTCACTTCACAGGGGCTGATTGCTGAGCTGGGATCAGAACTGGAACCTCTAATTCTTAGCCCAGGGTTCCTTGCATTGGTCTGAGTGCCCCCTTCCTCAACGCCTTCCTCCCCTACCCCCCACACACACCTGGACTGAAATTTCTCTGACCACTTTTGACTTGGATTACACTACCGGGTCCTGAGGAAGAGTGCCTGTGTACCTGAGAGATGACTGCAGGCCGCTGAGCATTTTAGAGTCAGCCAGAGCCCTGGATACTTCTAAGGTGGTCTCTGTGTTCTTCTGACCATTTTACATCAAACAGCTTTAAGAGTTAACAAAGTGCGTTAATACACAGTAGGCACCTAGCAGATGTCCCCAAGGCAAGGCTGGGGCAACGTTTAAACGCAGGTAGTGGTACCTACTAGGTAAAGGAATTTGGTCACAAATCCATTTGCTGTAAGATGTTTTTTAAAGCTTTATCACATCTGATAACACGGGCCCACCCCAAAAACCACGGGCAGTGTTTGTAAATGTAAGTATAAGTGTAGTTCCACTTTTCACTTTTCAATTGCAGCTGTTTTTGTGCGTGTGGATGTCTCTCCCTGCCCTGTTAGTCCTCCCTCCCCTCTCCTTGTCCTTTTCCAGCTGGCCTCTTGCTTTTACCCACCCTCTGCCTCCCCAAGGAAGAGAGATCTGCTTCATGAATTCTGTTCAGGAGCCTGGGGTTTCACATGAACCTGCTCTGAGGGCCTTTGACCTTGAATGAAGAAGGATGGATAAAGCAAAATGTCCGGCTGAGGCAATTCGTCTTAATGGTGGACTTCCACAGGCTGGGGCCAGGACAGCTGTGTGTGTGGAGGGCTCCTCCCAGTGACCCTGACACCCTCACATGACCAGGCCCTGAGGTGGATACAGAGCCCCCATACATTTGTGGGTTCATTATTCTGTCATCTACTTCTGCTCCTCACCACCGCTGTCAGCAGCTCTGTTAGCGCCTGAGATCCACCCAGCCCTCCCTCGCCAGCCAGCGTTTGTTTTTGCACACCGTCTCCCTTGAAGGGCACTTTCTGGAAAAAGAGGCTTAGAAATAGATTCTTTACTCCAGGTATCCGTGTGCCTAGCTGCAAACTGAGGAGGAGGGGAGAACAGCCACTGGGGGCAGTTCTCAGTATGTGCCACGTGGTGTATCCAGACTGTTCTCATGATTCTAAAATCCTGCCTTCTCCACACTGCTCACATTACCAAAAGTTTTCAGGGGACCTCTGAGCAATTGTCAAATTCAAGTGCAGGCAGCTGAAGCCCCGTTTTTCCAGGCTTCTCTCCCATCATGATACCAAAGCCTCTTTTCTTTTCAGACTGTATCACTCACGGTTGCCCAAATACAGCTTAGGTTTTCCACTTTCACACCTTGGTCCAAACCGTTCACCTCCCAGCAGCACCCTTCTGCTTCCTTCCTGATGGTGCAGCCCTGGCCTTGCTCACGTTTGAGCTCCGGTGTGAGGCCGCCCTCGAGTGTCTCACCAACGGTGCTCTCCCTCCTCTGAACGTCCACAGCACGTTCCATTGTCTTTGTCATTTGCTGCCTAGTCCTGTTTAACTTGCTGTGTGTCCGCTGCCCCAGCTAGACTGTGAGTTCCTCAGGAGCAGGAGCCCTGTCAAACAGACTTCCACACAGAGCTGTGTAAGCATTCCCTCAGTGTTTGTTGCTTTTCCAGTGAGCGAATAATACCTGAGGGACGGAGGGAGGGAGGAAGAAGGACAGGATGCGTGGCTGCCTTCAACCCCATTTTCTTAGCTTGGTGCCCATGGCTCTTTTTTCTTTTCCCCTTTATCAGGTGGCTCGACTCTTTCATTTTGTCTCCTTTTTGGACCTCAGAGAAGGGCAGGTAACCCTGTTGAGAGGTGTGACTAACTCCAAACTGATCCAGCCAGGTAGAGGCCAAACAGCTACCTCTGCCCACCAGCACATGGTCTGGATCAGAGCCAGGTGTCCCTCCTGCCTGACACCTGTGTGTGTATGTGATGTGTTAATCCGTGCTGGGGACAGAGAGCTAGCCTACTTTATCCTTCCAAAGCCTCTTACTGTGTTAACTAGGTAGCATCTAACATGAGATTAACTTACATGGGTTTTTTTTTTGTTCTTGTCATTGTTTTTCTTTAATGCCTGGAGAATGAATTTGGTTATTGATGCTATTTTGGTAGAATTCTCTCCCTCTCCTTCTTTCTTTATTTCTGTTTTGTTTGTTAATCCAATGTTATGTCACAAACAAGACATCAGTCTTCATCCAGCATGTTGATAAGAAGCCTACTTGGCATTGATGTGGAGCATGCTTAGCTGTAGAGGCTAACTTTGTTGCTAAGGTGGGTATACCATGGGGCTATAGAAAGAGCTACTAATGCTGTTTGAATTATCAGTGGGAGATGTGGCTATGCTGGTGGCTTTGTTATCAATTGCCTGACTCACTAAAACTTTTTGTCTTTATTCTTGTTGTCATCAGTCGTATTAGATATTGTATTTGGTGATTGGGACTAAACTTCTGGCTCTGCCAGAACCTTCCCCTGTGACTTGGTTTGTCTGTCTGGAAAAGACCTCATCAGGTGCTTAAAACCAAGCTTAACTGCTAATCAGGGCTCTGTGGGTCCCAATGACAGGCAATGATTAGTAGTAAGTTGTTTTACTTGGAATACTAGGATATTAATTCTGGCTTTTCCTGGGAACACCTCCTCTAAGAAACAGATCCAAACCTACAGAATTTGGTGTGTTGGCTACATGGCTTTTGTATCCCTTAGAAAGAGAAAGAAGAATTAGAAATTAAAGATCTCAGATCAAGAGAAAATTCAACGACACAGTTTATCTCTTGAAGTTCAGCTTTATGAATTTTAGCCAACAAAATAAGATAAACCGCTTAGGAATGGATCAACCTCTCTTGCCCCCAAGGCACTTCTGTGGAATTTCTGGGTTCAAGCTGGAAGAACACCAGGACTCTGTTGTGTTGATGTGCCCAGAAGCAGTAAATTGAGCCTGTTAAAACAAACAGCACATAAACAAGCAACAACAAAACTAGGTAGACCATGCATCTAACACCATGGGGACTAAGGAGGTCAAGAGCAGGTGAGTATATAAGACAGATTCTCCTCTCAAGAAGAGTCGTTTTCATGCGAGGCCAAGTATGTTCTCTTTCCAGTCCCATGATGTTAGGCTGTGGAGTGGCTCTCCCAAGGCTGGGACTGCTGAGGACAGCCCCAGATGGAGTTGAAGTGGGCTGACCTTGGTGCACAAAAGGGCCCCAGAATTCTTAGCTTTTCCTGTGACGCTTACTCTAAACTCAGTGTTGACCTCTGGTAAGGAAATTGATGCAAGACTAAACACACACACACATGCCAGAATTTATTCACCCTTCATCAGAGTTACCTTAGAAGACCCAACAGTTATTCTCAAATCATTCTAGAAACTCTTCTTATGGAATTGCAGTCAAAGCCAGATCATGAGCCACAGAGGAGGATACTAGATTCTTGAAGTCAGAATTTTCCAGTTAGAAGGGAATCTTGTCCAACCCTTTCTCTTCCTTTTGCCCTCCCTCCCACCCTTTCTTCCTTCCCTCCTTTTTGGTGAAAATATACACAGCAAAAGATACCCCATTTCAGCAATTTCCACATGTACAATTCAGTGACACTGATTACATTCTTCAAGTTGGGCAACCATTTTCACTATCCTTTTCCCCATTATTCCACCACCCAGGGCCAGACTACCCAATATGCAAGGTACACACAGGCCCAATTGTGCTTTCGCACCAATCTGCAGTGGATGATTTCACGTGCTCCACACCACGTCAAAGACATGGAGAAACCCATGTGAAATTGCTCACCACAGATTAGCAAGTAAATACAATGAGCCCGTGCTTGCCTTGCTCAGTGCAAGCCAGTGCCTGCTGTTCTTACTGGTTAATCCACACCTGCCACCACCACTAACATAAACTCACTGCCGCCATAAGCTTCCTATCTAACCTTTCAAGCTGCTGTTGTCAATTTGATCTCACATAGATAATTCTTTAAAAAGAGCACAATGCTCAAAGTAGACATACTTTACTAATTAAGCTATTGTTTAGTTCAAAGAAGACTTCAGCCAACCCTTTATTTTGTTGATGACGTTGCTGAGTCTGAGAAAGGCCAAGTTGACTTGGTCAAGGCCCCCAATAGCGGAGTTGAGGCTAGGCTTTCAGGCCTAGACAGCAACTCAACTATCAGTGTCTGGAGAGTCCTCTTCTCCCCACTTCCTCTAAGTCCTGATTTTTTAATAGTCCTACCTCATTAAAAAAAAAAATTTTTATATGGCATTTGCATCGCCCAAGCCCTATTTTCACAAAATAGGGCCTAAAGGTAACCTTGGAAGAGTGCCGTAGGTGTTAGGGAAAATTAAAGTGTAATGGTTTTCTGAAGTTAATACATGTTCATGGTACAAAATGCTAGAAGTACAAAAGAGACTGTACAGCAAAAAGTCTCACTCCACTGGCATGGTTTAAAAAAAAAAAATTAAGCAGTCTTTTTCGCTAATTGGATACATTTGTTTGCCCATTAACAGTATAACCGGACCCCCATCTCCTTAGCAAACAGAACCGCAAAGACTTCTGGGTGCAATGAAGTGGCGTCTCTTAGTGGTGACAGATACTAAGAAATATACTTCTTTTGCCACCTGGTTTCCATCTTCACCCACCCGAGTCCCCCAATCCAGTTCAAGTGTGATCTCCTTTGGAACTCCTCAGATGTATGCCCTCTGTCCCCTGAACCCCACAGCTTTCTGGTGTTTTCATGTACTCCTTGTGGACAGGTCCCAAGTCCCTGTTGAACAGGATATACCCTACGATCTAGGATCCTAGGAGGGTAGAGGGGAGGGGGAACTTCCTCCCACTGCACTTACACAGGGGGTTGCTCAATAAATGGTTGTATGTTCATTCATTCAACTCCTTGCCCCCAACATGTATTGAGTGGCAGATACCAAGGCTGCAATAGTAAATAAAACATAAACAGTCTGAAGGGGAAGGCAAACCAACGCTCAGTGCCAGTAGTTAAATCTACTTGTATGAAGTGCTTCAAAGAAGTACAGGCTGCACCGTGAGCATATTCCAGGGTATTGGAGTGGTTAGAGAAAGCTTCTTCAAGAAGCGAAATCATATTTCATTAATTCTAAAATGCTATAGTTTGTAAGACATGCCATTATTTTATGTACTACTAAGCAAAAAAAAAAAAAAAAGACATAATACCTTTTCACTTAGAATTTTAACTTAGTAAAAGAACTCATTTGGACTAATTTAGACATAGATTCATATGTGTGTTGCTTCTGTACATACATTGAAAGAAACACATAAACTCAATTGGTTGAAGTATTCCTAACCTCACTTCTTCACTTGGCTCTTCTGAAACACTTTTCAACTCAGCTAATCAGTATCCGTTGACGACCACATAGTGTCATTCTCTGTGCCTTCCAGAGAGTTGGGAATGCAGAGCTTTTTGTCTCTGGGGTTCTCGTCTACACTGCTGATGCCCATTCTGCCTCTTGATGCTGCCGCTCAGGGGCAGGTTAACCAGTTAAGCAAGGTACACACAGATTTACTTGTGTTTACTTACTAATCTGTAGTGCACAATTTCACCACAAAGATGTGGTGGAAAACAGGTGAAATTGTGCACTACGGATTAGTAAATACGTAGAAGTAAGCCCGCGCGTACCTGCTTATTGGATAATCTGTGCCTGTGCGCCATTTTCTTAATCTTACCAGGTGTCAGTGGAATGTTCTTAGACAACCAGGGTTCATGTTTGTCTTCAAGGCTCTGAAGTGTTTTATTAATGGAGCAGTGAGAGGTGTCAGTTACCCAGTCATGCCTGGGGGATGACAGCCACTTGTGTGCCTGTGTAAGCAGTGACAGTGTTAAGGCAGCAGCAATTGTAAGTCCTGCCCCAGTTTCAAAGATAAAAATACATATCTTGGAATTGATAAAAATCATTCACAGGAAGTCCAGGAGGAGGTGCTTCTGTCACTATTCCAGTGACTCAGTGATGTCACATCTCTGGGTGTCTGTGATTCTTCTACTCACAAGATGGCAGTTCCAGGCATCCAAACCATACTCAAAGGCAGAAAGCAAGGAGCAGGGTCAGGTCTTTCTTCTCCCACATAATCAGGAAGAGAAAATATCTTTCCTAGCAATCCCTTAGCAGATTTCCCCTTATAGTCCATTGGCCAGAATGGTATCACATGACTATCCATAACGCTGGAAAATCTGTTTTTTCTCACCATTTCAAGAATGGGGTTGAGAGTGACTTTTGAATGGTCAACTAACTGTAACCCACTGTGGTAAAATGCATTTGGGATACATTGAGTTAAACAAATTGAAACAGGTTTCTTTCTTACAGAACTTTTCGGAGCTTTTAATACGGTAATGTGGCTCATTGAATCATGGGAAACATGGTATTAAGTTTTTCCAAACTTAGGGAATCCAAACTTATTTTCCCAAAATAAGGAACCTAATTATGTAGAAGGAACCCTGTTGGCTCGGTGATTAAGCGCTTGGCTGCTAACCAAAAGGTTGGTGGTTTGAACCCACCAGTTGCTCCATGGGAGAAAGATGTGGCAGTCTGCTTCTGAAAGGATTAGTTATAGCCTTGGAAACCCAATGGGGCGGTTCTACTCTGTCCTATAGTGTCCCTATGAGTCTGAATTGACGAGATGGCAATGGGTAAATGGGTAAATTCTGCAGAATACCAATTAACTCCTGGTGGTTTCCAGAAGAGTATGGAAACATTATTGATAGAGAATAACAGAACAAAAGTTCTCCAGAGCAGAGCCAAGGTGGCTGGGTGGAGTGAGGTTTGCAGGGAGTACAGACTGAGGAGGGCTGAGAGGTTTACAAATGAGAGAGACATATTGATTGCTACTGTCTCAGAGTGTTTTGACAGGAAAGGGCTCATTTGCTTTCAGAACCTTGAATCCAGGCCACCGTGCTTTCCTCTGAAACAGTGCTAGGTTAATAGTGAGCTATCATTATCTCCTTCTCTTTTCTAACCTCTGCCACTTCCAGTCTTCATGATGCTAGTAATTTTGCAGCTAGACTGGCTGGCTTCTGGCAGTGACATTGTGTTTTGTTAAAAATGGACCTGTATGCGGAAAACCCCTGAGGAAGCAGAACAGTGGGATGCAGACCCCAAATTCTCATAAAAAGACCAGACTTAATGGTCTGACTGAGACTAGAAGGACCCCGGCAGTCACAGTCCCCGAACCTTCTGTTGGCCCAGGACAGGAACCATTCCTGAAACCAACTTGTCAGACATGGAAGGGACTGGACAATGGGTTGGAGAGAAATGCTGATGAGGAGTGAGCTACTTGCACCATGTGGACACTTGAGACTATGTTGGCATCTCCTGTCTGGAGGGGAGATGGGAGGGTAGAGGCAGTTAGAAACTGGCAAAATTGTCACGAAAAGAGAGACTGGAAGGAGAGAGCAGGCTGACTCATTAGGGGGAGAGTAAATGGGAGTATGTAGTAAGGTGTATATAAGCTTATATGTGATAGACTGACTTGATTTGTAAACTTTCACTTAAAGCACAATAAAAATTATTTTTTAAAAAATGAACATGTATGGTGCCTGTTTTTGCTTTCTGTCAGCTATGTTGCTGAGCATTTGCATGAGTCGACAGGCTACATTGATAGTTAGTCCCTGATCATTCATTTGGGCTTGGGGTCACAAAGCTTCTCTTGGTCCTTGTGGCCAGAAGTGATCTCTCCCTCATCAGCAGCAGCAGCAGCATCGTAGTTGACATTATTTATACACTTAGTGTGCACTGGGCTTTGAAGTGGGTATTTTATGGGCATAATCTCATTTAATCCTCACCACTGTCTTTCGAGGTAGATGCTGTTCTGCAGGTGAGAGGGTAAGGTCACCCAGCCAGTAAGTGATGGAACTGGCATTCGAATCCAAGTCTGACTCTAGAACCGTTGTACTTAACCTTCACTTCCTGTTGTTTCTGGTATGACATTTCTGTGTTATTTGTACATTTGTCTTTTTATGTTTTGTCAGAAATCACACTGTATTTTTGGTATATGGAGCCTTGGTAGCATAGTGGTTAAGAGCTTGGCTGCTAACCAAAAAGTTGGCAGTTCAAGTCCACCAGCTGCTCCTTGGAAACGCTATGGGGCAGTTCTACTGTGTCCTATAAAGTTGCTATGGGTTGGAACCGACTCGACGGCACCTAACAACAACAAGTAACAGTGTTTCTCCCATGGAAAGTACTTGATAAATGATTGTCCAACAGATAGATCAATAAATGGGAGGATGAATGAAATAGTAAGTTGGGGAGTGGTTTTCCTGAATTTTAACATGACATAAATTACTCACAATTAGAATTATAGGAGTATTTTCTCACTCTTTTCAGAGTCATTTTTTGTTCTTTAGTCATCTAGTTTCTGCTAAATTCTAGATGTCATCTAAAGTGTTTTGTAGTAAAATAACATGAATTGTTAGCTGCTCAATTTGGAGGGGGTTACACTGGGTGGCTGCTCCAGACCTCATTTCCTTGGCAAAGGCCAATCAGCTGTTGATGTCTAGGATGTGAGGGCTCTGGCCCCTGGCCTTCTTATCCTAGAGCAGTGTCTGAGGCCAAGGAGGGGGATTTCTGTCCAAACACCCCTTTGCCTGTTTTCACAATTCTAATTGTATACATTTACTGTTTAAGTTTTCTTTTGTTGTCGTTAGTTTCCTCTGGAGACACAGTTTTTGTATCTTTGGTGTATTGGAAAGCTTTCTTTCATATTTCAAGGCATCTTTGCTTCATTCTGGCATTTATTCTAAATCTGTCTGAAAGCCTGTTTTGTTCCCTCTCTTACCTCTAACGAACTCATTTTGTATTTGCCTCTTTGTCTGCGTCTTTTACTAAAGTCACTTCAGTGAATCACGAGGATCTTCTGATCCATTTTCATAGCTTTCTCTTCTTTAAGTGAAAACTATTCCCAAACTATTCTTCCATCTCTGAAAGCCTCTAATTAAGCTGTTCTGAGTCTTGTTCCTGTTTCATCAATCCCACCACCATGCCAGAGTCTGCTTGTTAAAAAAAAAAAATCAATTTTGTGTTTCTTTGTTGGTTCTGTTATAGATCTGTTATGCCTTCTTGTCCCCAAACCCTCCAGACTTTTACGACCACCCTTTCTTTCTTTATCCAAATAAAATACCTTACCCACTGCCTTCCCATGTACCCACGGCCCCCCATCACATGGCCTCCAGTACATCCTGGTATGCCCAAGTTCTCTGTTTCCCTGGTTGTGCTCTCAGCTCTTGTCCAAACAGGAGCCGCATCCTCCATCCCCAGGCACGTTAATGCAGTGCCACCCTCCCTGAACTTACTCGTGATCATTTTCACCCCTCACCCAGACAGCGAGGATGCCCCTTCAAGAGTGTAATGGATTTATCTTGGTTTCCTGAACAAAAGGGCAGTTTCCCCCTGAGGTTAATTCTGTGGCTCCCTCAGAATGTGAAATGGTTGCAGTCAACAGGGGTTGTTTTTTAATGTCATTTTTTCCTTCCTAATTCATAATCTTTTCGGTATCTTATGAAGCTCAAATGCAACAATGGGATTAAATGTGCCTTATAAGCAGTAATGAGGCAAACAGATAAATTACTGTTGTAAGATACTTTAAAAATACTGTCTGTATTTTCTTTCTTTTGAAAGAGTAAGAACTGAGTGCATAGAATATTAGGCTTTGATTTTCTGATCAGATTCTTGTGTACTGGGAACTGAGAAAAATGTAGCTATGGAAGGATTTTTATTTACATAAAGCAAGAGAAGCAGCAAACAACCTCTAGAAAGCAGGAACTGCAGGCACTAATGGTTTCCTTGGCCCTGGGTTTGTCTGAGGCTCTAGCCTCTCAGGGATGTGTGTGAAGGAGCAGAAGAGGAACAATTGCTGAGCCCCAGGGGAGGCCCTGGAATATTCGGGGCTTGCCCCTCTAGTGTTTCCAGCAAGTACACCCAGGCACCTGCCTCTCTTCAGAGTCGTTCTAAGTCTTGATTTCTACCTGGCTGAGTGTCAAAACCCCTGCTTAACTTTGTTGCATCTGCCCCTTAGTACTGCCCACAAGCCTGTGGGTCAGGCCTCTGACGTGTGTTCCTTCCTGTGTCCTATCCAGGGACAGGGTGCCTTGTCAGAGAGACTCCGGAGCTTCAGCATGCAGGACCTCACCACCATCCGGGGCGACGGTGCCCCTGCGCCCTCCGGCCCCCCACCACCAGGGCCTGGGCGGGTCAGCGGCAAACATGGCCAGCCTAAGATGTCCAGGAGTGCCTCAGAAAGTGCTGGCAGCTCAGGTAAGTGTTACTTCACTTCTCCCCTCTTTCCCACACTTTGGGCCTCACTTTCGTGGAGAGAGGCACAAGCACCAGTCCATCCTGCCCACCATGTGGCATGCAACCTGGCCCTTGACCATGGGTGTGCCATCAACAGAGACATCCATCAGACTATACCAGGCCAGCTGAGGTGCAGAGCACCACCCAGGCCAGGACAGGAAGCTGGCCTCAGGACTCTGCTTGGGGGCAGGGTTAGAAACAGGCTGTGCCGATGGGCCCTGCCTCCTCCATCTGACTGTCTGCGGAATTGGGGGCTGTGGGGTGGTAGTGCCTGGGCCAAGCCTAGAGGTAACACCAAAGCCGGACCTGAGCCCAGGGTGCCTTCTCTGCTGCCTTCACTTCTGATCCCACACTGCTAGCAGGACTTACCTGTCTCAAGCACCTGAGCGTCTCCTACCACCCACCCAGAGCATATATCTCTCCCGGCCCTTTTCCCTGCCTGGATGTTTCCTGTCTTCTCTCACCCTACTGTCTCCTTCTCACCCCTGCACCCCCATGCACCACGCACACCGCAGACGCCACAGACCAAGGGCCGTGCTAGCTCTGAAGTCTAGTTTCCTGTGGAGGCCAGGGCCCTCAGGAAACCACACTTCTGCCTCCAATGTCTGATGCAGGGGCTGTCAGACCCCTGGCATTAGGTCTCCTCTATCACGCTGACCTGAGGAACTTGTTAAACACGCAGAGTCCGGGGCCAGGTGGGAGGAAGAGCTTGTGCCCCAGGCAGGGGGCATCAGTGACGGCTTTTAATGTAATAGCACTGGGGGAAAAAAATCTACTTATTTGTTCACTTTATTTCAGATAACAAATTGACCAATTGAGAGAAATAATGAAATAAAAATATATGTAGTAACAAAATAAGAAATAAACAGTAATTAGTTTCTTAAATAAGAGAGTGAACCATGAGGGTGGAAACTGGGCTGCTCTATTGGGATCTGTGACCGTGATATGTGCCTTAAAGTACAAGTGGGGTCGTCCCAGCTTTCTGGATCTGTGTGCTGTGAGGTGTAGTCTGCAGGAGTACCTTTGCCCTGAGCCCTGGGCCTGCCAGACCCCCTGACTCTTGGGGATTTTAGACATAGTGGGAATGAAGGAGCCCTATGGCTTTCCCAGGACTGATGACTCATGCTTCCCCCAAGGAAAGGAGAACAGCTCAGAGCTGGGTGTGCTCGGCTGCCCCTCAGTGTCCTCCCCTCGGGAAAGCCCCCTCTCCATGAGGTTTAAAGCTGGCAACTGTTGGCAAACACCATCCTGACCGCCTAAGAAGGGAGGGGCCTGCAGGTGCCCATTGTTTGGAGGCTCAGTGCAATAAGTGTACAGGTAGATGGGCTTTGAAAACAAGATGTTTAGTGAAAAAAGTATAAAACAGAAGGAGATACTATGTAGCAATTAATGTAAAATAAAAGTATATTTCGATCCTGCAAAAGAACGATATGTAGTTCGCAAGAACACATTTAAATAGAAAGACATGTTAAAACACTACAGTCGCTGCTTCTTGGGAAAGAAGAGGCCGGGTGGGTCTGAAAGTGTTGCAGCCCTGCCACTGGTGGAAATGGGCACGGTGGGGAGCGGAGTTTTGGCCGTGGGGGCGAGGTCCACCTCAGGGCGGGCTATGTCTTGAGGGAACTCTCCCAGGGGAACTTAGAAAGGAATCCCAAAAGGCCAGGCAGGAAGGGACCTCGGGGATCACTGAATCTGACCCTCTGATTTGACCAATGAGAAATGAAGGCCTGGAGAACCGACATGTCATCAGGCCCACCAGCTGACGAGGAATAGGGGGCTGCAGTAGAAGGCGGCCTCCTGACTCCCGGGCCAGTCCCCCTGTTAGCTCGCCCGTTAACCACAGCGTCTGCAGCTTCTGACCTACCAGGCACTGTCCTAGGACTGGAACGCCATTGCCATCAAGCCAATTCCGACTCACAGATCCCTGCAGATCTGCCCCATAGGATCTCCGAAGCGGTAATCTTTACAGAAGCAGGCTGCCACATCTTTCCCCCACAAAGTGGTTGGTGGTTTCGAACTGCTGACCTTTCAGTTAGCAGCCAGTTGCTTAACCACTGCACCATGAGGGCTCCCTTAGGAATAGGGATGGAAGATAAATAAGGGATTATCTTCCACCCGTGCCACTCATTGGCTACTGAACCTCCAATGAAAGCTGTCACTTGGGCAAAAAAAGGGCCCCAGTTCTGTGAGGCTCCGAGTACAGAGCAAGAGACACTGAGATGACGTTCCCAGAAGGCAGCCACCTACTAGCCCTGTGACCTGGGTCAGGTGCTTGGCCTCTCAGAACCTGTTTCCTTATCTGTACAAAAGGAGTGATGACCGTTTTTAGGGCTGTTGTGAAAATTAGATGAAAAATGCCGGTAAAAGTGCTTAAGATTGTGCCTGGCAATGAACACGCTATAGCTGCTATTATCATTACTGTTGATGTTACTTAATCCACCTAAGAAAGCATTTTGTAATAATGGTAGTGGCTGCCTTGTGAGGTAGTGAGATCCCTCACACTGAAAGGGCTCAAACCCAGGTTGGGTGACCGTGTTTCCAGGCTCTAGGGAAGGATTCCTGCTTGGGTAAAAGTGGGGCTAGCTGGCCTCTATGGTCCCTTTCCCTGTAAGAGTCTATGTTGTCACTATAAAGGAAAGAGGCTCAGAGAGGTTGTGTACCATGCCAAGGCCACACAGGACTAGAATCCAGGCCTTGAGACTCCTCCTGCGGAGACCTCCCCTTGGTGGATTATTCAGGGCAGCCTCGGAACTGGGAATGCGTGGAGTCTGGCAGGATCTCAGACAAGATGGGAATATCTCTTGGGCTTTGAGCATCGTCACAGACAAACTCCAGGTAGAAAAGGGTGTGGGTTGATTGGTTTGGTCTGGCCCTTCTGCCCTCTACTAGCAGAGACAGGGACTCCCCCGCCACATCTCAGGGGGGCAGTGGGGAGCTCTCTGGCTGTGGGCAGAGCAGGCGGAGTTCATGGAGAAGAGGCTGTGCTGCAACCTGACCCGACCCTCCTGGCCACCTGTCCATTGCCCTGGGCACCTGTGGTTTCTGGGAGGAGAGGCAGGGCCAGGATGTGCTGACCCAGCAGGAGGCCATGACTGCGTGGCACTCTCCCCAGCTGTTCTGGGGCTGAAAATAAAAGTCCTCTCAAAGAGAAAGACAGGTGAAAGAAGGGCCAGGACCCGTGTGCAGGACAAAAGTACCTGGCCAGAGGCTCTGGAGCTGTAGTAACCCATGAATTGAGGGTCAGGGTGCCTGAGAGACAGTTTGTGAAGTAGGCCCATGTACTTTGCAGCCCAGCCCCTAGCGGGGCCTTGGGTGCCAGGCGTGGTCAGGTACAGGGAAGGGCTGGTCTGTGGGTTAGGGGAGAAGCCTGGGCTTCCATACTGCCTTAGGCCCTTATCAGCTGTCTGACCCAGGCCTGTGCAGACAGCAGGGGCTGCCACACCCTCGCACTGCAAGGCCATCACCACTCCAGGTGACCCCACGTGTGTCAGAGTAGAACTGTGCTCCATAGAGTTTCCAATGGCTGCTTTTTTCAGAAGTAGATCACCAGGCCTTTATTCTGAGTTGATTTCAACTCATAGCAATCCTATAGGACAGAGTCGACTGCCCCCTAGGGTTTCTAAGGCTGTAATCTTTAAGGAAGCAGACTACTACATTTTTTTCCTATAGAGCAGATGGTGGGTTCAAACCGCCAACCTTTCAATTAGCAGCCATGCGCTTAACTACTGCGCCACCAGGGCTCCTTTAGATACATGAAAAGTGAGAGGGGACCCACGAACCAGTGGTGGTCATGGCATGAGATGGGCTTGGCCTTCTGCATCTTTGGGAAAGAAAGAGAGGAGCAGGCAGAGAAGGGAGGAAGATAGCATACAATGTACAGACGTGGTTACTGTGCTTTGGCGCCCCTGGCAGGCAGACACACCCGTTCTGTGTTTCCCTCTGTAGCAGCCCCTGCCCAGCGCCCACCACAGGCCTGGCACACAGAGGGATTGTTCTCTCCTGCTGCTTTTGGCTGCAGTGGGCAGGTCCAGACCGCTCCCCTGGCCTGACCCTCTCCCCTTGTGCCTGTGGTTTCCCTCCCTGTTGAACAGGCAGGGCGGGCAGTGACTGTCCTTGCCCTTCCTGCAGAATGAACTGGGAAGCACTTGGTCAGACACCACACACTGAATGCCTGCCATGTGCCTGGCCTTGGACACCAGGAGGGGTACAAAGAATGATCCCACCTTCCGTCAACTTGGAGTCACTCAGCATGTATTTAGTGAACACCTGCTGTATACCAAGGAGTCTCTGGGTGGCTCAAATGGTTAACGCACTCAGCAGCTAACCAAAAGGCTGGAGGTTCAAGTCCACCAGAAGTACCTCAGAAGAAAGGCCTGGCAATCTACAGCCAAAAAACCAGCCATTGAAAGCTCTGTGGAGCACAGTTCTACTCTGACACACATGAGCTCATCATTGGTTGGAGTCCACTCGACAGCAACTGGTTTTTGTTTTTGTTTTTTAACTCTGGGCCAAGACCTGGACATGTACCAAGGCCAACAGAGTATGCAAGGCAGCAGCCAATTAGGCCTTCAGCCAAATGACCAGACACCAAGTGCTTTGGGGGTTCAGAGGTCAGTCTGAGGTTTCCTGGAGGACATTCTGAACTGGGAGGCATAGAGAGGAGGGGGCCTCCTGGGCAGGGGTGGCTGAGTCATACCCCAGGGGAAACTTTGACGCCACCCCTGCCTACCCTAGGCCTGCAGGGCCTCTGGGGCCAGGCAAGGGCATTTTCTAGGACTGAGAGGAATCTGAATCTGAAATGGCCCCTCCCCCACCTTGGTGTCTCTGTCTCCACCTTTCTGGCACCCCACTGACATCCCCACACCTTGCTGGGCCCCCTGTTTGCCTGGGGCTGCTTTCTGTGAGTGGGGGGTGTCACTAATGGAGCCCCTGCCCCCACAGTGTGTACCTGCTGTTCCACCTGCAGGACCTGGAAAGGTGAGTAAGCAGCCAGCCTCTCTGCAGTGTGCTGGAGGAGGGTCTAACCATGCCGGGCATCTGACCTTGGGGCTCCCTTTCAGCTGCATGGTTTGGGAGGAGAGTTCAGGAGGGCAACCCCTTAAAGCAACCAACATTTATTATCTTAAAGTCTCTGTGGGCTAGGAGTTTGGGAGCGGCTTAACTGGGTGGTCGGGGTCAGGGTTTTTCCAGAGGTTGCAGCAAGATGTCAGCTAGGACTGCAGTCATCTAAAGGGTTAACTGGGCCTGGAGGAGCCACTTCCAAGATGGCTGTCTCTAGCTGGAGGCCTCAGTTCCTTACCACAGGGGCCTCTCTAGGGCTGCTTGCGTGTCTTTACAATAGGGCAGCAGCTTTGCCCAGAGAGAGTGACCCAAGACAGAGGGGACAAGCAGGAAGCCACCATACCTTTTAGGACCTAGTCTGTGAAGCCACACACTGCCATTTCTGCCTTATTGAATTTGTTAGAAGTGAGATGCTGAGCTAGCCCATGCTCAGGAAAGGGGAATTAATCTTTACCTCTTGAAGGAAGAGTATCAAAGCACGTGTGGATGTATTTTAAAATCACCCCAGGGGTCATAGTACCTTGTGCTCTGGGTGATGAGGCACAGGAACTTACCAAGGTACTCTGAAGTGACAAAGCCCTGTAGTCTCGGGGGTTTCTTGTCCTGGTGCAGCCAAGGGAGCCCTAATCCTGCTTCGCCACTTACTATGTGTGTCCCTGTGTGAGCCACCTAACCACTCGGAGGCTTGGTTGCTTCACCTTTAAAATGGAGATGAAGCTTCCGCTTCCCTTTTCACTGTACCGTTGTGAAAAGGGACGTCCAAGGGACTTTTTTTTTTTTTACAGTTTAGTGTACTTTTTGTTTTTGTGCTTTTAGTGGAAGTTTACAGTTCAAGTCAGTTTCATGTACAAAAACTTAGACACACGTTGTTATGTGGCCCTAGTTCTCCCTATAATGTGACAGCACACTCCTTCTCTCCACTCTGTATTTCCTGTGTCCATTCAACCAGCTCCTGTCCCCCTCTGCCTTCTCATCTCGCCTCCAGACAGGAGCTGCCCACATAGTCTCTTGTGTCTACTTGAGCGAAGAAGCACGCTCCTCACCAGTATCATTTTATGTCTTATAGTCCAGTCTAATCTTTATCTGAAGAGGTAGCTTCAGGAATGGTTTTAGTTTTGGGCTAAAAAGAGAGGCCGGGGACCATGACCTCTGGGGTCACTTCAGTCTCAGACCATTAAGTCTGGTCTTTTTACTAGAATTTGAGGTCTGCATCCCACTTTTCTCCTGCTCCATCAGGGATTCTCTGTTGTGTTCCCTGTCAGGGCAGCCATCAGGGGTAGCCAGCACCATCTAGCCCTTCTGGTTTCAAGGGCTTTTTGAAGAATTATTATTGTTGTTGCTGTTGTAGCCTGGAGCGTCCAGGAGCCCTCAGGGAGGGACTTCTGCTGCTGCCCTCCCTGCGTGTGAGAGGCAGCTTGGTGGAGCCTGGCCACCTGCGGTTGACCAGGTTGTTCTTTCATGGCCTGCTTCTCTGCTCTTTCCCTCATCGAGACCTCAGGGACTGATCACCTGCCCGTTCACCCTGCCTGGCGCCCCGCATGGAGAAGGCCCCTCGCTGGTCTGCAGCCTGCTGGCTGGTCGAGGGGAGGGAGCGTGTTCACACTCTACCCTGGGCTGGCCCCGTTCAGAGTTGCCTCCTGGAAGCCTCGGCCCCCAGCCTTCCCTTTCTCAGTCCTTTGCCTCTGCAAGGACCCCTCTAACACCCAGGGCCCTAAAGTTCTGCCTCCCCTCTCCCCAAAGTCTGTTGGGAGGGAACCATGATTCATCCTCACCTCTCTCCTCTGTGACCCCCACCCTCTAGGCCTCAGCCTCCTCCCTGTGGACTGGTGGTGTTGGGTAGATGCCCCTTGGTGTCCCTCTGGCTGTGATGATCTGTGACTGGAGAGTTCTGGGTTGTGAGGTGTTGGCAGACAGTGTTAGGGAAGGTCTGTCTTCCACCTGGTGCTGGAGGCCAGCTCTCAAGCCATGATGCCAAGAGAGAGGATTTCAGGGTGGTCACAGACACAGTGATCAGAGGGCCCTCCCTGTCCCGTGAAATGAGGCCATGTGGGCGCCGCTCAGGGCAGCCCTGACTGAAGTAGAGCTTGGGAGGGTTCAAGCCTTTCTTGGGGCTTTGTGGGGCTCCAGCAAGAGAGGAATTCTCTAGGGGTCGTAAACCCAGGTCTTCACTCACTGGGGTGGGGGAAATGAAAGGCAGGTATTGTGCAGGCTGATAAACACCTCGTAGTTTTTTTTTTAGGGCAGTGACAGCCATGGCAAGAGAACCTGGAGGCCCCAGGGAGCCCACGCTGTCCATCCCACATCCCAGGAGAACATTCTCTCCCCACCTCAGCTTAGCGCCCACACCTCGGCCAATCAGCGCTCTGTTGTTCCCCCGTGCCTGTCTCTCTCTCTTTCTGTTATTATCTTCCGTCCCCCTTTCCCTCTTTTCTGTCTACCTACCGTGATGATGAGTCGGAATCGACTCGACGGCACTGGGTTGGGTACCATGATGTAAAATAGAACTGAACTTGTATTACTGCTTGGAATTATTCATAGGAAGTTGTTCTTAGCCTTTTTTTTCTTTTTTTAAGTGAGTGTATCATTTTAAAGAGCAAAAAGACACCCCTTTTTACCCTCCTTCATTAAAAGAAAAAAGAATTGCGTTTTACTTGAGTGTAGCCCCTAGGGCAGTGTCCTACCTCTGGCTTCAACACAAGGAGCTGTCTGAGGTTTAAAGCATCGGAAGTGTGTGTGTGTGTGTGTGTGTGTGTGTGTGAGAGAGAGAGAGAGATCCATTGCCAAGCCCCTTCCCTAACAGAGTGTTCTTTTCTTTCTCCTCGGTGGCCGTCGGGGACGTGGACGTAAGTTTTCCAGAGGGACATACTCTTCTCAGACATGTTTGCTGACTTCCATTAAAGTCTCCTGCTAACGTGTGCCGTGTAGGATGTGTTTGCTAACCCAGATGTGTGCTGCTGCCACCACGAGGGCAAGGGTGGGGGCCAGGGAGACCTGGGGCTCGGCAGACACTCTGCCCTGGCCTTTAAAGGGCTTGCAGCCCTCCCAGCGCTCCCTTCAGAGAAGAGGTGGGGCCTGCCTCCAGCCCGCTGTGGTCCTGCTGGCATGTCTGCTAACAGAAACGTCGGCCAAAACCACACACTCGTTCCCTTGCTGTGGACGACAGGGAGGGCTCCTTCCCTTTCCTAGCGGCACCTAGGCTCAAGGCTTGGCTGCCATCACCTGATACTTGGAGGTGGTTATTGGGCCATGACCTCGCAGGGGAAACCCTCATACAGCTTGTCTCCAGGGGCGACCAGAGTACTGACTGTGGGAAGCAACACTCAGGCTGTTGCCAGGAGTAAAGATTTACTGGGTCACAAGTTGTTTAGATCTGTAGGGACAAGTGCCTGAGGAGGCACACTGCTGAATTCTCTGCCTACCCACTCATCCTCAGCCTCATCCTGGTGCCCTTCTCAGTGAAGGACAGTGTTCCATGGGTTATATTCCATTTATACCCCTCCCTGTTCCAAAAAGGACTTAAGTCTATTTGCGGAAATATATATATCAAAACAAATGAAGAATAATGAAGCTTGGGAGCAAGGTGATAGGCAGGAAGGCTGAGTCAGGGGAGAGAAGAACATTTAAAATGCATGCCATAAAGCAGTAGACTGTCAAAGATCCTGGTCTTCCTTGCAGCCAGTGCAAAAAGGGAAACATAGTTGAGAGTCAGTGTCCACAACAAAAAGCTCAGAGACTTGGCTGGTCCAGAATATTTATTTTCATGGGTGCTGAGAGTAAGATGGAATATGGCAGATGACATTCTTGACAAAAATCTTCAGTGAACACAGTGGCCAGTAGAGTTTGTCTGTTCCTAGTAGATTCTCTCTGTAGCTTCAATCTGAAGCTACTTCTGGCCCTCTGAGCCACCCACACAGCCTCCTTTGCCCCTAGCCTCTGCTGAGCTGAACACTGGTTTTCTGTCACTGCCTGGGTGTCTCGGTTCCCCTGGACCTGTGGCTCCCACTGGGTCAGAGGGTCACTGCTTTCCTGTTCTTTAGCCCATGTGCAGGAATGCAGAGCAGAGCAGGCACACAGCCATTTTGTTTTTGACCCTGAGGTCATTTATTTACTGATGTTTGAGTTCTTCGCTCGGTCTTGGTGAATCCAGACTGCAGAGTGGGCTGGGCTGTTAGATACCAGAGGGTCTCAGTCAACCCTGGGCTGCCTCTGGAACCCCAGAGCTCTCAGCACAGGGAAAGCCTGGACCCGAGTTTAGGGGGAACTGCGTGTGCAGAGGCTCAGACTCTCAGGCTCTCACGCCAGGTCTCAAACCACAGGCCCAGAATGAGGAGCCTCTAGGAAGGGGCGACATGCTGATTTGGGAGGGGGCAAGGTGGCAAGGCTGCTTCTGCAGTTTCCACCTGGGTCTGAAGGTTTTGGTCCTGGACAGTCCTATCTCCTTTTCCTGTCAGGGAGGAGGTATCTGTGTCCGGAAGGACTTAGGATGAGAGCTGCACTCTCTGAGATGACATCAGTCTTCCACTTAGTTGATGGAGTGGCCACTCTGTGGCCAGCCCCGGGTCAGGTGTTCAGGGGGACTGAGGGAGGATCAGCCATGGTCCTCCACCCTCAGGATGCTCTCTGTGGGGCTGAGCCAGTGATGGACATGAGAACCAGGGCATGTGGCACAAGCTGAGTGGTACAGACTCCATGTGTTGATGAGGTCACAAAGGGGGAGGCCAGGGAGGGCCAGAGCATTCAAGGAGGGCTCCCTGGGTTGCCAGTCTTCATGTCCAACAGGATCCTAAGGGTACTGCTGATTTGGGCAGAGGAAGGGACCAGAGGACAGCATAAACGTGGAGTAAACAGGCAGGGGGCAGCAGGGAGACACAGTAACAAAACCTCAAAGGAAGGTTAATAATCTCAGATTTGCCCCTACTAGGGCACAGTCTAAGCAGATAACTCCCTAGCCCACAATGGTGGTCCTGTTAGCTGCCGTGGAGTCAGCCCCCGACTCATGGCAACCCCATGCACAACGAAACAAAATGCTGCCTGTTCTGTGCCATCCCCATGATCAGTTGCAGATCAAACTGTTGTGATCCATAGGATTTTCACTGGGTGATTTTTGGACGCTGATCACCCGGCCTTTCTTCCTTGTCTCTTTGTCAGGAAGTTCCACCGAAACCTGCTGAGCATCATAGCAACATGTGAGCCTCCACTGACAGGAGGTGGCTATGCATGAGGTGCATTGGCCAGGAATCGAACCTGGGTCTCCTGCATGGAGGGAGAATTCTAGCACTGAACCTACCCACGATACAATTTTTAAACTCTTGGTTAAGGCAAGTGTGCTCTTGTGCTGCCCCCTGCTGTCTGTTGATCGGCAGTCCAGCAGCAGTAACTGGTAGAGCTGTCTGAGATTAGGGTTCAGCTGTCAGTTTTACTTATCCCGCTCCTGGTGCTGTTGCAGTCCAGTGAGCCCTCTGCTGATGGAGAGCATGCACCTGGTGGCTGGACGTGCTTTTAGGAGCAGTATCAGGGTGCCCCAGAAAGAGCGCTGGTGTCTGTAGAACTCAGTGGCTAGACCAGATGATCTGAGGGCCCCCTAGCTCTGCATTCTGTGATTCTGGGCAAAAAAATAATACACTGACACCTGTGAGAGCTGGAATTCAATGGGACTGTCTCATTTTTCCAAGTCTCCCAAGTTTTCCGCCTTTGACAGAGTGCAGTCTTACCACTTTTCTGTCGCTTGTTTTAGTGGAAAATATTTGTGTTTTCCTTCTCTGACAGGTTCCCACCTTACACGGGTTGCAGCTTTCACAGGTTTTACTGTATATGAAGCATAATATATGTGGATATCAGATAAGCCAGGTATGAGCGGAAAATATTTCAGTTCTTGACTAAGACAGGACCACCTGGCCAGATGACATGGAATATGTATAAGCATTTAGCGTTTTCCAAACACCGTGCATTCAGTGAGCTGAAATAATTCTGGAGCTTTTCCTGTGGATCTGCTCAAGGGGGACTACAACGAGAATCTTGCTGTCATTTTTTTGAAGGCTACTACCAGATCCCCCTCCCATGAGGCTCTTCTGTGTCTCTAGAACTTGGCCTTTGAAATTAAACATCCGCACAAGGTTGTCTCTTCAGGCTTCCTGGTGTTTTACATCCTGCCTCTAGAGGAATGCCTTCAGCTGCACGTGCAGGTGTGATCTGCTGTCAACACGGCTTGCATGTAGAATACGACTGTGCTCCCCCCCGTGAAATCACCGCCCCTGCCCCTGCCCCTTCTAGAGCAGACTGTCTCCCCGAGCGTTCTCCCGGTGTGGTGTAAAGGTTCCGAGCTGCAGAGCTAACGTGTCTCAGCGAAGGCAGCTTCTTTCCTCTCCCCACCCCTGTTCATAGCTCATCCGTAGACCCTGCAGCCAGCTGTTCCATGTGGACCACTCCCGGTGAGTCTCCGGGCTGCACTCTCTCCATCACCATACAGGTCTCCCACAGAGAACTGCCGCTTCCTCTCAGACCTGCATGGGCTGTCCTAACAGGCCTGTTGTGTGCGGTGTAACTAACCTCATCCTTGCCTGCCCTGCCTTCTTTCCCCACTGATCCCTCCTTGCTCTACTCTCTCTGTGTAGATTGTAAATGGACATTAAGTGGTTGAGGGAGATGTGAATGAGGGTGGTATGAAGGCATGGGAGCCCCACCGGCTCCAAAACCCACTGGCGTTTTCTGACGAGGAAGAGGAAGACCTGCTGGATTTCATGTACAAGTATAAGGCACCTCGAAAGACGGATTTGCCCCTGGAGGTACACGGTGTCTGGGGCTTCGGGCTGGAGCATGTGTTTGCACAAGGACTTTGCCCTGAAGATCTGGATGTCTTGGGTTCAAATCCACCCACAGGCACCTCGGGAGACAGGACTGGAGTTCTGCTTCCGAAAGATCAGAGCCGTGAAAACCCTGTGGAGCAGTTCTACTCTGCACACACAGGGTCGCCAGGAGTTGGTATCAACTCAAGGGCAACTAACAATAGCAGCAAAGGGGACTAGAAACATGCAAGACAGAGAGGGCTTCCAGGCAGAAAGAATAGAGGCATGAAGAGACACACTGCAGAAGAGAAAGTTCAGTCCAGAAAGAAGAGGACAGAGATAGGGCTTGAAGGCAGACCAGCTGTGTGAAGCCCCTTGAGTGCTAAGCTAGGAGAGAATTTTTCTTTTATTCCACTGTAATAGTAACTCCCCCTGTGATTTGTGTATCCCATGAAGGAGGGATCCCTTGAGTTATTTGTGGGGGAGATGATGCGGGATCCTTAACAATCAGAGGTGGTGCTTGCCTTTGTTTTTGTGTGGTCTGCTGTGCATTAATGGGTTTCCGTCCAGAAAGGGGACTGGAAATCCGGTGATGGCAATTTTCAGCATGCGCCAAGAAACATGAGGCTGCTTCCCAAAGGAAAAAACAAAGAGAAGGGGAGAGACGGGGAGGCATTTCTCTCTGCTGAGTCACTTGTTTCGGTTGTTTTGCTCCCAAGGCAGAAACTAGAAAGCCATTTGCCTAGGGGATCTAGAGACTTTGGCGAGGGTGAAGCACCGAGAGGGAGGCGCTGGCTTCTCGGTTAGCTTCACATTGGTGTTCAGGCTGTGACTGACTCCTGTTGTGAAGACTCAAGAGTGGCCCCCGCCCCCAAGAGTCCACATTTATGCCAAACTGAGGGATGCCTTTCTTTCTGTTTTCTCTACCAGGCACCGCCTAGAGCCCTTCGATCTCGCTTCAGGAAGAAAAGTACCTCATCCTTGGCACTGAAACCACGTGAGTGAGATGAGCCAACAGCACCGGATCCACAGAATGTTTCTTCTCTGCCTTAAAGAGCTACTCACTAATAACAGAAATCCACAAGCTCGGTGTGCTTTGAGTGTGCAGACTCACAGACACGGCCTTTTCTCTCTCCCCTCTCCCACTTTTAGCCTTTTTCCTTTTCTTTACTTTTCCGGGGAGAGGACAAAGGTAGAGGCAGTGTGTGGGGGCGACCTGTACGTCCTCTGAGGTTAGTGGTTTTCCACACCTGAATCGTCGTTATGGACAACGGTGTTTCAGAAACGTCAGCGCCGCCTCACACTGCTGAGATGTACATTTGTAATTTATCTGTTGCATACTTAGTTTTTAGTCCTGTACATGCAAACAATTTTTTTTTAACTTTTTTGTTGTTCTTCGTACTAATACTTTGGACTATGATGTACATATTATGGCTTTCAGCTTCATGTAATGGACTTACAAGGGCTGCCAGAGGTTCTGATATGTAAGGAAACAGCAAAAACAGAAATGTAAATAATTGTTTTGATTCCCGAGACTGTCTCAGATTGTTGACAAAGCTTCCAAATGCAACTCCAGTCAATGTACTTTTCCTGCAGGCAGCTGGCCCATCTCCTTTACACGGTTGTCTGGTCAATATGCTAGAGGTTAGACGAGACTTTAATGACAGGTGAGTGTGACGAGATGTCAAAGGCACAGTCTGGGCTAAGACAGGAGTCACTAGAAGCAAGCCTCCCCCTTGGATTCAGGAGCTTCTGAAACCTTTCAAGGGATGTAACATCGCCTTCAGCGGCTGACTCGCCCCTGGAATGTGGACTCACAGAGCTGTTGTGAGACACGATCCTGAGTGTTTCCAAAAAGTGGCTGGCAAATGATTTTCTCCTTTGTAGTCACCCGTGCTGCTACTAATTCCCCCACCTAAAAGGGCCTACAGTCTGAATACCCTGCTTTAGACGAGAACAGGGAGCGAAAGAACTAGAAGTCCTCTTTGTTTCAGATATGCCGGGACATATGTGTAAGGTTAAAAATGGTGGCTTCTAGGTTTTAGAGGTTGAGATCACTATGGGTAAGACTTGCTCCTCAGATCCATGGGCAGCTGTGGCTCTCGCTCTTCTGTCCCCCTCCTGACTCAGACAGGAGGGGAAGGAGAGAGAAGTCTATGCTCATGGGTGCTCTAGGTCTTAACGGACATGTCATACAAACCTGGAGCCCCTAATAAAGGAAGAAAGCGTTATCTGAGGGGACTTCCTACTTAGACTGAGAACCTTATCTGTAAAGGAGAATACGGTTTCATGGCATTTTGCTCTGAGGTAGCTGCTCTTCCCTCTGGGAGCTGAGCATAGATGTAGGACTAATATATCTGTGTTTAGAGTTGTGTTTTCCCTAAGTGTAATGCATGCAGTGGTCACAACCGAGTTACTCACAATATTTGGATTGCGTTTGTCCGTAGATACGCCCTGAAGACTAGAGAATTAATGTTATGTACCACACAGAACTTACTGCCAGCCACCATCAACGGGCCCATTAAAGGCTGTTTCATTGCTGAGCTGTGTGAAGGTCCATCAGCAGCCTTTGTTAATGACACATTAGCTGGATCTTAGCCACCTCAGAAAGGGTTTTCCTTGAGGTTGACTGTTGCCAGATATGCATATTTACATCACTTCTTCCCACAGTTCCTCTGAAGGTGGTTATGTAATTTACTAAAGGATTTGGGAAAATAAATCTGAAAGCAGGTTTGAGGTTGAGAGGGCAAATAGAGGCTGTCTGTTCAGTGTGTGTGCTGACACCACCACCAACTAAACCTGGTACGAAAAGGCAGAGAATGGCTTCAGACGGAAGAAAACATATTCTTCAGAATGTATTTGCCTGTTAGTTGAGAGTACCCAGAATCATCAGGAACAAATGCAGAAAAAGGTTAGGCAGCTTTTTAGCAACTTTTTTTTTTTTTTTTTTTTTGCCAATATAATAAATGCCTCTAGCAGCAGAGATTAAAATTCTATTGTGAACAAGCTATATTTTCACCATATTACTACGGAAAGTTTTAACAAGTACAGGCTGTCAAGTTTGCACTCAATTATGCCAAAAAAAGTTTGAAGCACTCCACTCTCAGACATGCTGTATTTACTTCTCATTCAAGAATTTAAAAAAATTAAAGGTATCTAAACTGCTGTCTTAATGTAAATGTAACTGTTCTTTCAAGTGTTGATTAGGGAGTTGGTTTCTCTCTTAAAGACACTCACTGTATAACTGAGAGCCGCTGTCGTATTTCTAGCAAAACGTGTTTACTTATCCAATGAGCTGTATGTTTGTGTATGGACTGCCATAAACTGTGAATGCCCACATGTGTCTGGTAGTGCTGTGGTGTTCTGCCTAGAGGATGTAACAGTGTTTCTCATTTGCAGATTTATAGACACAGGCTGTTTACAAGATGCTGGCTCCAAGGTCTGCAATTTTCATGTGTTAACTTTTAGTTAACCGCCACCGATCATCTATCTGGTTTCGGAGGAGGTGAGGTGTGGCCTGTACCTATAAACTGGAAAGTTTAGTCACCATCCCTCCTAGCTTTGTGTGAATAGCTTGCTCGCTTGGCTGGCCTGTGAAGTGCGTGTTCTCCTAGTAAACTGTCCCTGTGTTTGTGATGAGTGCTCGTGAGCCACGACCATCATGGAGCTCCTTCCTAGTTCTTCGCCTTGCAGTTTGTGAAATGGCAAAGGATGTGCTTCCGCCTCTGACAGTGCACACAGAGCTGATCTTCTGGATCGTGACCATGCACATTTCCCCAGTTCATTTCGTGTGGTCCCTACAGAACGATCTGTAATAAAAGAGTACCCGGGGCTGTGCATCAGAGGGATGTAAAGGACAGTATTCCAAAGGTTGGAGTTCTGCTGTTTTGTCATAATGCCTGATAATTCATCCTGAATAAATAAAGTCTTAACATTTTTTCTTTTAAAAAAACACCTTTGTAATGTTGGGCTTATGAGGAAAGAGAAAACACCAAAACGAAATTTGTGTCGAAGGTAGCAAGGTGCTCACTCACTAACTGGCCTTCTGACTGGGCCCCACCCCTACTGCACGGGACTGTGGGAAGGGAAAAAGATTAAATTCTACAAGTGTTTTGAAAACCAGGTGATCACACAAATATAAACCCGGCAGTATCACTGTTTTACATTTTTAAAAGATCACCATGGAAACTGGGCAGCTGTGAAAAAGGCAGGGTTTTAATTCTGCAGATGCACCGTCAGTTCATTGCTTTCCTCCTCTGAACCTGTTGCCTCATTGCAAAAGGAGGGGGTTCCAGTGCAGGCCAGAACAGGGTGGTCCACATGGAGGCCCCCTGAGGGTGAGGCTGGCCCACGTGGAGGCACCCTGCAGGTCAGGGCAGTCTGTGTGTAGGTGCCCTGCAGGTGAGGGCGGTCTACGTGGAGGGACCCTGTGGGTGAGAGGGACCCTGTGGGTGAGAGGGACCCTGTGGGTGAGGGCGATCTACGTGGAGGCACCCTGGAGTTGAGGGAGGCCCACGTGGAGGCACCCTGCAGGTCAGGGCAGTCTGTGTGTAGGCACCCTGCAGGTGAGGGCGGTCTACGTGGAGGGACCCTGCAGGTGAGGGCGGTCTACGTGGAGGGACCCTGCAAGTGAGGGCGGTCTACGTGGAGGGACCCTGGAGTTGAGGGAGGCCCAGGTGGAGGCACCCTGCAGGTCAGGGCAGTCTGTGTGTAGGCGCCCTGCAGGTGAGGGCGGTCTTCGTGGAGGGACCCTGTGGGTGAGAGGGACCCTGTGGGTGAGGGCGGTCTACGTGGAGACACCCTGCGGGTCAGGGCGGTCTGTGTGGAGGTGCCCTGTGGGTCAAGGTACTGCATCACTACTGCAGCCCTCACCTTTCAAAATCGAGCAGTACAACAAAGCTTTGTTTGTGGTCACAGAGACTTGGGAATTCCAAATCTGAAACCTCAAAGCTGAACACGGGTCCATCTCCTTGGCCTTTATAGTCCTATATTCTACATGTTTGAAAGAACTTTAAAATAAAGCAACAGCAGCAGTAAAGGTTAGATTCAGAGGACTGAAAAGGACTGAAAAGGAAAGACTGAAAAATCCATTCACTCATTCATTTCCTGAACCAGGTCCAATGTCAGCAGAACTGGGATTAACAGGTTAAGAGCTGACAGGTCACAGGAAAGCAAAATAAGCAAATGTAAACACTGTGTCACTACCATGCCATGTGGAAACACCTAGTATTTATGGTGCTAGGTTACAGTCACTGGCTGATTTACACATGAATTTTCATTTGTTAGAAGACAGAGGGACAGACACAGGATTCCAAGGAGTTAGACCTGGGTTCTGTGACTTACTAGCTGAACTTCTGGGTAATTTAACGTAACACTATAATCTTCAGTTTCCTCAGATCTAAACTAGGGATGAACAATGGCTGGTATGAGAACTAGCAGTTACGTAGATTAAGTGCCCAGCCCTAGGCTGGGACACAGTAGGTATCCAGTAAATTATACTTTTACATATGTTGTTTGTGCTTTAGGGAGACCTTTTAGTTTAATGCAGGATGTTTCGTTGTCAAACTATAAAGTCAGTGTTGATGACAACCCTGCTACTCACAAAAGTCGTATTATGAAACTTCCCTCTGGATGCTGTGGGACTGGCTGCTGGTCCTCCTCTCTCCCCTTCTTGTCCTGGCTTAGAGGAGAAACCGGGGCACTCTCAGCCCCTGTAGCAGACCTTGTGGTCCACTTTAGCACTAGAGAGATCAATCATGGAGACTGGCAAAGTGTGCTCCTCCCAGCATCTGAGGCACCAGGTCCATCTCACCACCAGAGTAAGAGGGCAGGAGCTGGCAGGTGAGAAAAGAGCGGCAACCTTGTAAGCAGCTATCTTCTGCCATCTCAGCAGGAGGAGGAAACGCAAACCCATCAAAACAATGTTATTCTATGTTTCAGGCTTTTACCTCCTCTCAAATGTCTGTTCTTTATTAATTGCTCCCATAAACAGACACACACTTGGCCTTCTGGTTTTAGAATGTTCTATTGTCATCCCTTAGTTTCCTTTTAATGCATACTCACTGGCTTTCAGGAATCTCCTCATGATCCAACATGCCACAGAACTTCCACATAGTTTATTTTTTACCTTATTCTACTAATAGAGACACTTCATCTTACCATCAACAACTGTAATTGATGCACACTTCTGTTTAGTAATAGTTTTCAACCAGGTAAAGTGCTGTTGTCTGAAAATGCTTCCCAGGTGATTCTGTTATGATAGCCGAGAACCACTGCCCTAGAATTTAATCACTCAGTCAACTGAATTTTCCTCAGTGCCTCTTACCTCCTCCTAAGTAAACGATGCTTAATTCTTACATCATTTCTAAAAGGACTGAGGCTACTTTTTTCCCCTTTAATTTCTTCAATGCACCTTTGGAAAATGTTGGTAAAAATTTATCTTCACCAATGAAAATAAGAAATCTCAAATGGATAAACTAATTTTCAAAAAATACAGTATCTTTCAATGCTTGGGTAGAAAGATTTTGTCTTCACTTTAAATAGTCTCTTCTGATTCATGGATGGGCACAATGGGGCTATCTCGCTTATTCTTCTCTCTATAAGAACTTCTTTTCTAATAAACCAAATGTGAACTGTTCCAAACACAATGAACTCAGTACACTAGACATCAAGCGTGCTGCCCTCCTACGCTCATCTAATTTGAAAATGCTCAAATAACTATTTCTGTTCCACACTACTAGTTATCAGCACAACTAAGTGGGCCAAGGGTGGGCTACCTAGGACAGCCAATCCCAACACTGGACAGTAACCCCTGGTGTAAAAAGATAAGATGGTCCAGTCAGATTCTCTTGGCAATAAGAGACTAGAGATAGGAGCTGAGGGTCATGATATAGAAAAGAACCTCAAAGTGCAAGCTAAAGTTATTATGAGGGAGCAGAAACTATGAGTAAGCAAGAACTGTGAATCAGGGAGGCTGGCGAGCAGAGGGAACAGAGCCAACAATGTAAAAACAGCTGAGTCACATAACAGCAGAGCAGAGCCCAAGCCTAATGAGCCACTGCTTCCTGCTGCTGAGGCCACTGGAGGAGCTCGGATCCAGGATTGCCCGGAGTTTCTGCTCTTCATGTGGTCTGAGGATTATTTCTTGGTGGGAGATGGGATGGTGAGATGGTTCCTGAGCTCCCAGGCATGTATCCTTAAAGTAATGTCATAATGCGTCAGCTATGTGCTGGCTTTAGAGTCTGTTTACACTTGTCCTAACTTAAGGTTCCTCGCAGCCACATAAGCCTAACTGGAACAACTGGTTAAGCTATTACATTTAAAAAACACACAATTTTACACTGCTATTTCCCTCACCAAATCTAGGAATGTTTCATCCATTAAGTTTTAATGTTGGTACTATATGATTACATACATCAGTTGGTACACTTTACATTGTTTTATACTCATTCATCTTTAAAAAGACATATACATAAAGATGCACATTCGACAGGTGGGAAATCACAAAGCTTCAGATCTATACTTTCAGGTTTGTGCGATCATGGTACATCTGATAAGGATCATTAGCATACCAGTTTCGCCTCTTCCAGAAAGACGTTGTCATTTTATCTAAGAGTTTACTCTGGGTTTTATTGCAGAACACAAATTCCCTCAAGCGTCTCTTCCTTGCAGCTGTCTTTTTCCATAGTTTTTTCTTATAGCCAGCCTGTTAGATAATATTCAAAAGACATTTAAAACGTTATATTATGTAGGAAAACAACAGATACCATCAGTACTCATGACTTGTTGGCCCAACGGGAACAAACAACAGACTTCCACTGGGGCTGCCGTGTTCTTCGAAAGATGTGATTCTTACTGAGGGGTGGGTGGAGAAAATGTGTAGTTGGAAATATTAATAAGTAAATATTTTGGGAAAAAAAGATTGCTTTAATTAAAAACCACAGAAAGTACAGCTAAATAAAATCTTTGTGGCTGGTGAAGATTAATAGCTAACTTTATATGCATTATCTTATCTCTTCAACAACACACTATTACTCTCATTTTATGAATTAGAAAAACAAACTGACCCTCACTGGTTAGCAGAACAAGGTCAGAGAGCTAGTAAGAGTTCTTAACCACTGCACTGTGTGCTTTCCTAACGTGGGGAGGTGAAGGGAGTACTGGCTAGCATGGTAACACTGACATTCATTTAAGGGGGCTGGGTACAGCAGACCCCCCTCATCTGCAGTTTTACCTTTCCATGGTTTCAGTATGAAAATGTTAAATGAATAACATGATGAAAGACAGAGAGAGAGAGACCAGGTTCACATAACATTAGTATACTGTTATAATTGTTCTGTTTTATTATTAGTTATTGTTGCTAATTTCTTACTGGGCCTAATTTATAAATTAAACTTTATCATAGGCATGTAGATATAGAGCAAAACATAGCATGTAATAGGGTTCCATACTATCCACAGTTTCAGGTATCCACTGGGGTCTTAGAACATAACCCTTGTGGATGAGGGGGGCTACTGTATACAAGGGCTGAGAAACAGTTCTTGACTACATTGCTTCACTTATTCTTTCCACACACTAGGGACTAATTTTTAGAGAAGTACTTCTCTAAGGATTATGACTATAATAAAACTATTATTAGGAGTGGTGAGGGAATGGTTAACCCAAATATTTAACCCAGAACTACCATTTATACCATCCATGCATTATTAATTCTGAAGAATTAATTTCTGATGAAACAAAATTAGACTAAATACAAAAACTATAGTCATAGCCTGTTTGAACTAGAAGAGACCTTAGTGGCAGCCCACTGACTGGCTGAAACCACGCAGTAAGCTACCAGGGGAGGTGAGACCAGGGACCAGACTACTGATCAGAGCCCTTGCTCTCTTCAAGCCAGGGTTTCTTTACGGTACTGCACTAACTGAACAAAAGTAGCTCTTCACTGAGATGCCACCTCAGGCTTTTGACATGCCTTAAGTGTCCTCATTGTGACCAGCAATTTCTGTAGTACAAGGATGCTCAGAAGCAAGAGAAGCTTATTTAAGGGTTCTGGTTTTAAAATGCGAGAGGTTGGACATTTGCTACTCACTGCTTCCAATTTTGAATTCAGAGGCTCAAACCAAAATCCTCATATTCATGGGATAAGTTTCTAGTTTGCAAATTATGGATTTCTGCCTTAAAGACACTGAATTTGCTGTCCTGCCCATCACCACCAGTCTCCTTTGATGATTACTTGATGGCCACTGTGAAAATGATTGAAACTTTTTAGATTATCTCTAGGTTCACAAATGGAAAGGGGGACAAAACAAAAATACGGACAGCAGAGTGAAGCTGTGTCACAGAAAATACTTCCGGTTTTTATGTATTAGTGTAAATTAACCCACCTAGATATTTTGTTTTCTTCCTAAAATTAGATTTTGATGAAGGAAACCATTCTGCACATGGCATACTTTCTGGAGCCCTGACTGGGGGCTAGGTATTAAGACTAGAAAGCTGGATCAGGTCCGTTAGAGCAATATGAGGGCTCCAGGACCCAATAAAAGGGGATGTGGAAAGGAAAACCAACCATGTAATTTCCTTTAGGGCCAGCCCAGAACCTGGAAATAATTATTATGACACAAAGGGGAGAAAATATTTCCCGTCATCCAAAATCCACAAGACTCAGCACTATTAACTTTAGCTCAGCTACCTATGGATTACATAAACTTTTGTCGACTGTGTGGGGAACTACCAAAATATTGTTTCAATGGGGAAATGAGCTTCGAGTTCCAGTTGACCCATTTATCTATAAATTTAGGATTGTTTGAAAGATAGGGGATAATACTTCCAACCTTTCAAACAGTGAGAAAGTTGTGCCAATTATTTCTTTTGCCCCCACAGGGAAATAGATTTTGACCTTTAAAGAATCATTAACTTCCAAATAGTAAAAGAGAATTAGGATTTGAACAGTTATTAAAGCTCAAAGGTGGTTTTGTAGTACTCTGGTCTTAAAAGTGCCTTCTTATGTATCAGTTACTCTGTTTCTATGAATAAGTACATGAATGAGAAAGCCCACATTCAGGCTCACCACACCCTGTGGCAGAGGACAGAGCAGTAGTAATTTTTCAGAGTTACCCTTAGAGGCTATGGTCCTGGCCAGAGTAGGAGAGTTCTGTCGCAAATGGTTCCCAATTACACACACCTACAGGGCAAAGGGAGCCCGGGTGGTGCAGTGGTTAAGCATTTGGCTACTAACCAAAAAGTCGGCAGTTCGAATCCACCAGCAGCTCCTTAGAAACCATATGGGGCAGCTCTAATCTGTCCTATGGGGTTGCTATGAGTCAGAATTGACTTGATGGCAACAGGTTTACAGGGCAAAAACTTGTAAAATTAAAAAAAAAAAAAAAGTGTATGTGGGATTACTGTTCTGCTACCTGGAGAGTCCAATCCAAGACAGGCTGAAAAGCAGTTCAGTCCCCAAATCTGGGTCATGAACTAAGTCCCTATCTAAGCTGCTGTTGTAACTTTCCGCTGCTTAAATGGAGCCTCCAAACAGGTCACTGCACTTAAGAGGACTTTGAAGGGCTCCTGGTAATCATTAGATAAGCCAGCCATGTAGAAGAGCTGAACTTACTCCTGTCCTGCAGTGAAGACTTCTGCTATTGTGAAGGCTATTTTGTTTTATGAATGTGGGTATTTAGTGGATGCTTATATTTTCTTCACGTGGATTCACTTACAGGAAGAGATGCCTGCAAAGCTGGTACTTAAGCACAGCACTGTAAAACCCACTGGTAAGATGGGGGAGGATATGCCAAGGAGAAGGCTAACAGAATTCTCCTTCATTCTGATCTCTTGCTATGCTCCTTTCAATCAAGTAATGTGTGAAGACTCACCTTTCTCCTTAGCCAAAGGCCAGAATGAAGTCGGAGAAACCTATAGACGACAGCTTTCACGGTCTTTCTCTTTCCTTTTCTTGAACTGAAGTATGTTACAGTTCTGACTGGTAGCTTCAGGATATTAGGAAGCAATGGGGCCACTCTAAAATATATTTTAAAAAAGTTAACTTAGGAGTCAGACTGATTAAGGGACAAAATCCATTTCTAAGAAACGAGGGTAGCATGACACTGAAATGGAACTGACTTTTATATACATTGTTACTTCAAATTATCCATGACACCAGGCATGAGAATTGCAATTATCACCGATTTGCAAGCCTTCCATAATCCACATCCCTCCATCCCTGAGAACGTAATTTATTGGATTGCAATCCTGATTTCTCATCTATCTGCCCATTAGACTGTGAAGTCCTTGAGGACTTTAACTTGTTGATATTTGTATCCTTTCTGCCAAGTATAGTGCTAGGGACCCAGGTGTGCTGACTAAATATTTGCTGACTGACTGAAAACCACACACATCCCAGCCTTGTCAGCTGAGCATCTTAGTCATCCTCCACTTTGGCTAACAGCTCACCACCCAGGAAGCCATGTACACAAACATCAGAAGGGTGCTTCCTCTGCAGACCTTGCTGCAGGCATGTGGGTAGACAGATGTCAGTCACCTTCTCCCGCTCAGTCAGAAAAGTCTGTAATAAACTGCAGGTAGGCAAAGAATACCATCAACTTCTAAGGTGTCTCTGCAGGCGTGAGTATTTTAGACCTTTTGCCCAAATGTCATATTTACTGAAATCTACCCACCTGTTAAGGATTGTTGTGGTATGCCCACATATCAGGTTTCCAGCAGATGTAGGAAGTCTGGGAGCAAAGGTAACAACTGGTATTTGGATACGACTAAAATGCCGGGTGGACAAGGCAGAAATAAGACAGGCATTCTTGGCACAGTTTTGATAGGTTGAAGATGCCACAATACCCAGGGGCCGTAAGATTCCTGTAAAGATAGATAGAAGCATATACGTTTAATACAATACTTCAAAATATGCATCCAGATATTTAAAATTAAATCATGTATCAAGCAACCAAGTGTTACATGTAATGAATGGGTCCTGGGCACCATGTAATTAATGAGGCCTGTGAAACCTTTAGGAAACCCTGGTGGCATAGTGGTTAAGTGCTAAGCCTACTAACCAAAGGGCTGGCAGTTCGAATCTGCCAGGTGCTCCTTGGAAACTCTATGGGACAGTTCTGCTCTGTCCTACAGGGTGTCTATGAGTTGGAATTGACTTGACGGCACTGGGTTTGGGTTTTTTTTTATTTTTTGTGAAACCCCTTACTAACTTTATTGAAGTGTAATTTACATACCATAAAATGACCTGTTTTATGTGTATAATTCCATGATTTTTAGTAAATTTAGAGAGCTGTGCAACCATCAGCACAATCCAGTCCGATGTGACCTAGCTCTATGTCCAGCACAAGGGAACAAAGTACCTGTCGCGTTAACACCCCTCCCCCCCGCTTATATTCTGGTGAGAACTCCTACAGAGTGAAGTAGCTGAAGAGCTGCTTGAGCGCTCTCCTCTAGAAAATGAACAGGCCACAAGAGGAGGAACAGGTTGCAGGCAGGATGAATAACATGCGAGCTGAAACAAGCCCGGGTATGAAGTGAGAGCCGGCCCACCAGGGAGGCAGGAAAGTGGGAGAGGAACAGGGCAAGTCAGAAGGCAGCTTAGGGAAGGCCCAGACATGTGGACTGCATGCGGCCCCCTTTATCTGTCCCTCACGTGACTGCCAGGTCATCGCCCAGGGCTGAAAACAGACTCCCTCCCAGAGCTCTGACTGCACACGCACATTCTGATGGTGGGACTCAGGAACGCACATGTGGAAATGTTCAAAACCTAAACTGTGGTGATGGCCGTACAACTCGCCAAATTTACTAAAAATCACCGAATTGTATACGTAAAACGGGTAGTTTTACAATGTGTAAATTATACCTCGATACAGTTGATTCAAATAAAAAAAAAAGACCACAAGTGAGTCTGATCCTCAGCCCGGGCTTAGAACCCATGCATTGATTTTACCTAATAAATCAGGCGTGGGGCAGGAGGTGTGTGAGGGTGAAGTAAGTGCTGGGGCTTGAGCCAGACTATGTGGGTTCATATTCTAGCTCTACTACTTACTAGCTGTGTGACCACGGGCAAATGACTTAACCTCTCTGTGCTCCAGTTTCCTCAATTGTAAAATGAGGTTAATCGTGGCCAGGTGGTAAGAATTAAATGAGCTCTAACATACAGAGAAGAGTGCTCAGCTCAGAGAAACCTTTAATGAATGTTAACAGATAATGAAGCTGAGGAGGGCTGAGCAAAGGAGGTATAACCCTAACAGGTGGCAGAAGAAGGCAGAGCACTTAAACCCTTATTTCGCTTTTCTCCATCAATGATTTTCAAACTGAAAACAGTAGCATAAACATTAGTTATGTAAAATCCAAGATTCAGAAGACGGATAAGAGAGCCCTTAAGGCTACCCGTTGGAAGTCAAATTCACTACTCAGTGCAGGAATTCAAGTCTAAACTAAAAAAAAAAAAAAAAAACCCACTGCCATCGAGCCAGTTCCAACTCCTAGCGACCCTATACTATAGTCTACACCTCCAAGAACTGAAAAGGTTTGCAAACGTGATTACAAACCAGGAGGTAATCTTTGAAAGATTAAGTGAATCAAAGAAGATTATGTACAAGAAAATGTCCCAATTTTCAAAGGTTATGTAGTGCACAGGTTTTCTGCTCTTGATAGGTCTCAGTTAAACAAAAGCCCTGAAAGAAGTGAGGAGACAGAGTGTGGAAGATAAAGATGGGTAAACTACAGGCTCCTCTGTAAAAAATATCATGTTGGGCTGGATTAATAAACAGGTTAGTGCCCAGAAAAAAGATTGTCACTAGGAGTTAGTACCCACACCTTAAAAAGAACTTCATTTCATTTTTTGATAGTCACTAGCCTGAAACATCAAGGGAGTATTTTAGACAGGATGTACCCTGACTAGGAAAGCATCTGATAAGCTTTCTTTATATTCTAAAGAACAAAACATAGAAATGTGGGCAGGACTGTAGTAAAAAAAAAACACCCAAACCCATCGTAGTGACCCTATAGGACACAGCAGAACTGCCCCACAGTTTCCAAGGAGCAGCTGGTGGATTCGAACACTCATCTTTTGGTTAGTAGCTGAGCTCTTAACCACTATGTCACCAGGGTTTCCCAAAAGAAATTGGCTTTAGACAAAATCTAATCTCATATATTGAGTTCTGCCTCATTAACATAACTGCCCCTAATCCCACCTGATTAACATCATAGAGGCAGGATTTACCTGGCTCTTTAACTGATCCTGGTTTTGTTCCCAATTTTTATGAAGGCCCTGAAGTCACATAAGGAATGAGTATAAAATCAGCATTAAAAAAACAAGCTAGAACTATGGCTTATTAACATATTTGTTAAAAGGCAGACTATCAAAAATCTAAATGATCTCACTAAGAGAAAAACGGATTAAAACCAACAAGGTGAACTCAGGAGCAAACACATTAAGGCTAGAAAAAATGGTTACTGAAGCGACAGGAAGGGTGCACCTGGCCTGATAGCAAGCAGTTCATGAGAAAGTGACGTGGGGGCTTAACGTCACAGGGCTAATTAGCTGTTCCTTCAGCCCTTTGCCCTGATTGGGCGTTTTAATAACAGACTGGCCGGCTCTAGAGGTCCCTAAGTGGCGCAAACAACGCTGGCTGCTAACTGAAAGGCTGGATGCTTGAGTCCACCCAGAGATGCCTCAGAAGAAAGGCTACTGAAAACCCATGGAGCATAGTTCTACTCTGATGCACGCGGGGTCACCATTGAGTTGCAGTCAACTCGATGGCAACTGGTTTTTTTTTTTTTTTGCCTTCTTTAAACACACTCTTGTATGGAAGAAGCTTTCTCCTGAAAGAAGTGACACAAAACCAGGGTTTTCAAAGAACCGGGGCGCGCGCGTGTGTGTGTGTGTGTGTGTGTGTGTGTGTGTGTGTGTGTGTGTGTGTGTGTGTGTGTGTGTGTGTGTGTGTGTGTGTGTGTGTGTGTGTGTGTGTGTGTGTGTGTGTGTGTGTGTGTGTGTGTGTGTGTGTGTGTGTGTGTGTGTGTGTGTGTGTGTGTGTGTGTGTGTGTGTGTGTGTGTGTGTGTGTGTGTGTAGACACAAAGACAGAGTAGCATGTTTGGGGGATTATAGATAGCCCTTGTGGCATGAATCAAGTGAGTGGGAACATGAGCCACACCAATAGCAGAGTGAGTGAGACAGTGCAGAAAGGAGGGCTTTGAACCCCGGCTGAGAATTTGCATTTGCACCCCAGATACACAGAATCAGAATCTACATTTTAACAAGCTCGCCAGGTGATTCTTACGTATAATAAATTTTAAGAACCACTGCTCTACTAGTGGTTCTCAGCATTGGTCCCTAACCAGCAGCATTAGCATCACCTGGGGACTTGGTAAAAATGTGAATTCTCAGCAGGGCTTCGAGCTTGAAAGAACTGGTTCCAAGCCCTGGTGGAAAGCAGTGTTCATCTAGCTTTTTTCACCCCAGGCTCCCTAAAAGAATTTTGAAAAATTATGTCCCCCTTCACAAATTTTTATATAGAAAATTTTAAATAGTTTAAATTGTTGAAAATATAATTTCCAGTATATTTAAAATGCTATTTTAAGCTGCTACATCACTCTTTTAAATGTTTTCCACATATCTATTTTAAAAATAGAAGAATAAATTCAAGTAGATGAAAGTAAGAACTTCTTTTCATCAAAAGACACAAAATAAAGAGACAAGCCAGTGGGAGAATATATTGGAAACACACATAAATAACAAAGGACTCCTATCCAGAATATATAAGGAACTACTATAAATCAATAAAACAAACAACCCAATAGAAACACAGGCGAAATATTTAACTGACACTTGATAAAATAAATTCAAATAAACCATGCACATGTGTAAGGTACTCAGGCTCATTACTAATCAAGGAAATGCATATTTAAACCTCCATAAGATACCGCTACACACTCACCAGACTGACAAAAATACCTAACAATAACAAGTGTTGGTGAGGAATAGACACATATTCTCTGACCCAGTAATTACAAACACACACATACACACACATCCCTCAGAGAAACTCTTGCACTCATGCACCAGGACACAAGGTCAAGCAGCTTTGTACATGCCCCAAACTGGAAACACCCAAATGTCCACCAATAGCAGAATAGAGAATTGAGGGGCAGTCACATAACAATACTATGATATCAGTGAAAAAGCACTACAGCTACCAAACCCGTTGCAGTCGAGCCCATTCTGACTCATAGCAACCCTATAACACAGAGTACAACTGCCCATATAGAGTTTCCAAGGTGGATTCCAAGGTGGATTCAAACTGCCGACCTTTTGGTTAGCAGCCGTGGCCCTTAACCACCACCCACGAGGGTTTCTACTACAGCTACAAGCAGCATGAAAGAATCTCCCCAAGTGAAAGAACCCAAACACTAAAAAGTACACACTATTATGATTCCATTCATGCAAAGTTCAAACAGAGGCAAAACTACACATTATTTAGAGATGCATACGTAGACACTAAAACCATTACAGAAAAATGGCAAGATAACAATTATAAAAATGAGAACAGCGTTTATCTTTGTGGAAAGTGGGGAATTTTGATTGGTGAGGTACAAAAAGGTGGAGAAAGGGATTCTGATAGTGTTCTATGTCTGACCTTGGTATTACTTACATAGGTGTTTGCTTTAGAGTTATTTATTAAACCGTCCATGTATGCTACATAAGTTTTTCTTTATATGTATTACATTTCACAATATTAATTAAAACCTCAAACATAAACAAGCTCTTCTCTAACAGCTGAAAATTTCTGTTGCTTTTTTCTTCTTGAACTTATTTTTAGTCTGCCTCTCGCCCACTCAGAATTTTATAACTTAATTTTGTGTGAAAGCCATTTATTAATCACATCTGAATGATTTTTAACTTTTTGCAACAAGTTCTTAGAGTGAAGGACTTAATTTGGCTGCCTTTACTCCTGTTCTCTCAGTCAAGCAATACTTAGGACCAGCCCTGTGCTGGAGATCGCAGTTACAGTGAACAAAACAGGCACAACCTCTACCAGCTATACACGTTTCTGTGAATCTCCTACACGTAAAGCTTACGGAGTGCCAGGCACTACGCAAGACGCTCTATTTGCACGAGCTCATTTATTTCTCAAGCAAGTGGTATTACGCCCATTTTACAGTTGCAGAATCTGAAGATCGGATAAATGAATTTTTCAAGGTCAAGGGCTGTTGAGTGACGCGTTCTGCCTTCTAAATAAGTTAGCTGGGACTTTTCGTCTCTCGCCCCCTCCAGTGCCTTTGGTTTGTTTTTTAAGTAAGCAGGGATGGCGAGGAGCGCCTTAGAAGTGGAAGCCTCAGGATAACCAGGTTCGAGCGGATCCCAGGGTCTCGGCAACCCCGGTACGGCGTGCCGGCCTCGCGCCACCCGGAGAATAATCAGGCTCCAATAACGACCCGTTTTTTCCTGTTAACCTCTAGGCCAAACACTCACTTCATCCCGTGTCTATACCACCTTTAGGAAAGGAAGAGATGGAACGCTTTGCTCCTACATACCTGATGCACTTCTCACGACACTACAAAAGATAGCGGCCGCCATCTTACCATCCGCACTACGGCGGCCGCGTTGGGTCTAAAAACACTGCTCCAACGGGGCGGAGTCAAAGAAGCGGGAAAAAGATAAAGGAGCTGTCAAGTCAACCTTTATTAAATGCCTAGCGGCCACCACTCATCTGCCAGTGGAGTCTTAGGTGTTCCTATGATGCTGAAGGAAACCCTGGTGGCGTGGTGGTTAAGTGGTAGCTGCTAACCAAAACGTCCGCAGTTGGAATCCACCAGGCGTTCCTTGGAAACTCTGTGGGGCACTTCTACTCCGTCCTATAGGGTGGCTATGAGTCCGAATAGACTTAACGGCAATGGGTTTGGTTTGGGGGTTTTAGAATGCTTAACAGGTTTCGGTGGAGCTTCCGGACAAGTCAGACTAGGAAGAAACGCCTGGTGACCTACTTCTGAAATTAGCCAATGAAATCTCTGTAGATCACAACGGTCCCATCCTGTTGTGCATAGGGTCTCCCTGAGTCTGGCTACTAGAAGACAGCTAACAATTACGTGACAGGCTCTCTCCTTCAGCACTGTAAAACAAGGGCCTAGAAAACAGTACTTCGCATACAGTAGGGTCTCGACGAAGCTCAGCATGTAATTGGGCATATTTGAAACAATAATGTCTTTTTGTTTTTATTAAATATATTTGAGAAAATAATACTTATTATCTTTCCTAAACTGGAAGATGTTAGGCCAAATGAATGGAATGCCAGCTATAATCAAATGACTAAATATGAGGGTATTACATAGTGTCTTACTTATCTAGTGCTGCTATAACAATACTGCAAGTGGGTGGCTTTAACAAACAGAAACTTATTTTCTCACAGTTTAGCAGGCTAGAAGTCTGAATTCAGGGTGTCAGCTCTAGAGGAAGGTTTTCTTTCTCTGTTGGCTCTGGAGTAAGGTCTCTATCTCTTTTGAGTTTCTGCTCCTGGTCGATCTTCATGTGGCATGGCATCTCTCCTCCTTCATCCCTGTTTGGTCGCTTGCTTGTTTAATCTTTTATATCTCAAAAGAGATTAACCTAAAACACATCCTACACTAATACTGTCTCATTAACATAACAAAGAAAACCCACTCCCAAATGGAATTATAACCACAGGTATGAAAACAAACCCAAACCAGATCATTCCGACTCATAGCAACCCTATAGGACAGCACAGAACTGCCCTATAGGGCCAAGGAGCAGCTGGTGGATTCGAACTGCCGACCTTTTGGTTAGCAGCTGAGCTCTTAACCACTGCATCACCAGGGCTTCAACCACAGGTATAAAACAAAAACACAAACCCAGTGCCGTTGGGTCGATTCCGACTCATAGTGATCCTATAGAACAGAGTAGAACTGCCCCATAGAGTTTTCGAGGAGCGCCTGGCAGAACTGCCAACGCTTTGGTTAGCAGCCATAGCACTTAACCACTACACCACCAGGGTTTCCAACCACAGGTATAGGGGTTAAGATTTACAACACATATTTTGAGGGGACATGATTCACATACACATATATATTTTTTATCAGCAACACTGTCGCTTGGTAGAACAGCATCTCAGCTCTTCCTGAACAACACTACGTTCCTTATTTTATTCCCGAGAATTAGTGGTCATGTATGCACAGTAAAACCTGCAAAAGCAGGAACCTGTGTACGGTGGAAACCTGTCAGAGAAGGAAAACTCAAATATTTTCCACTAAAAGGAGTGATAGAAAAATGGTAAGACTGCACCCTGTCAAAGGTGGAAAACTTGTAAGACCTGGAAAAACAAGGCTGTCCTGTTGAGTTTCAGTTCTCACAGGTTCCACTGTATATCTTTTCTAGTGTTCACTGAAACAGAAAAGAAAAAAAAAAATTCTCCCATTCATGTTGCCTAAGATCTCCTTTATGTAGAGAGTTATCTGGAGATATTCCATGCATATACAATATACAACAGTATTTACTGGTTGAAATGGATAAGGGTCAAACACCTAATATCAAGGTGTTCATGTTTAATAAGGTGCATACCAAAAAAAAAAAAAAAACCCAGTACAGAACATAAATATAGCAAGGCACATAAACGACTCACAGGAGCATTTAAAGTTATGGAGAGAAGGCTTCTGGTTGGTGCGGTCAGGGATGAGGAGGTAGAATATAAGATGGGTGTCATGGATTGAATTATGTCCCCCCAAAAATATGTGTTTCAACTTGATTAGGCCATGATTCCCAGTATTCTGTAGTTGTCCTCCATTTTGTGATTGTAATTTTATATTAAAGATTAGGGTGGGATTGTAACACCCTTAGTAGGTCATATCCCTGATCCAATATAAAGGGAGTTTCCCTGGGGTGTGGCCTGCACAACCTTTTATCTCTCAAGAGATAAAAGGAAAGGGTAGCAAGCAGACAGTTGGGGAACTCATACCACAAAGAAAGCAGCAGCAGGAGCAGAATGCGTCCTTTGAACTCGAGGTTCCTGCGCTGAGACGCTCCCAGACCAAGGAAAGACTGATGCATCACAAGGACCTTCCTTCAGAGCCGACAGTCAGAGAAAGCCTTCCCCTGGAGCTGGCGCCCTGAATTCGGCTTCTAGGTTACTGGACTGTGAGAGAATAAATTTCTCTTTGTTAAAGCCAACCGCTTGTGGTATTTCTGTTATAGCAACACTAGATGATTAAGACAATGGGTCTTAATGAATGGGGAGGATTTTAACAAGTGTGAGGTCATTCTAGGGAGTTAAGAATAGACCTCAAGTGGGAAGAGAGGGAGCGACGATACAGAATTTATTTAGAGCAGAGGTTCTCAAACTTTTTGGTCTCAGAACCCCTTTACACTCTTCAAAATTATTGAGGACTCCAAAGAGCTTTTAATTATATGGATTATATCTACTGGTATTTACTGTATTAGATATTAAAATGGAGAAACAATGAAAATGCTCATTCTATTAATTTCCTATTGCTGCTATAACAAATCACCACAAATTTATCATCTTACAGTTCCGTAGGCAGGAGTGCAAACAGGCTTTCGCTGGGCTAAAATCACGGTGTTTGAAGGGCTGTGTTCCTTCTGGAGGTTCTAGGGTTGCTGTGAGTCAGAATCAACTTGATGGCAATGGGTTTTTTTGTTTGTTTGTTTTTAGGGGAGATCTCTTTCCTTGCCTTTTCCAGCTTGCAGAGACGGCTTGCACTCCCTGGCTCATGGTCTCCTTCCATCTTCAAAGCTGGCAATCACATCACTCTGACTTCTGCTTCCGCCATCACATCTCCTGCCTACTTCTTTCTCTCACAAGGACCCTTGTGATTACACTGGGCACAAGAGATAATTCAGGATAGTCCCTCAAGATCCTTACTTAATCATATCTGCAAAGTCCCTTTTGTCATACAAGGTAACACGTTCACAGGTTTCAGGGGCTAGGGCATGGGGATCTTTGTTGTTGTTAGTACCCATTGAGTCAACTCTGACCCATGGCAACCTCATGTATGACAGAATGAAACATTGCCCGGTCCTTCCCCACCTTCATGATTGTATGCTTGGGCTCATCTTCCAGCAGTGTATTAGACAATACTGTGTTGCGATCCATAAAGTTTTCTTTGGTGAATTTGCGGAAGTAGATCACCAGGCCTTTCTTCCTAGTCTTAGCCTGGCAGCTCCACTGAAATCTGTCCACCTTGGGTGACCCTGCTAGTGTTTGAAATATCAGTGGCATAGCTTCCAGCATCAAAACAGCATGCAAACCACCTCAGTACAACAAACTGATGGATGGTTGCTGGGACGTCTTTGGGGGGCCATTATTCTCCCTAGCGTGTGTACTCATTTTAAAATAACAATTATGAACTCATTACATGTTAACATGCTTTTATGAAAAATAACTATTTCAAAATAATAATTAATGGGAAGAGTGGTGTGAGGGTTAAGGCTGTGTGTCAACTTGGCTGGGCCATGAATCTCAGTGGTTTGGCAGTTAGGATGTAGTTTGGTAGCTATGTAATGATGTAATCACCTCCATGATGAGATCTGCTATAAGCAGCCAATCACTTGAAAGGGTGTTTCCTTGGGGGTGTGGCCTGCAGCCAATATATGTGGACTTCTCCGGCAAAGCTCTTGCTCGCTCTGGATCCTGCATCTGGCTTGTCATCATCTGACCTCCGGTTCTTGGGACTTGAGCTAGCAGCTTACCTGCCGATCTTCGGATTGTCAGCCCCTGCAGCTATGTCAGTGGAAACCTCCAGCCTGACCCACAGACTTGAGACTTTCCAGCCTCAACAACCGTGTGAGCCATTTCTGATATAAATCTCTCTCTCTCTCTATGTATATATATAAAACCAAAATAAATAAATAAACCCCTTGCCATCGAGTCAATTCTGACTTACAGCAACTCTACAGGAAAGTAGAACTAAGCCACAGGGTTTATAGGAATGACTGGTGAATTTGAACTGCCTACCTTTTGGTTTGCAGCTGTTAACTCTTAATCACTGTACCACCAGGGCCTATATATATGCTTCACTGGTTTTGCTTCTCTAGAGAGCCCAGCATAAGACAAGTGGCATTATTTTACCTTTTGCAAATCTCTTTAACGTCTAACTTAATAGAATACTAGATTATAAAATTTGATTCTACATTCAATGTGTTACAGTATCATATCATGTTGTTGTTAGTTGCCATCGAGTTGGCCCTGACTCATGGTGATCCAATGGATAACAGAAGGAAATGCTGCTGGGTCCTGTGCCATTCCCATGGTCGATTACGGACTGGATAACGTTCCATAGTGATCCACAGTTTTTACTGGCTGATTTTCAGCAGTAGATTCCCAGGCCTTTCTTCCTAGTCCATCTTAGTCTGGAAGCTCTGCTGAAACTTGTCCAGCATCATAGCAACACACAAACTTCCAGTGATAGATGGATGGTCTCTGGAAAAACTTTACTGTACACTAATGAGTTAATGAGAATTAAAAAGGCAAATAATTTATTATTGTGAAAACAGTTTTGATTTTGTGGATCTCCATGAAAAGGCCACAGGCTTCCCAGGGGGTCCCTAGCTCCCTTAGAGCCACTAAGATGGTTGGACTTCAGTTTATCTGGGATATAGGGTGTGTAAGTGGGTGACAGGTTTTGAATACAATTGCTGCCACCTTAATCTCCCAACTATAGCAGCTACTGTGAGTCCAAAGACATCTACATATGCTGGAAAAGTATATTGAGACTGTTTTGGACTGAACTGTGTCCCCCCAAAATATGTGTCAACTTGGCTAGACTATGATTCCCAGTATTGTGTTATTGTCCATCATTTTGTCATATGATGTGATTTTCCTATGTGTTGTAAATCCTATCTCTGTGATGTTAATGATGTGGGATTAGTGGCAGTTATGTTAATGAGGCAAGACTCAAGCTACAAGATTAGGTTGTATCTTAAATCAATCTCTTTTGAGATAGAAAAGAGAGAAGAAAGCAGAGAGACATGGGGACGTCATAACACCAAGAAACAAGAGCCAGGAGAGCAGCATGTCCTTTGGACCTGGGGTCCCTGCGGTAAGAGGCTCCTCGACTGGGGAAGGCTGATGATAGGGACCTTCCCCAGAGCTGACAGCGAGAAAAAGCCTTCCCCTGGAGCTGGCACCCTGAATTCGGACTTCTTGCTTCCCAAACTGTGAGAAAATAAATTTCTCTTTGTTAAAGCCATCCACTTGTGGTATTTCTGTTACAGCAGCACTAGATGACGACGACAGGCATTGCATAAAGGCTCACTGAAAGTTTCTGAACTAAGGAGTGATGTGATTTGAACCTCTGAGTTACTTTAGGAGAGTCCTGATAACAATACATCTTAAGATCTAGTAAGAAGCATGTCAAGGGTGAAGATTTAGGACTTAGGTGAAAGATTAGGAAACTACGCACAGAAATTAATTTCGGGGTTTGAGATAGTGAAGCCAGAGAGGCTGCTAATGATATCCAGCCTGAGGTGTTGCTGTGTCATACAGGGCTGGAGTAGAATGAAACTGCTCATTGGCACTGAGTTCAAGGCCAAGGTGTTAGAAAACGCGTCATGCTGGCATCGCCTAGCTTAACAGTGGTAGGCAGGATGGGGATGGGAAGACCGCAATTCAATTGCTGAAGTTGCTAAGGAAAAGAGAGACTGCTTGGAGGCCCTTAGGTGACAGAGATATGAAATAAAGCAAGTCTAATGTAATTACTAATCGACCTTAAAAGCATGGAGAATTTACAGACATAATTATTTTAGGTAATTTTCAAATCCATTTCTCCATTTTACAAGTGGGAGTAGTAGTGCCATCTATTCCTAGGGAGAACCCTATACTGTGATAAATGATCTCGTTAGACATTGAAAACGCTTTGCAAACACAATAGAAGATATACAAGCTATTCAATAGATATACAAGTTATTCAGTTTCTAGCATATTCTCATGGTAATAAAGATCACTAACAGTATTTGCATAACGGTGGCTATTTACCATGTATACGATTACAGACTCTGTGGGACTCTGTACAAGTTTCTGCAGACTTCTAACTCAGCCCACAGGCTGCAGCCAAAATTATCTAAAATAAAAACTTCATGAAGAAAACCGTGGTTTAGTCTGAAGGAGTAGAAGCCGCGGCCGTGCAGCCCAAAGAATCTGGGTTCCTATCTAGTGGTTAAGACCTATGGCTGCTAACCAAAAGGTCGGCAGTTTGAATCCACGAGGCGCTCCTTGGAAACTCTATGGGGGAGTTCTACTCTGTCCTACAGGGTCACGACGAGTCGCAATTGACTCGAGGGCAATGGGTGTGGTTTTGGGGGGTTACGCCTGCTCCGCCAGCGGTCACGTACGTGAACGACACATTCAGCACAACGCTGCCTCCGGTGTTCCTTCTCCCACCAGGAGCCCGAGCACGACCCGGAAGAAGTCGCCCCTTCCACCGCCTTCTCAGCAATCGTTTCCGACTCGCAAGGCCCTCTACTGCCTGAGTACCGCAGCCGGCTACTATCCCAGCGGGCGCGCTCTCCCAGAGCATCCTGGGCGGGGGCGTGGGAGGTGGGAGGGAGTGGGAAGGGCGGGGAAAAGGCTGCGCGTGCGCAGTGGAGTTCGCTGCTCTTCCTGTGATCCCGGCGCGGAGGAGCGACCCGGACGCAAACACGCACGCCCGCCCGCACGCACGCACGCACGCCCTCCCTCCCTTACTCGCGCCGCCGCGGCAGCTCCCGCCTACGCCCTTATTGCCGTCCGCCCGGCCGCCGAGATGCTGCGGGCCTGTCAGTTATCGGGCGTGACCGCTGCCGCCCAGGTGAGCGCGGGAGTGGGTGCCCCGCGAGAGCGCGTGAGGAAGCTGACTTGGGCAGACGGCAGAAAACGGGGGCGGCTTAGGCCTTGCGTAGGCCCCGGGACAAAGGCATATGTCAGAGTCGCCCTCATTATGAGAGTTCCGGGCGGACCCGTGAGGCAGTTAAGTGGGGTAGTTCGTCGGGCTGGGATGACTGAGGGTTATTGGTGAAGCGGGGTGAGGTGTGGAGGGAAGGTGGCGGGGAGGCGGGCGCAGGGAGGGGGGCGCGGCTTCGGGGACGTGTTATCCAATCAGCACCGATCTGCCCCAGTCAGGGACCAATCCTGGCTGCTGGCGCCCGGGTCGCCGGTTGGGCACGTGAAAGCGGTGGGTTCGCGCAGCCAGTGGTTGAAGGTCGAAGTGGGGAGAACTAGAGCTCCCGGCAGGACGTTCGTATCCTAGGCTTGTTGTCTGTAACAAGGAGGTGCCTGGACAGCTGGGATAAAGAGTATGTGGTTTGGGGGTGTGGTGTCAAGGTTGTAATGATCTGGAGGGACAGCTTTGCTTTTTTTTCCGTAGCAGAGAACACATCAGAGCTATTGTTACTGTAGACAAAACTGAAAGATTCTAGTTTATGAAGCTCAAACTTCTGGTGCTTGAGAGAGAACAGGAGTCATGACCTTGTGCCCATTTCTGAGGTTAGCCTGGGGATCTGTGTCCCCAGGTGCTGGTACGACTTTGGCTGACATTAGAGGAGCCTGGACACCTAAACCTCTTTTAGTTCTGCGTAATTATCAAAGTAGCATTCCAAATTAAAAATAAAAAAAAGGTAAGCCTATTTCCATTGCTCACAGTTTCAGAAAATTTATATTTTGGTTAAGTGTTACATTGCGAAACAGGTACTTGTGACTCTGGCATTAATTGAACAAATTCTCCAGGCATAGTGAATAAGATCATAAAAATAAAACTTCTTATTTTCAAGTTTGCTTCTCTATCCATTCGTTGCTGGGGGGATGAATGAGAAGCAGCAGCCTGATCTGTAGGAAAGCAGGGACTGTTAGTTTCTATTATTGCATTAAAAACTAAAACAAATTGGCAACTTAAAACAACTCTTAAGTATTATCTTACTGTTACTATAGGTTAAAAGTTGGCATGAATGAGCTGGTTCTCTGCTCAGGGTCACACAGGCTGCAGTCAAAGTGGTGACTGTGCTTGGTTCTCATTTGGAGCTCAGAGTCCTCTTCCAGGCTCATGTGCTTCGTTGGCTGAATTCAGTTCCTTGCAGCTGTAGAACTGAAGTTCCTTTTTTCTTGCTAACTGTCGCCACTGTGCTCGGGTCTTAGAGACTGCCTGGAGTTCCTTGCCATGAGGCCCCCACGGGAGGTACATAACGTGGATGTTTCCTTTCTTCTAGGCCAACAGGCGCTTGTCTTTCTGACTTTGAAATCTGTCTTAACTTTCCAGTCTCTGACCTCTAGACCCAAATTTAAAGAGCTTGTGTCAAGGCCCACCTGGTTAAGCTCCGTTTTGGTTAATTCAAAGTCAACTGGTTAGTAACCTGAATTACATCAGCTAAATCTCTCTTGCCCCATAACCCTAGTCATGAAGGTAACAGCAGGGGAATGGAGATTGTGGAGGCCATCATGGAATTCTGCCTACCACAGGACCCAAGTGGGGCTAGAAAGAGTGGAGGAAACAGAGCTGCCTTTCAGGACAGAACTGTTGAAGTTTGTCTTCGGAGCCAGTATGAACCCCCGCAGCAGCTCTGCAGAGGACAGGTCTGGTGATCCGCATCTATAAAAATCACAGCCAGGAAAACCCTGTGGAACAGTTCTACTCCCAACACATGGGATCGCCAGGAGCAGAATTGACTATATGGCAACAGAGCCCTTGTTTTTTTTTGTTTTGTTTTGTTTTTTAGTGACATGCTCTTCCTTATTCTGCCTTCAGGTTACATCAGAATTCTCACTGATTATCTCCTTTGTGTCCCCCCCTAAACTCCAAAATTACATTTTCCATTTCTTTATCAAAATACTTTGATACTTACTGGGATACCATTTAGGAACTACTTTTTCGTACTAAACTATGAACCCTTTTGTAACTCTAAACCAAAACGACTAATCTTCCTGAGATAGCGTCTTGTAAAATTTATTGGTTTATTCTCACCGTCTCCTTAGTCATTGTATATAACATTTCATGTTTTGCTTTGTGAAACTCTTTGCTGTTTTAGCTTCACTCACACAATATTTTGGCTTCCATCTTAACCTTTTGTTTCTCTCCTGTTTCCTTTATTGAGGCTGATGCTTCTTGTCCCTCTAAACGTAACCACGTTGCTTTTCTGTACTCTTTTACCTAGAGTTACATCAATACTCAGAACTTCAATCCCTAAGCACATGACTCTTCAGCCTTCTTTTTTGAGCTTTGTATTCACATTTCTGAATTCTTGTTTGATTTTGTCAATTTTGTCCAAAATATTCCAGTTGTCAAGATCCTTCCCATCAAACCCTTTCTTAAATATCTCCCTGCTTTTCCTGTCATCCTTCTAGAGTCAGTTCTTTATGTATTCCAAAACTAAACCCATTGCCATTGAGTCGATTCCAACTTATAGTGACCATACAGGACAGAGTAGAACTGCCTCATAGAGTTCCCAAGGAGCGGCTGGTGGATTTAAACTGCCAACCTTTTGGTTAGCAGTTGAGCTCTTAACCACTGTGCCACCAGGGCTCCAGTTCTTTATATAGTGGTTATTAAAGCCTTTTTTAAAAGCACGCAGATCATGTCATACCCTTTGGTGACATCCTGTCACACCCACAGGGCTCTTCCTAATTTAGTTCCTTGCATATTTCATTTTCTGTTCTACCTCACTGTTCTTCTAGTATCTACACGACATGCTTGCTACGTTTTCATTTGTTGGTTCTTTAGCCAGGAACTCTTTCTACCCATCTTTGCTTAGCTTATTCCCTTCAGGTATTTTGTCAGATTTCACTTTTCCCTCAGAGAGGAGTCCTTACTGTTGTTTGTGAAATTGATTTCTCACCGCTCATCCCTTTCTTGTGTCACTCAGTCCTTGCCCTGCTTTGTTTTACTTTGTGGCTTTTACCACTACCTTGCATCATAATGGACGTTTATTGTGTTCCCCCACTAAAATAGAAGCTCCACCAATCGAATGTGTCCGTGTCGTCCACTGCTGTATTTTCAGGACCAAGAATAGTACCTGGTTCCTAGTAGGTGCTCAGTAAATATTTGTAGCCTGCTTGGATGAAAGAATGAATGTGTTCCATGAATTTTTTTTTACTCCCCAAAAGTAGATTTGATCTCCCTTTGAACTCTCATAGATTTGGAACCTCTTGTGGTATTTACCTTATTCTTTATGTCTGGTCTCATCGTCTTTGCACCCTCTACAGAGCCTCACATGTAGGTATCCAGCAGAAATGAGTTGTTTTCTCTCATGTTCTCTCTTTTGTCCGGAAATGTGCCTCAGAGCTCTGCACCTGAAGCTCCTTTTTTAGTTTATTTCCCAGACCTCCCACCATCTTTCTTCCCTTAGATTCAGCACAGCATTTGTAGGCCTGACCTTTTGAAGTGGGCTTTCCTTCAGAACTAGAGGCATTGGGTTCGGAGGATGTGGGCTGTCAGTCTGGCCTGTGTAACAGTCTCCCAAACTGCAGACTTGAGAGTGGTCATCTGAACATGCAGTAGTCTGATTGCTTATAACTTAAATACGATTATCTTGAGGCTTGAGCATCCAGCTTATTTAAGACCAGTGTTGATAACAAGTCTATTTTAGAACTCAGTCTGTGTGTGGACATTCTTAACTATCATCTTCTAGAATCCTTTGTTAGGGTTATAAACAGTCTGTTACTTAGTAATAGAGCCATGCACACATGCTAGAAAGTAGTCAGTAGACCATCCCAGGGTGGCCTGCAGCCTGCTGTCTGATTGCTCCTGCCCATACTGGAATCCTTTTTATTATTTGTGTTCATGTGTCTAGACCAGGGAGTTTCAACCGTTGTGAAATACATTTTATATCATAACCTAGTGCACATGAGTGAGAATATATAACTAGTCCCTGCTCACACATGCATGCTGGGAAAAGCAAAGAAGTATCAAGTCCCGGCTTCAGCCATACTGATTGATATCTGCCATTTCCTTGTCATAACTGAGGAGCAGTTTTTCTTCTAGATGAAGAAATGTATTTATGCTCAGAGATGATAGTGCTTCAGTGCGAAATCTACTGGATTTTTTGTGAGATATGTTTTTTAACCTTAGTGCATGATTCTTATAAAATATTTTAAGTTTAGAAAAAGTCGAGTTGTTGCATATTAATCTGTATTTCAAATGTAGAGCTGACCATTAACTTCTGGGTGCCTTTTGTTAGTGTGAGAGGAATCCTATGACCAAAACATTGCTAGTTACAGTAACAGCAAAGTCTAGTGAGGCAGCCAGAGCTCACAGGTAGGGTTTGTAGAAGGTGACTTACATTACAGTCTCTGTTTTCAGCTTGTTGGATTGTGGTTTCTTTATATATGTTCACTTTAGTAGAGCTGAGGAGTAGATGGTCTGTGCAAGAGTATTGTGTGGGGATTGGATGTTCTGTCTTGCCTTTTAAATTTCTTATGTTTCTGTGGGTTAGGAATGTATTAAAAGATTCTAAGTCAAGGGCAAATTGCTCCGTAACATTATTGCCCTTTCTGCATCATGGGGGAAACCCTGGTGGTGTAGTGGTTAAGAGCTACAGCTGCTAACCAAAGGGTCCGCAGTTTGAATCCACCAGGCACTCCTTGGAAACTCTATGGGGCAGTTCTACTTTGTCCTACAGGGTCGCTATGAGTCGGAATCGACTCGATGGCACTGGGTTTGGTTTTGGTTTGGTCTACATCATGGGTTCTTACTAATGAAAATGAATCCCAGAATTAAGAACTATCCAGTATTTTGTGTGCTAAAGTACTTAGTTTATACAGTAAAACTTAGGAAAACCAGAACCTGTGTAAGGTGGAAACCAGTCAGGGAAGGAGAACTCAAATATTTTCCACTAGTAGAGAGTGATGGAAAAGCGGTTAAGGCTGCAGCCTGTCAAAGGCGGAAAACTTTCGAGACCCAGAGAAACAAGGCAGTCTGGGTGAGTTGCAGCTCTTACAGGTTTCACCGTACAAATGAAAAGATAATACAGCTTGGTGCCTGAGAAAGAGCGCTCTGAAGGCAGAACACCTGGTTTCAAATCCCGACTGCCACTTTCTGCTCTATGACCTTGGACGATTTTTTTTTAACTTCTTTGTGCCTAATTTTAACTGTGAAAATAAGGATGATAATAATACCTGTTTCACAGGATGTTGTGAGGATTAAATAAGAAAATGTTTGTAAAGTTTTAGAATAGGACCAGACCCATAGCAAGTACTCCTAAAAGTTAGCTGTTACTAAGCACTATATGTAGTTGTTTTGTTTTGTAAAATGAGGCTAAAAGTAAAATTTTTTTCTTCAATGTATTAAAAAAAAAAAACAACAACCCACTGCCGATGAGTTGATTCCGACTCATAGCAACCCTATAGGGTGGAGTAGAACTGCTCCACAGAGTTTCCAAGGAGCGCCTGGTAGATTCAAACTGCCGAACTCTTGGTTAGCAGCCATAGCACTCAACCGCTACACCACCAGGGTTTCCTCTTTAATGTATGTAAACTTAAAATTGACTTAGTATATCTGAGTGGTTAAAAGTGTGATTTGAATCATGGTTCCTTAATTTATAAACTGTATGACTGTGAGGAGATTGCTTAGTTTTTCTAAACCCTAGTTTCCCTACTTGTAAAACATAGATATAATCATACTTTCTCTGTATGTTTGTTACGAGGCATTTACGCCTAATGCATATAAGGCATTTAGCACAGCCCATAGTTTATAATAAGTGTTCAGAATGATAGCTATTTTATTTCTATTCTATTATTTGACTTCTTATGTTTATTTCAGATCTTTTTATTGTTATTAAGTTCCTAAATGGAGTAGTTAGTGTTGCAGATTACAATGCAGTAAAGAAGTACGGACAAATTAGAGGGATAGATCAGGGAAGAAGACTATCAGGTAAAGATTTAATGGAACTGAGTGAGGTGAAAACCTGCCACCTGTTATATTCCATGACCACGTGGAACTTACCCTAGGAATGGAAGGGTGGTGAAATATACAAAAATCAATGTGATATAATAGTATATCACATTAGTAGAGTGAACAGAAAAAAACACAGTCATCTAAGTTGGTGCAGGAAAAGCATGTGACAAAATCCAAGACTCTTTCCTGATAAATACACTCAACAAACTAAGAATAGAAGTGAACTTCTTCAACGTGATAAAAGGCATTTGTGAAAAACCCATAGCTAGCATCGTACTCAGTGGTGAAAGATGGAAAGCTTTCTCCTGAAGAGCAGGAACAGAAAGGATGCGGGCTCTCACCACTTGTATTCGGCAATGTATTTGGAGTTCTAGCCAGAAAAATTAGGTGTGAAAAAGAAATAACAGGCATCCAAATTAGAAAGTAAGAAGTGAAAATATTGCTATTGAAGTTGACATGCAAACAGAAAATCCTAAAGAATCCGTAAAAAGTATTAAAGCTAATAAACATTCAGCAGAGTTGCAATTTACAAGATCAACACAAAAGAACTGTTGTATTTCTGCACGCTAGCAGTGAACAAGCTGAAAAGGAAATTAAGAAAACAGTTCCATTTACAGTAGCATTAAAAAGAATAAAAGACAGGAATAAATGTTAACCAAGGAGGTACAAGACTTGTACACTGGAAAGTACAAAATATTGCTGAAATAAAGAAGACCTAAATAAATGGAGAGACATCACATGTACGTGAATTGGAAGATTTACTGTTGCCAAGATAGCAATACTCCCATATTAGTCTATCTATATAATCAGTGTAATTACTATCAAAATCCTAGTGTTACTGTTTTGTAGAAATGGACAAGCTGATCCTGAAAGTCATATGTAATTGCAAGGAATCCCCCATAGCCAGAACAATCTTTAAAGAGAGCAAAGTTGCAGGACCCACACTTCCTGATTTCAAAACTTAACCACAAAGCTACAGTAATAAAAAATGTACTGCATAAGGGTAGACAGACATGTAGATCAATGGAATAGAGTTGGGAGTCCAGAAATACATACATACATCTATGTCCAGTTTTTTGACAAAAGTGACAAGACCATTCAATGGGGGGAAGAATACTCTCTTTAATAAATGGTGCTAAGATAACTGGATATTATATATCAAAAAATGAGGTTGGACCATTATATCATACTATGTATAAAAATAAACCCAAAGTGGAGCAAAGACCTAAATGTAGAGCTAAAACTGTAAAACTTTTTTTTTTAATTGTACTTTAGATGATTTACAGAGCAAATTAGTTTCTCGTTAAACAGTTAATACACATATTATTTTGTGACCTTTGTTGCCAAGCCCACAGCGTGTCAACACTCGGCCCTTCTTGACCTTGGGTTCCCTGTTACCAGCTTCCCTGACCTCTCCTGCCCTCTTGTCCTCGCCCCTGGGCTCGTATGCCCATTTAGTCTCATTTCGTAGAATTGTAAAACTTGTAAGAAGACAAAGGGTTACATCTTTATGACTTCGGATTTGGCAGTGATTTCTTAGATATGATACCAAAAGTACAAGCAACAAATATAACAGGCCACCCTAAGCTTGGTGTAAAACAGTGACATTTATTTATTGCCTCAGTTTTGGGGGTTGTCTGGACTCAGGCAGTTCTTAGTGTCTTTCATGAGGTTGCAGATAGACTGGGACTGGGGCTGTCATGAAGGCACCTCACTGTCTGGTGGTTGATAATGGCTGCAGCTGGGACAACTGGGAATGTGGGCTGGAACACCTCTCTGGCCTCTCCATGTGTCTGGTTCCAACAGCAAGTGTAACAAGAGATAGAGGCAGGCAGAAGATGTATCTCCTTTACATCCTTGCTTCAGAAGTCAGAGTATTACTTCCTTTACTAATGAATTAGCAACAAAGGCCTGCCCTTTGTTTAAAGGAAGGGCACTTAGACCTTATTTTTCATGGGGGAGTGGCAAGGTTCTGGAAGAGCAGATGGTACAGAAAATACTGTTACTGCCGATTTTGAGTAATAGAATCAATCTGCCATGTCTGCCCTCTGGCCACATGACTCACATCTCCCCACATGAAAACACATCACAACATTCCCTGCAACCCTCCAAAGTCTCACCCCATCACAGCATCTGGTTTCTAGTCAAGGACCAGGTTTTGTCATCTAAGTCAGATCCTTGTGCAGATGGGGCACTTCGGGTGTGGACCCTAGGGTACAACTCCTTAAACTTTTCCTTTCAGTCTGAATACCTGTGAACCAGAGACAAAAGTTATCAGCTCCCCATACATCCAACATACAGTGGTGTGAAAGGCACAGGATAATCACAGTAGATGCTTCCATTCAAAAAGGCAGAAATCAGGGAGATACAGCAGTCGCTGAACCATCCCAGAAAACCAAACCGGGTGCAGTGGAGTTGATTCGACCCTATAGGACAGAGTAGGACAATCCCGTGGGGTTTCCAAGGCTATAATCTTTACAGAAGCAGAACACCAGGCGTTTTCAGCCTTTCAGTTGGCAGCCAAGCGCTTAAGCACTGTGCTACCGGGGCTCCTGGGCTTCTGGTACCACCTTTGAATTATCCTTCCTTTTCCAGAAAATGTAGCCTGTATTTGCAGCTGGGGTTTCTCAGCTTACTTCCTGCTCATAGAAATTTGAATGCAAAAGCCTGTTTTCATTTTGTACTTTTCCCTTTAAATTCAGGCTAGTAAGTTGTTCATTGATGTAGTTCTCTTTAACAACTTTGTGCATTTTTTGTGACTCATATTGGGCATTTCTGTTGGATAAAATCTACACCCACAATCTTACCAAGATAAGCCCTATCTGTTTTGGACTCTGGGAGATTGGTTGGGATAACACCCTAAAGATTCTTAGTTGCCTATCCCTGGAGAAGGACATCATGGTTGGTAAAGTAGAGGGTCAGTGAAAAAGAGGAAGACCCTCTCCCATTTGGATTGACACAGTGACTGCAACAATGGGCTCAATCATAGCGATTGTGAAGATGGCGCAGGACCTGGGCAGTGTTTCATTCTGTTGTACATAGGGTCGCATAGGGTTACCATAGTCGGCATCGACTCGAAGGAACCCAGCAACAACAACGTTGTTTAACAGAATCTGTGAAGCATACCCTTAAGATTCTTAGAGGGTCTTTTTTCTGTGAGGAAAGGTTTTATTACTCCTATCTAAGGTGTACCTCTTTTGGTATTTCTGAGATCTTACCAAAACCAAAAAAACCCAGTGCCGTCTAGTCGATTCCAACTCATCGCAACCTTATAGGACAGGTTAGAACTGCCCCATAGAGTTTCCAAGGAGCGCCTGGCGGATTTGAGCTGCCAACCCTTTGATTAGCAGCTGTAGCACTTAACTGCTACGCCACCAGAGTTTCTGAGGTCTTAGAGGATCTTTTTTTTTTTTTTTTTTTAATAATTTTTATTGAGCTTTTAAGTGAACGTTTACAAATCAAGTCAGTCTGTCACATATAAGCTTATATACACCTTACTCCATACTCCCACTTAACTCTCCCCCTAATGAGTCAGCCCTTCCAGTCTCTCCTTTCGTGACAGTTTTGCCAGTTTCTAACCCTCTCTATGCTCCTATTTCCCCTCCAGACAGGAGATGCCAACACAGTCTCAGGTGTCCACCTGATACAAGTAGCTCACTCTTCAGCAGCATCTCTCTCCAACCCATTGTCCAGTCCCTTCCATGTCTGATGAGTTGTCTTCTGGAATGGTTCCTGTCCTGGGCCAACAGAAGGTTTGGGGACCATGACCGCCAGGATTCCTCTAGTCTTAGTCAGACCATTAAGTGTGGTCTTTTTATGAGAATTTGGGGTCTGCATCCCACTGATCTCCTGCTCCCTCAGGGGTTCTCTGTTGTGCTCCCTGTCAGGGCAGTCATTGGTTGTGGCTGGGCGCCATTCTAATTCTTCTGGTCTCAGGATGATGTAAGTCTCTGGTTCATGTGGCCCTTTCTGTCTCTTGGGCTCATAGTTGTCATGTGACCTTGGTGTTCTTCATTCACCTTTGATCCAGGTGGGTTGAGACCAATTGATGCATCTTAGATGGCCGCTTGTTAGCATTTAAGACCCCAGACGCCACATTTTAGAGGATCTTTTAGTCACGCACTGGAGATGATCTTTGATTCGAGGCCCTTTCTCTATTTGAGAATCATTTGCTGATTGGAGAGACTAGGAATTATTTTTTAATCTACCAAGTCCTGGCTACTTTATATTGTTTCTCGATTTTACTTGAAAACTAATTTTTTTTTTTTTAAGTTCATCTCTTCTTACTATGCTTAGCTAAAAGATATCAGTTTGCACTTTCAACTGTTCTGCTTGGAACTCTCTTCAATGAAATTCGTTGATTTAATACGTGTATTTCCTATTTTCCTTATTGCTGAAGGTGGCAGTTCTGATAAACATCTGCTACTACATAACCAGGATCCCTTTTTCCTGCAAGTTCCAAAAGCATTTTTCGCCTTACGCCTTCACTGATAGCCTCTGGGAAAGCTGCCAGGCTTCTAACAGTCTCAGCAAGGCCCTTCCAGCTCCCACCCTGCCAGTCCCAAAGTCAGTGCCGCGTGTTTTATGTCAGAGCAGCGCTCCACTTCTTACCGACAACTCTTCTGGTTGTCTATAGGTATGCAACAGACCACGCCAAACTTGGTCATTGAATAACGATGATCATTTCTTATTAACTCTCAGTTTGAGGGACTTCTGAGCTCTGCCAAGTGGTTCTCAGGGGCCTCTCATGAGATTGCAAGGTTCAGGAAGGTGGCAAGATGCTATAAAAGCGTGTGGAATGGGAAATATGGCTGGAACAACTGTTGGAAAATACAATCTGCCACAATTAGTAAGCAAAAACAAAAAAACCCACAATTGGTCGTCATCAGAGGATAGGTAGTAAATAAAGGAAAGAACCAAGCATTTATCCCACCTTTTCTGTGTGAACTGTGCTGCTGGGTAACGAATTGAGGGTGAGGGGAAGCATTTTTATATTTATAAAATAATACATGAAAAGGCAATGGTAGAATTAGCTGCCACTTTTGCAACCTCCAATAAATTAACAAATCTGGACGTTGAGCATCAACATGATTGATAGCATCACAAAAAGACAGACAGCTAGACATTGTCGGGCTCCTGGTGAAAGAATACAATACTACTCATAGTCGCGCCAAAGAGAACAGACCTGAGTTTGGGCATGTGTCTGAATCTGACACCAGTTGGCGGGAACATGTTAAATTGCACTGCAAGCAAAATCCAATTTGTGGAAAATTCTGTAGCTCAGACAACCTAGATTCTTAAGGAGTTTAACTGTTGGAAGGAAAACCTATGGATTAAGACTTTTTTTTTTCTTTTTAGTTGGCAAGACTAAACTGATACTTAAAGATTCATACTTGGTTGATAAAGCTGTGAAAAAACTCAATTTTTTGACTTTGAAAGCTTTATTTAGAATACAAAGGCATGCTAAATAGGATATGAGAGTATGCTAATAAGTAGAATATTTTTTATTAAGAGTCACTGATTCAGATAAAATTCCTATGGAGTCGTGATAAAATAACTTGTTTTTTCATACTGAAATATGAAACCTTTCATCATTTTATGGACGCAATACATCTTTTCACATTTTATCGCCCCGTAAATCAGGATGCATCTTACAATTGATAGTGTGTTGTTTAATTGAGAGCATTTTTCCTTTCTTAGTGGTATATAAAGTTCTTAATATGTGATGAAATAAGGTAGATTAAAAATTAAGCTCAGCATTAAAAAAAACAAATAAGCAAGACTATGGTGTTAGTTTCCTAGGGCTGACACAACAAATTACCAGAAACTGCTGGCTTAAAATAACAGGAGTTTATTCTCTCACTGTTTAAGAGGCTAGAAGTCCAGAATTAAAGTGTGAGCAGGGCTGGTTCCTTCTGGAGGCTCTGAGGGAGAATCTCTTAGATGCCTCTCCTAGCGTTTGGTGATGGCAGGCTTTCCCGGCATTCCTTGGCTTATAGCTGCATCACTCCAGGCTCTGTCTCTGACATCTCTTGGCCTTCTTCCCTGTGTGTGTTCCTCTGTCCAAATTTTCTTGTTATAAGGATACTGGTCACTTTGTATTTGGGGTCTACCCTTACCCAGCATGGCTTCATTTTAACTAATAATGTCTGCAGAGACCCTGTTTTCAGAGAAAATCACACACTGATATTCCTGCCGAACATGAATTTTTGGGTTATGATTCACCTTACACTAGGTTCAAATACTTAAATGTAAAAAAATGGAGCCATGAAAGTAGAAGAAACTGCGAAAGAATTATAATCTGAGGATGTCTTTATAAGCAAATCCAGAAGCCATAAAAGAAAACATCGATGGTTTTTATTATGTAAAAATAATTTTTTACATGGTATAGGCTACCGTAAGCAAAAACAGAAAGCAGATCACAGAGCAGTTAAAAGGATTTGGAAATATCAGACCCATGGCTAATTTCTCTTCATGTATAAAGAGCACCTACAAAAGAATATGGAAAAGGTCAGTCTGATTTAAAAAGTGGACTAAGACTGTGGTCTGACATTTCACAGAAAAGGCGATACAAATAGATCATAAATATACAAAAAGATACACAGCCTCAATCATATATAAAAGAAATGGTGATTAAAACTAAACTGAAACTCTGTGTTTTTACCTCTCAGATTGGCAGTGTTAAAACATAAACACACACACACACACGCACACACAAACTTGATACACAGTGTGTTGGAGAAGACGTGGGAAAACATGTACCCTCATTACTGGAGGGCAGTTTGACTAATTTGGTAATATTTATCAACAATGCAAATTTTGCTTTTAGAAATTAATCCTACAGGTATATTTGCAAAATGATATATGTATGATATTACGCAGGCAGCATTATTAATTATAACAAAATTTTAGAAAAAAACTCAATGCCCATCAGTAGGGGGCTGGTTAAGTACATGAAGTAACATCTATGTGGTGGAATACTGACTCACTAACACCCACTAGGAAGCTTTTCAAGTACCAATATAGAATGATCTCAGTGGCACATTGTTAAAGGACCTTTAGTACAGAACAAGGCTATATTATGCTGTCATTTGTGTGAAGGGGGAGGCTTAGGAAAACACGTGCATTTGGGTCAGTATTCTTTGGAGCAGTTCTCTGTAACGCCTGAAGTTACCAGGAGTTGGAGTTGACTTGACAGCAACAGGTTATATGAAAATTTGTATAAACAGACATTTGGGTAAGTCTGCACAGAATACCTCCGGATACATGAGAAACTGATAGTGTTGGTTGCCTGTAGAGAGGGAATCTGGGTCACTGGGGGACAGAAGTATGAGGGAGGCTTCACTTGATACACATTTAAACCTTTTGAATTTTTATTTTAAAATTTAGACCTTAAACGTAATACCAGGAATTATAAACTTAAAATATATTCTAGCAAAGGGAGGATAGGATCAGTGTAAGAAAAGCAGAAGATGGATTAAAGAAACATATCTAAAAGAATATTGAGGGGAATTAGAGCGTTTTCAAATTCTGGTGTAATTTAACTCTTGTTTCTCAGAGTCAGTTATCCGTTATTATGCTTGCTGCTTGATGTTTTGATTAGCTAATTATCCACTATTGACAGCTTTTTAACTGTTGACCTGAATACCTATCTAGACCTATGAAGGTAAAAAATACAACCTTAATAAGACACAACTTAAATGTTTTTCTGATACATTCCCGCAAGTCAGCCAAGAGCCCTGGTGATCCAAAGGGTTAAGCACTTGGCTGCTAACTGAAAGATTGGTGATTCAGACCCACCCAGTGGCTCCATGGAAGAAAGACCTGGCAATCTGCTTCTATCAAGATTACAACCGAGAAAACTCTATGGGGCAGTTCCGCTCTCACGTGGGTCACTATGAATCAGAACTGACACGTCACTACCTAACGACAGGTCAGCAAAAATGAGGCATTGGTGGTTCAGTGGTAGAAATCTCACCTTCCATGAGGAAGGCCTTGGTTCAGTTCCTGGGCAATGCATTTCACGTGTGGCCACCACTGTCCTCGTGGCTTGCGTGTTGCTCTGATGCTGAATAGGCTTCAGAGGCACTTCCAGACTGACTGACGAGTGAGAATGGTCTGGTGGTCTGTTCGTGATTGTGACAGTCAGCTGGTGAAAACCCTGTGGATCACAACGACCCCGTCTACAGCCGATCGTTCCCTGTGCGTGGGGTAGCCATGATTCAGGGCCAACATGACTTCAGCTAAGAACATGTCAGTAAAATGGAGTTGTTGACACGTGGACATAGATGCGATTTTGTTCAAAATTTCATACTACCTGGTCTAGAGAACAGAAGGAAAACAGCTTTTTCTCTTAAAAGTTTTACATGTTGAGAATTCTACACTTTAGGTAATAATTGAAATGTCTTTTAATACCAATTGTAGCTGCTTTATTTTCAAAAATCTAGTTTTTTGTTTTTCAAGATGTATTAAAATATTAATTAGACTTTACCTCTGGGCCATGGCAAATAGAGTGTAATTTGTAACTATAGTTCTGGAGTAATTCCATGTGTACTCTGATTGTGTGACCTATTTTCTTAAAACTAAAGAAGAAATTTTAAAGGAATTTTTTTCTTCCTTATAGTCTTTAGATGTAATTTCAGCAAGGGTCCTAGAGAGAGCCTTTTTTATGTTTGTTTTCTTGCATGTTGCAGTTTGATTTTCTAATGGTTAAAAGGAAAAATTTCATTTATGGATGCTCTAAGCTTGGAATTCCAAATTGATAGATGTGAATGGTTTTAAACTAGTTTATCAGAGCATTCCTCAAATAACATTTAAGTGCTTGTTTGTTTTATCTGAAGGGTTCACAGATTTTTAGAGAACATTGGGGGTCTGTGTATATTACTTTGATTAAAATGAATCACTAATTGCATGCAAAAGAATGAAGCCAAATCCATACCTCACACAATGTATGAAAATTAACTCAGTGTATCAGTAACTTACATGTAAGAACTAAAACCATAAAACTCTTAGAACAAAACTGGGGGTAATGCCTTGAGACTTGTTTTCAACAATGGATTTTTAGATACGACACCAAGAGCATGCACAACAAAAGACAAACTAAATAACTTGGACTTCATCAAATTTAAAAACTTTTGTGCATCAAAGGGCTTTATCAACAAAGTAAGGAAACAGCTTACATGATGGGAGAGAATATTTGGGAACCATATATTAAGGGTTTAATATCCAGAATATATAAATAAAACTCCTGTAACTCAAGAAAAAGACAAGCCAATCAAAAAATGGGCAAAGAACTTGAATATACAAAGGACCAATAAGCACATGAAAAGATTCTCAATGTCATTAGTCATTGGGGAATGCATGTATCAAAACCACAATGAGATACCGCTTCATTCCCTCTAGGATGGCTATCATCAGAAAAATGGAAAAGAACAAATGTTGGTGAGGGTATGGAGAAATTGGAACCCTCATCCACTGCTGGTGGGATTATAAAATGGTACAGCCACTGTGGAAAACATTTTGGTGGTTCCTCAGAAAGTTAAACAGAATTACCATATGATCCGGCAATTCCACTCTTCTGTGTATACCCAAAAGACTTGAAAACAGGGACTCAAGCAGATGCTTGTACAGTGATGTTCATTGCCACATCATTCACAATCACCAAAAGATGGAAACAGCCCAGGTGTCCATCAGCAGATGAATAGATAAAATACAATACACACACAACAGAGTATTATTCAGTCATAAAGAGAAATGAAATTCTGGTACATGCTACAATATGGATGAAACTTGAAAACATTATGCTGAGTGAAATAAGTCAAACACAAAAGGATCCTACTCATATGAACTATGTAGAACAGGTAAACAGAGACAAAGGTTTATTCATGATTACTAGGTGTGGGAGGAAAACCCATTGCCCTCAAGTCAGTTCTAACTCACAGTGACCCTACAGGACAGAGGAGAACTGCCCCATAGGCTTTCCAAGGAGCAGCTGGTGGATTCAAACTGCTGACCCTTTGAGTAGCAGCTGACCTTTTGGTTAGCAACCATAGCTCTTAACCACTATGCCACCAGGGCTCCAAGAGTCGGAGGAAAGGCAGGAGTTGCTGTTTGAGGGGCACTGAGTTTCTGTTCCGGATGATGAAGAAATTAGGAAATGGTAACAGTGATGGTTGTACAGCATGGTGAATGTAATTAATGTCACTGAACTGCACACCTAACAGTGGTTGAAATGCCATTTTGTTATATTTTCCCCGATAAAAACAAATCACAAAGAATTGACCTGATCGTATGCTTCTGTTGAAGAAGACCAGGTATATGGAGATAAAGTATAGCTTGGCATTTACAGCATTAGTTAAACAATTTCTTTACAAATACGTTGGCTTTTAGCCTAACATACACTAACAGAAATACAAAATGAACTTAGATTTCGATGAATGCCTCTAGGAATTGACTGGTTACATAATTAGCGTAGAGATGGAAAACTTGGTGTTCGGAAAGTTCAGCCATGGTTGGCTGTCCCCCTGGGTGAATTTGTAACTATCCTATAGTGCAGCGCTTGTAGCCAGACTGGCAATTTTCTAGATGTCCATATTCTTTACAAAGTAAAAAATACTGTAAACTGTTATATTTTTGTCAATCAGGGAGTCATATGGCAAATCCCCATTATGTCCAAGAAACAATTAGCATGTAGCACTTGAAAGTGCTAATTGACCCTGGTCCAATAATGTTTTTTTCAAATTCTTAAAAGTAATTCTATATAAACCTTGGGTCGCAGGAAATCTGTGTTTTTAAGGGTCCACAAATATGTTTCATAGTAAATTGATTCCTGAAAGTAAGATAATTTTTTGTTTAATGAAAACACTTGTAATAAAAGTGTTATTTTTGAGTAACCAACTCTAAAAGCTTCCCAGATTGTTTTCACTATATTGTTGGTAATATTTTCTCCCTTCCTCTCTAGAGTTGTCTGTGTGGGAAACTTGTCCTTCGTCCGTTGCGACCCTGCCGTAGATACTCCACTTCAGGCAGTTCTGGGTACGTATTGTCTCCCTGTAACTAGACTCAAACTTTGTGCCGTGAAGGGCTCTCCTGTGTGTGTATTTTCCTTGAATGTGGGAATAGCTGCTGAAAACCCAATTTTTTCAAAAAAGGGGTGCATACAATAGAGATTCGCTGTAATGTCTTTGGGGTGCCCTCTGGAGCCTTACTTACATGTGGGTGAAAATTGATCTGGATGACCCTTTCAGTTCTTCAGTAATTGAATGGCATCCACAGCAGACCCCCTCGTGCTTTCTTCTGTTCTGTGGCAAGTAGATTTATATTCAGAACCTAGCAAGTTGTGATTTAAAAATATTTTATTTGGTATTTGTATTATCTTGTTTTTGTAAAGGGTATGTTATATTTTTAGAAATGTTTAAGGAAGAGGTGCTTTGAAAGTTAGTGGTAGTTCTTTTTGGACTCAAAGGAAATCTCATGATTGTGGACATCTGAGTTTTAAGTATTAAAGGGTAGATTCCTTTACGATTACTAGTGTCCACTCCCCCCCACTTCTGTCAAGTCGATTCCGACTCATAGCGACCCTATAGTACAGGGTAGAACTGCCCCATTGAGTTTCCAAGGAGCGCCTGGTGGATTCGAACTGCCGACCTTTTGGTTAACAGCTGTAGCTCTTAACCACTGCACCACCAGGGTTCCCGATGTCTGTCTAGATATTACTTTTTAGAAAAGTTTAGTTTCCTTTTAATAAATTAGGTGCTCTGGTAGCTCAGGGTTAAGCTCTCAGCAGCTAACCGGAAGGCTGGCAGTTCGAATCCTCCAGCTGCCCCGTGGTAGAAAGATGTGGGTCTGCTTCCATAAAGATTACAGCCTTAGAAACCCTATGAGGGCAGCGCTGCTCTGTCCTGTAGAGTCGCCTTGAGCTGGAATTGACTCGATGGCATTGGATTGTTAATAAATACTGTCATCTATTGCAGACATGTTAAAAACAAATCAGGGAAGGAGGGTATGTAGCTTTGGTGGTAAAGCTGGCCGCAGCGTCTGAGTCCTGGTAGAGAAGTAGTGTTAGAGGCCTTGGAGACTCGTACATCAGCCAAGGGAAAGAGCTCCTGGAGAGCCAAGAAATACAGTGTGTTTCCTGTTTCTTTCACTTAGGTTGACTGCTGGCAAGATTGCTGGAGCTGGCCTTTTGTTCGTTGGTGGAGGTGTTGGTGGCACTATCCTGTATGCTAAATGGGATTCCCATTTCCGGGAAAGTGTAGAGAAAACCATACCTTACTCAGACAAACTCTTTGAGATCGTTCTTGGTTCTGCACCTTATAATATTCCATTGCCAAAGAAGCCGGTAAGAGTTTTCCACATTGCAATTTATCCTTATTTTAAAAGCAAGTTTTTTTTTTCAACCTTGAGAATATTTTGTATGTACAGTTCAGTAGAACTTGCCAGATGTGTGTTTGTAAGTGCCCTTTAAGTTGAACTTACATTTATCTGTGTGCGTGAGGTTTTGTCCCCGTGGAGCCCCAGAAGTGCCGTCACCTAGCATGTGCTGTGTCGGAGATAATCAGTCAGCACACGAGAGCCAGTGCAGGAGACGGCTCAGGTCGGGGGGCACTGGTGCCTGTGGCCACAGGCTTCTGTGGCAGCCTGGGCCTTTGCAGCTGTCAGACACTAAACACACAGTGTAGACTGGTCATGACGCAGAGCCCACGTGTGAGAGTTAGCGACTTAGAGACAGCAGGATTTTCAGCTGTGCACTGATTGGTTGGCAGGAGTATCTTCCAGTAAGCCAACTTTGTGCACATTCTTCAGAGTCTCACTTTTGTACCCCACCAGGCTTAAAAAAAACTTTTTTTTAAACTAGTCTTAAATGTTTCTTTATTTAAACACCCAAAACCAAACCAAACCCATTGCTGTCAAATTGGTTCTGACTCAAAGCAACCCTATAGGACAGAGTGGAGCTGCCCCATAGGGTGTCCAAAGCTGTAAATCTTTATGGACGCAGGCTGCCACATCTTTCTCCTACAGAGCAACTGGTGGGTTTGAACCGTGGATGTTTTGGTTGGCAGGTGAGCGCTTTCACCATTGCGCCACCAGGACTTCTTTCATTCAAACACGGCTGCCTGAAAAGAAAAAAAATATAAAAGAGAACATGAATTTCTGACTGAGTTAGTATTGGGTCTTTATGCTGGACATGGCTGATCGGTTCTTCCTTAGACACTGGGTGGATTTCTGTTCTCCAGTATCTAGCATGGTCTCTTGGTTGTTCTTGGGTTGAGAACCTTAATGTAGAAGTCTCTGCTGGTTGAGGGAGATAGTTTTGCAGCTGCAGGAGTTAAGGAGCAGAATCCTATGGGTTCATTCTAAAAATCCTGGGTCTGCTTTAACCTACATGAGCCAGGAGAAATAGCTGGTAGCAGTTCTAGGACCTAGAGTCAAACCAGTAAGTTCAGAGCAGGGTTCTTTGCTGCTTGCCATGGCTTCCAGTGCCATTCTTTGTAGATGACTCCATTATCTCTCTTGACAGCCTTGGCCTTTCCTCATTCCGCTTTGCCAGCCTGCTGAATGTTTCCACTTTGGATAACTCAGCATGTCTCTACTGCCGCACCTCAAAACTAATGCCCTTCTGATTTGCTTCTTTGTATTAAAAATAGCACCATGCACTCAGGTAGCCTTGTTAGAATTCTTGGATTCATCTTCGTAGTTGGCCATATTGTCCAGTCTTTTTTAATTGTTACGTTTATTGCTGTGTTGTTTGTAGTGACAAAATAGGAAACCACTTGAATGCTCATAAATAGGAGACTGGTTGAGGAAAATATGGAATATATCTTATATTAGGATATTATGCAACTGAAAAGAAGTTCTTTGACCTGGTAGAATGTCTGTAATATATTGTTAAATGAAAAAGCAAGTTTATATGGTAATTTGTGTACTATAACCCTATCTTAGTTTGTTTAAAGAAATGAAAAATTTTGTATGTGTATATACCTGAGCATTTGCTTGCAGTGGAAGGATAGAGTTGGCTACTTGAGAGGGCTGGAAGTGAAAGGAGTGGTAAAGAGGCAGATTAAAACCATTGGCATATCTTGATATTATTTTGCTTGTTACAGCAAGCATGTATTTCATGATTTAAAACAACAGAGAAATTTTAGAAAATAATGGATATATTTCTAGTTTCTGGTAGTGACAAAGTTTTGTTGTTTTTTTGTTTTTAATGTTTGAGTAGTCATCTAAGAATATCTGAGTTCCACTGCCAAGACCTGTGAGAAGTGGAACGACATAGGTGGTAAATGTCAATATTTCTATCACTTAGTAATTTTCTCGGACATATCTTTTGGTGGTCCCGTTAATCAACAGCACCTTAAGCTTAAAAAACCAGGTAGTAATTAGGAAAGGAAAAAGCAGACGTTACTCAAATTGGATCATATATCTTAGTGTGCAGCTGTGTGAGTCCTGGAGATTAAAGAAACAAAAAACTAACTTTCATTTTTACTTGGAGCCTTTGAAGATCGTTTGTTTCTAACTGGATGTATGGAGATGACGCCATAATTTAATTTAGAAAGGCAATTAAAATAGCCTTCTCAGTGTTGTATGTGTAAAAGGAACGATGTTTATTGCGTGCTCTGAGAGAAGGCCTTGTTACTACTGAAATTACAGTCTAGTTGTTTGGAATGAAAATTTGAAACTGTGTTTTTCTAGTAATGATGGCTTCTCTTAGTATGGCTAATAAAATATATTACGTTGTAAAGCTTCAGTGACTTTAACTTAAAATCCGGAAAGACATGACTTTTGAAGTATTGCAGACTACTGTATGCTATTTTTTATTTTTTAACAGTATTTTCTCTGAAATGTTGCATGTTTTTCATTTCCAAGATTCAGTCTGCTCCACTAAAAATCTCTAGTGCATCAGAGGCAGTGAAAGACCCTAAGCAGCCTGCCTCATACCTCCAAAAACAAGAGGGAGACACTCCAGCTTCAACAACAGGTACCTAGTTTAGAGCCATTCTTTTAGAATTAGGTAAAGGAATTGTTTTTAATTTATTTGTACCCATACTCAAGAAGAGGGCCCCTCCCATGGGGGGCTCTTTTGGTCTCTCCCTGGGAAAGGAGAACTCCCATCTGGCATTTTGGCTTTCGTTTTAGGGGTTGAATGAGATGTGAAATTGGGGTTTATTTTGAACACTTACTGATTGAGGCTATTGGCAAGAATTGTCTTGCCTGCAACACTGTTTATTTTTCCTTTCTGCTTTCTTTCCTCTTGATATCTATCCTTTTCCCCCTTTGGATTTTAAGATTTCTTATCTTTTTTGCACCTCTTTTTTCTACCTCTTCAATTTATTCTCCTCTCTGCTTTCTTAGTGATAAAGGTATCTTGCTGTAGTCCCTCCAGATATTTTTTGCCTTTGTGATTTCACAGTAATCTCATTCTAATTAAAAGCACTTAGCTAACTCTGACCTGTTGAGTGCACATTTGATCTTCTTACATTTCTGCTTGGTTACTTCTGTTTGTGATTAAATTACCAAATTACCTTTTTTCCTCCAGAAAATATTCACTGAGCATTTACTATGTGTTAGGTATTTTTCTAGCCACTAGGAATAAAGCAATGAACAAAACAGAAAAAAAACTGTCTGCTACTATTCGTTGGTCGAATGAGGGGAGAGGTCATGTATAAACAAGTAAGATGTGTAGGACGTTGCTTAGTAGTGAGTGTGAGAGGGAATACTGCAGTGTTCCATGGAGAGGGTAAGGAAAACCTCACCTGGAAGGTGGCATTTGAGCAAAAACTAGGAAGAGGTGAGGCATTGAGCCATGTGGGAGTCAGCTGGTGTGGGAAGCATCCCAGGAGCAGGGATTAGCTAGTGCAAGGCTCAGGGTATTCAAGCAAGGAGCAGATAGGCACGAGGCAAGTAAGGGAAGAGACAGAGAGGGAGCCAAAAGCCTGCCGTGGCTGTGCTTGGAAGTGGTTGTAAGAGCTTGGTTTGTGTTCACAGTGAGATGGGAAGGCATTGGAGGTTCTGAGTCAGGTGATTGAACTCTGACTTCTGTTTTAATAAGATCACTCTGGCTGCTGTAAATAGATGATAGGGGACCGGGAGCAAAAGCAGGGTGTTAACAGGCCTTGTGATAATCCTACCTTTCACTTGTTCAGTGGCCCTTCAGTCTATTTTAAGTATTTTTATCCATTTCATTGCTTTTTTTTTTTCCTTCTCCACCTCTAGAATTTTAGCTCCTTTTTCTCCTCCATTACCTGTTCCTCATGCCTCTTCTTTCATTTCCACCAGTCTTCAAAGCAGCTGAAAACGTTGGCTTTGGTTAGCTACTTTGTTTTGTCTACCTTCTTGGCTACAGGGTCTCTTTTCCTTCGTTATTGTTCTTCCATGTTGTCTAAGTCTTACGTCCACTTCTCACATGCTAAGCTTAGCACTGCTCAGTGCTGTTACTAGAAGCCTTGCCAGAGGATACCCAGTGATGGTTGAGGCGAAGAGGATGCTGACGTCTTCCTCTTGTGCTTTCACTTGGTGTGAGTTTGCAGGTGCAGTGGGCCGTGCCCAGTCTACTCGTGTGTGGGAATAGTGGCTGTGCGTGTATTTGTGTGCGTGAAGTGGGTGGTGGCAGTAGTAGATTCCTGCGTGTGTCTGTGTTAACCCAGGAAACTATAAATACATGAGTAACGTATATTTATAGCACCTACAGAGGCAGCTCAGATTATTTCTGCAGCAGACGATACGCTTTCAGTCCCAGCCCCGGCGGTTCAGCATGAGGAGCCTTTAAAGCCTGATCTCCTTGCAGCTGGTGAAGGAAAACCCACACCTGCACCTTCAGGTAGTTTGTTTATATTTGCTGTTTTATAAGTGATGTGTTCATCAGAATTATTTTATGCCTAGACAACACCTAGACCTAATTCAGGTATAAATTTATACTGGTTTTAAGTCTTCAGACTGCTTTGGAAGTTTTTCTGAAATAAATCTTTCAAAACCAGGAGGATAAGAGCCAGTCTGTTACCTTCCTTTTGGAATCATTAAGAGTGACCATGTGGTTTTAGGATCCTCAGCAGATCTAACGGGCAGGTGCAAGCGATGATGTTTTTATATCCCTGTGAGCTATTGAAATTCTGTGCTGAAATTTTATTTCCTCTTATTTGCTTTTGCTGCAAGAGGAAGCATCCTTCTCTGCTGTAAGGGAGCGGCCACCTGAAGAAGTTGCGGCTCGCCTGGCACAGCAGGAGAAGCAGGAACAAGTTAAGATCGAGTGTATGTAAACCAGTCAGATCAGTTCTGTCAGCGGTTTTTTCTTAGAGCATCAGCTTACCCATTAGCTAGCTGTTGTCTCTCTCTGTTTCTGTAGTGGCGTTGCTCTGATAACCTCCTTTATTTTATTGTTTGTGTTCTTCCCATATGAACTTCTGTTACTCAGGTGACAAGGGACATTCTAGTGTATACAAAAAAGCAACTGGTGAAAATTCCATATAATGCATGTACTTTTTTTGTTTTTGTTATGGTTATTGCTGAAGTCTCCCTGCCTTGAGTAGCTCCTATTTCCCTTTCATTTGTGGTTCTCACTTACCCTGAGGAACCAAATTTGTCAGAATTGTGTAAAAGAGAAGGAGATAGAATGAGCGTATGTGCTGGGGTGCTAGTTGGACTGCTTAGCTTTTTGCTTTCTTCTGAGTCCCTGGCCATGTTACAGATAGTTGAGAATGTTGAAGAAATGACTTCTAAATAAGTGAAATATTTTTATACTTTTTTTCACCTCTTAATTTTTTCTGAAATTTCTACTGCTTCAAATTGAGATCACTTTTTTCTTTTATTCATATTTTTCTTCACTTTTCACTGTTCTCCCTTTGTCATATGGACACTTTGGGGTAAGTTATAAATTGAATATAAAAGGGGTCTTTTCCCAGTTCCTCTTATCTTTCGTTTCTTGGGCAAGTGTACATTTTCTGGATTTTGCCTATTGCCTGTTAATTTTCTCCCAAACTTAAAATACGTGTGTGTGTGTGTCTGTGATTTTTATTAAGAATTAAAGCACAGCACATTATATCCATGTAATTTTTATCTAGGGCCAGTGCATAGTGAGTAGAGCTCTGAAGAAGGCTTGAAGCAGCAGCTGGCCTTCCTGGTGGCCTGTTTTCCCGGGTGTGTGGTGTGTGGGCCTCTGTAGGTGTGATTCACTGTTACCTGCACTTGGATTTCCCACCATTCACTCCTCAAGCATGTCCTGGGAGCCAGATACCATATTTTCTTCCTGACCTGTCAGTTTTCTCTCTTTATGTCTCCTGCCTCTCCAGTTTAGCTTTAATCCCACATCTGTTTTTTTAGTATTTTCTCATTAGCTTTCCCCTTTTTGTCTGTGTTACAGACGTTCCATTTGTTCATCTCTGTGCAAAGCCCCTGTCAGAACCTGTGTATGCTGCTTTTGGCCGAGATCTCCTTTGGCTTTAGTGTCATCTGTCAAATGTATTTTCCCCTTTATTTATTTATTGTCTCCAATATCAACTGTTATTTTATTATTCTCTGGCTGCTTTTCTTCAACTGACTGTTCTTCTGTTTTAGCATATTACCTAAAATCATCCATTACTTTACTCCCTTTTCATTTGAGGCTTTGTTTTGATATTCCTTAATTAGCATATAGAAATGTGATCTTTATTGTCTAAAAATATGTATTACACAACATTTGCCAATTGAACATTTTTTACGTGTACAGTTACATTAGAAATGTGATTGTAGTATATGGTAGCTCCTTGAACATTGGAGACTTCTGTCGTTTTAGTCTTTAGACCATCTGTTCCCAAGCTACCTTTTCTTTTTTGTTTTCATGTTTGTCTTTTTCTTTCTCTTTTCTGTCTGTTACCTTATATTGTAGGAGCCTGGGTGGTGTAGTGGTTATGTGCTCAGCTGGTAATTGAAAGGGTGTTGGTTTGAACCCACCTAGTGGCTCCGCGGGAAAAAGACCTAGTGATCTGCTTCTGTAAAGATTACAGCCTAGAAAACCCAGTGGGGCAGTCCTACTCTGCCACATGGGGTCGCTATGAGTCAGAAATCAACTTGATGGCACATAACAACAATAACATCATATTACTTATTGGTGATACGGACGTTTTGCTGTGAGTATCCCATCTGGCTGAGGGGATGGAAATGGACACCTCTTTCCCAGTAGGCCTCTGTGATCATTATTTAAAATGAAAAAAACCCATTGATTATGCTGAATTTATAGCCTCTGGTGTCACGGTGGTTAAGCGCTCAGCTGCTAACCAAAAGGTTGGTAGTTCAAACCCACCGCCTGCTCCTCAGGGGAAGAATGTGGCAGTCTGCTTCTGTAAAGGTTTACAGCCTTGGAAACCCTGTGGGGCAGTTCTACTCTGTCTTATAGGGTTGCTATGAGTCAGTCGACTTGACGGCAGTGGGTTAATTTTTTTGTCTGTCTGTTTATTTTTACCATTTTTTGAGAAATGCAGTGGAAGAGTTAGTAGGGAAAGAGGAAAGATTTAAAAGAAGAACAATGTATGCGGGCAGGGACCTGGTTTTTAACAGTTTGTTTTTTTCCCAGCTATAGCCAAGAGCTTAGAAGATGCTCTGAGCCAAACTGCTCGCACCACTCGACAGGCAATCGCAGCTCAGAATGCTGCCATCCAGGCTGTCAGCGCACACTCCAGTATACTGCGGGCAGCCATGGACAACTCTGAGGTGAGCCCAACAATGACTATGCATACTTTAGGTAACAGATTGAGCTCATCCTCCTGGTAGGGCTCTCCTTCACCGAGTGAAGACATTTCAGAGTATTGACTTTAAAACGAAATCTGGTGAAAAGCCTTTAAATGTTCTTTATAATAAAATTTTATGTACAGCCTTTATTTTATCTCGTAATAGTTAATGTGGCACAAAGAATTAGTTTAAATTTGCTTTCATATCTTAATAGTGCTTTGAATATAATTGTCATTTGCTTCTCTCTTTTTTTTTAGTTTTAAAACTGTCAACCACTTTTTAATGACCTTTTATTCTGAAATAATTCTGGGTTGACATGCAGTTGTAAGAAGTAATATAGAGAGTTCACATGTACCCCAAAACACCAGCTATCTTAAATGTTTATGCTGGTTATGTAATTTACATTGAACACTTCAAAGAATGAAGTTAATTGCACTGATTTCAAAATGTAATTCTGGACTCAGTAAATTTCTTTTATAATTACGTTGAGTTACTTATATATTGAATAACTCAATATAATTATAAAGGAAATCTTGACCCCAAGTCATTTAAAAGATGAAAGTAAAATAACTATGTAAAATATAAATCTCAGGGATCAGGATCATGCCTGATGGGTAAAGTTACCTTGCCACCATAACTGTGGTTTAAAAAAAAAAAATTTAAATACATTTTATGTTGTTTCAGTCATATGTACATATGTCACAGAAGAGTTAAGTTAGACCTCTGATGGTAACAGCCTAAAACTGCTTACTTTGAAAATAGAAAAGAAAATTTAGTTTTATTCTAGTTCAAGAAGAAAATGGAAGTTTCAGAGTTGAGTTAGGGAAGCAAAAGCACATGGGACATGTAATATGCGCATTGCACAGATGCTGGAGGCTGGAGGTTCATGGTGTCGAGGAGTCAGGTTCAGGCTCTAGTGGACCTATGTCCTTTGGAAGGACACTGATTAGAAGCTTGCGTGTCCGAGGTATTACTTTGGTGTAAGGCTGCTCTAGAGGGCATTTTCTCATCCCAACAGACACATACTGTGTAATGCATTTGGAACAGACGTATTATAAAACCTGTCGCAATCAAGATTTTTCAACTGAAGGACACCTTATATTAGCTGTCAACTAAAATTAAGGAGTATTGGCCAATGTTAATGAAAGATCAGTAGAAATTTGAAATTCTAAAAATAGGTTTCAACTTCCATTTCTTCTAGTAAAAGAAGTCGCATGTGCACATGAGATCTGTAATGTGTACTGAGTTACTTTCTCAAAGCAGTGTTTGGGAACAGCTGAGCTTGCTTTCATTGCACTGGAATCTGCTGTCTGTTTTACCGGGCAGTCTTCTCCCCCGGCCTCCACAGCAAGAAGACCTTCAACAAAGGGAGGCACATTTTGACCCCTAGACATGTCATTGATGCTTACGTGCTTTAGGAGTCTGTTTGGGCCAGTTATGAAGAGTCGTCTTAATAAAGACCAGGTTCTTCTAATAGCATACCGTAGAGCTTTGGAAGATTTGTTACATGTGATAAGAGCCTTGGAAGATTTGTTACATGTGATAAGAGCGTACTATTCACGTGGTCCACTCCAGCAGCCTTCCTTGCTGTGTCTTACTTAGCAAAGTGGCTAACATGGGAATTCACTGAAACATAAGCTTCATGAGTCACATCATAAAATAATTTCCTTCATCTCAAGAAATAGTTTAAACAGAGAAGGAAATATTCTTCGATGGTTACGAAAGGGGGGAGGGAGGGAGGGAGGGAGATGGGTATTCACTCATTAGATAGTAGATAAGAACTACTTTAGGTGACGAGAAAGACAGTACAGGGAGGTCAGCACAAATGGGCTAAACAAAAAGCAAAGAAGTTTCCTGAATAAACTGAATGCTTCAAAGGCCAGTGTAGCAGGGGTAGGGGCTTGGGGGCCATGGTTTCAGGGGACATGTAACTCAATTGGCATAATAAAATCTGTGAAGAAAACATTCTGCATCCCACCTTGGAGAGAGGCATCTGGGGTCTTAAACGCTAGCAAGCAGCCGTCTAAGATGCATCAATTGGTCTCAACCCACCTAGATCAAAGGAGAATGAAAAACACCAAGGACAAAAGGTAATTACGAGCCCAAGAGACAGAAAGGGCCACATAAACTAGAGACCATATCAGCCTGAGACCAGAAGTGCCTGGCTATAACCAATGACTGCCCTGACAGGGAATGCAACAGAGAACCCCTGAGGGAGCAGGAGAGCAGTGGGATGCAGACCCCAAATTCTCATAAAAAGACCAGACTTGATGGTCTGACTGAGACTAGAAGGACCCCAGTGGTCATGGCCCCCAGACCTTCTGTTGGCCCAGGACAGGAACCATTCCCGAAGCCAACTCTTCAGACATGGATTGGACTGGACAATGGGTTGGAGAGGGATGCTGGTGAGGAGTGAGCTTCTTGAATCAGGTGGACATTCGAGACTATGTTGGCATCTCCTGCCCGGAGGGGAGATGAGAGGGTAGGGGGGGTTAGAAGCTGGTGAAATGGACACGAAAAGAGAGAGTGGAGGGAGGGAGCAGTTTGTCTCATTAGGGGGAGAGCAGTTTGGAGTATGTAGCAAGGTGTATATTAAGTTTTTGTGTGAGAGACTGACTTGATTTGTAAACTTTCACTTAAAGTACAATAAAAATAAAAAATAATTTGCTTCGTCACTTTGCGACAATTCACGTAGAACATAAAAATCAAAAAAAAGTGAGACACACAGCTGCAGTGACCCCTAGAAGTGCCAGATATTTCCTCTAAAACCAGAGGTTTTTAACCTGGAGTTAGGTCGGTGGATAGAATTCAGGGATATGTTGAGGTTGCATGAAAACATCTTTATTTTCCCTATCCTCAAATTGAAATTTAAAAGCATTTCTTTCAATTAGGAATATTGTCGACAAACCACAATAGTCTTAGCAGTACTTGTGTCTTTATCATTGATAGAAAATACTGATATTTTCATATCACATCATAGTATGTACTTGCAGATCTCGTGAAATATCATTTATGTTCATTGCTACTTCTCCACTAGGGTGTTAGACCTTCTGCTAGGTCTTGGTTATTTAATGTGTTCCTAAGCGTATATATTATTATTTCACGTAATTAAAAATGTTTATAACTATATTTCAACAAAATTGGGGTCCTTTTTATTCTTCTGTAATGTCATTTTAAGCATTTAAAAGTAGCATTTTTAGAGGCTTCCTCAGGCTGTCACAGTGATCCTGTGGCAGTAAAGATGTTACCCCGTTTAACAGGCTCGGTTCTTTAAACTTTCTGTGGATGATAGGTGTATCTTGAACATGGAGATCACGCCGGGTGTCAGTGGAACGTACTGTAGAATCGGTATGGGAGGAGAGTTTAGAATTACTGGAACCAGAGGACGTTGCTTTTGCCAGACTCTTCTTCCCAGAGCAGCAGGCCCAGGGGCTGCGGAGGCAGAAATACTCACGAGGCCTGGAGGCCCCCTACTGAGATGGCAGTCTTCTCTTGGGTGTACAGCAGACTTCTGCAGTTTGGATGTTTCGAGATACACTCTTCAAAATAGTTCAGTCATTTTTCCTAGGCAGAAGTCTGTTATTCTTTGGTAATTTAGTATGTTCCTGTTCATCTCCAGGATCCCAGCCCAGTATACTTTCAGAACAGGACGTGAGATGGTGTTGCATCATCCGTGCACGTAATGTGCTCACTTGGAACTATAGGCATCTGGCGAAAGGAAAGGAAAAAAATCAGTAGTTCATACAGTTCCCTGGTAACGTTTTGCTCATTGTGTGTGTGATGCAGGAGCCGGGGGATGGGAGCTGTGACTCATATACACTCTCAGCCATCCTTCATCTCTAATAGCGGAGCAGCTTGCTGCACCGTGTGGGATTACAGTGTCCGGTTTTTTGTATGATGTATCCCTAAATGTGAGCCAGTTAAAGAAATGGTCATTGGTTACAGTGCTGGAGGAGAAAGACAGGTGGGACCTGCCTCAGGGACCTCAAGGGACGTGCTTGTTTTTTGAGCTGTAATTCACGTACCGTAGAATTCACCGTTAGGGAGATCGTTGACAGTAGTTTTCATCTTACCAATTAGGAGGGGCCATTTTTTAGATAACGTTCTAGAGGAAGGACCTTCAGATGTGTGAACGTTTTTTCTTATTCTCGGTAGACATGCCTGCAGTTAAGAAAATTTGAAGTATTGCTACTTAATTAAGAATGATTTAATCAGTAACCACAAATCATGAAAAGTTATCGTTGACATTTTCTGCTGCATGTTTTCTTTTGAGAATGTAATAAGTGTCATCTCTTCTCCAAAAATGCTCCCGTGCATTGGAACAGCCACTTTTCCATGGTTTGGAGGACTGTGGCTGACGGGACTATCTGAGCTCAGCCGTGGCCTGGATTAGGAGCCCCCGCTCCAGACAAGTAGTGCCTGTGAAGTCCCGCCTTCGGGTTTAATGCCATACATTTCTGCATTGAGTCATGTTGGCTGATGGTGTTAACTGTAGCAATTATTTGTCCTTACATAATTATCATTTTTCAGATCGCAGGTGAGAAGAAGTCAGCTCAGTGGCGCACAGTGGAGGGAGCTTTGAAGGAACGCAGAAAAGCAGTAGGTGAAGCTGCTGACGCCCTTCTCAAAGCCAAGTAATTACTTCTGGACTGTCACAAGTAATCGGGGCCTCCTGCGGCCTTTGTTCCGGCTGGCTTTTCTCCTTACATGTCTGTATAGGAGGAGGCAGGGGGCTCACCTCCTGTTTCCACCTGGGCTTTGTCTGTACTGGGGTCAGGATCATGGACACTTAAAAAGAGAGAGGAAGTAAAATTTAATTAGACTAAAAGTTGCCAGAACTTAACTAAAGGCTCGTATATAAAAAGCAGTTTTTCTTGGGATTATTGTTCAGGTAATATATTTGTACAGATTTACTGAGATTCTGCTATAATTACAAGATTTTTCTAGGAGGTTTGAGCAGCTCTGTCGGAATTTACAGAGTATGTCACAATGTGTTTGCCATAACTACCAAAGTAGTGGGCACGTATGGGTCTAATTTTAGGCTTCCTTGACCTTGAGTCCTAGGAGTTGGCTAGAACAAGGATCCAGCAAGCAAACCAAGTACAGCATCAACCTCTGATGACAGAATTTAACTAATGGTTCTCATCAACAGTCTGGAATTGTCATTCAGAATGTTGGTGTCTTCCTTAACAAAATATTTATTACTGTTAGAGAAAAAAGAAGACTTTTAATAGAGCCAGCTTAACTTTGAGGAGATTGAAGACATTGTGCTCAAATCACTAGCCCTCGAGTCAGGACTCTGAATTCTGTGTCTTGCAGTGTAGACCTTGGCCCATTTAACCTGTGAAGTGTTGTGAATCAGGAAGGCACCAGTTCCTTGCTGAGTGAGATCTGTGGCCTCCTCCCTTCATTTGCCTTAATTAAGCTCTCTGGATTGGAAAGCTAATGACAAGCTGGATATTGCTGGCAAGACCTGCCGTTTTATTGAATGTTCACGATGTAGCAGGCGCTGTACCGGGTTCTTCACATGAATTACCTCTAATCCTGACAGGAGGGTGTGTAACAAATGAGAGCCTGATCTGGGAGTTGGATCCAAGTCTTTCTGGTTCTGGAGCCTGTGTCTTTCTCTAAGTATCCCATTACCTCTGGGTCACTTCTGTCGCAGGTCATTTTCAATTATTGGTGGGAAAAGCTGGTCTTTATCTGTAGACTACAAAAAACGTTGAGTAATTTTTTCCAGTTATATTCCTCTCGTAGGCTTTTAAAAATTGAATGTTGTATAGCTGTCAAAACTCTTTTTAATGAAGTTGGCAAGGAATTATACTAAATCCTGGTTTTGTTTATTGGTTTCCAGAGAAGAGTTAGAGAAGATGAAAAGTATAATTGAAAATGCAAAGAAAAAGGAGATGGTCGGGGCCAAACCTCACATAACTGCTGCAGAGGGGAAGCTTCACAGCATGATCGTTGATCTGGATAACGTGGTCCAAAAGGTGTGTCCGCTAGGTCTTTTACAATTACTATGTATTTTTAAAAATAATCCTTTAGGGTTTAAGAATTCAAGAAAGTAGAATTCCTATCATCTCTCTGCCTTGTTACTATCTTTAAAAGGTTGCCTTGGGCACCAAGTAGACTGTTTAGCATTATTGATAGTTTTTGTAATAATAGGTAGCATTTTTTTGGCCATGGTTGTTACCACTTAAGAAAATTCCCATTTTGTGTCACTTCTGTCTCTTAGGGTGTGTATTGTATTTGTTTGTTCAGTTTAACCATGTACCCTTTGTATTTGTTTAGGTCAAAGCCGCTCAGTCTGAGGCTAAGGTTGTGTCTCAGTACCATGAACTGGTGACCCGAGCCCGGGATGACTTTAAGCGAGAACTGGACAGTATTACTCCAGAAGTCCTGCCTGGGTGGAAAGGGATGAGTAAGTACGACTGAAGTGTTGGTACTTTAATTTTTTTTAACAACTGGTCAGTAACTGATCAGCTAAGCAAACCTGCTTCAACTCCATTCATCTAGTGCAAACCCCTCTGCGTGCGTACCTGTCATTTGGTTCAGTACAGTATGGTCATCATTTTCAGCCTCAGCCAGCATGAAAAGTGACACACAGTGGTGCCACTCTCATGCCTACAGCCATGTGAACAGGAAGGAGTCCTAGTGTTCAATGCCACAGCCCAGGAGTCCATTCTGGTCTCTGCTACCCAGAAAAACACCCTGGAATCCAAGTGCATGAGGGTGACATTGTAACCTTGACTCTAACATATCTGTGTACAATTATTCAAAACCTTCAGTACTTTTAAAGTATTGGTATTGAATTACTTAAAGCACACCTTGGGGGCATTGATCATTGAGTGGTAGAATTCTCGCCTTCCTTGCAGGATCAAAAAAAACTCACTGCTGTCCAAGTCAATTCCAACTCACAGTGAGTGATCCTGTAGGACAGAGAAGAACTGTCCCATAAGGTTTCCAAAGCTGTGAACTGTTACGGAAGCAGACTGCTACATCTTTCCCCCGTGAGTGGCTGGTGGGTTCAAACCACTTACCTTTTGGTTAGCAGTCAAGTGCTTTAACCACTACACCACCAGGGCTCCTCCTTGTGGGATACCAAAGTTCATTTCTCAGCCAGAGCACCTCATCCACAGCCACCACCCATGTCAGTGGAAGCTTGCATGTTGCTATGCTGCTGAACAGCTTTTAGCAAAGCTTCCAGACTAAGGTAGACTAGGAAGAAAGGCCTGGCAATCTACTTCTGAAAACGAGCCAGTAAAACCCAATGGATCACAACAGTCCGATCCGTAGCCAACCATGGGGGTGGCACAGGATCGTGCGGCGTTTTGTTTCGCTGTGCATGGGGTTGCCATGATTCAGGGGCCAGCTCAAGGACAACTAACAACAATGACACACGTTATGATTGCCCCAGGGACACTAGTAGAGTCACTGTGTGGCTGTAGATTAGCAGATAGCTCATACTGCAGGGAACTTGCTGGTTAAGGCTAAGCAATTACGTACTGTAACTGCAGCAGATAGTCACATTTCCTGAAATGTTCTGACAGCACTCAGAGTCGCAGAGAGTACCGGTCTCAGCAGAGTTAAAATACTATTTAAGTGCCAGCAAACTTAACGTAGGGTAGAATCTGAGGAACTGACTATCATAGGTCTCTCTGGGCTGAAGGGTCAGGATTGCCTCACAGAAGCATGGAACTGCGGTAATAAAGACCAGTGCGGAAATTTTTTCTGCATAATGGTCAGCCAGAGAGTTAATGGCAGGGAGTGGAGTCCAGGCCGTCACAACGTAACTCCGAGACATTTAGTTAGTTTTTTGTATGCCATTGACTCGTTTAAGAGGGAGATACTAGTTAGACTATTTTCAAAGAAAAAAGAGAGTTTATGTGAGAGAAAAGTTCACAAACACACACATAGAGAGCCTGGGAACCTTGAATCTTGCCTTGGACATTGTTATTTAAACTGGTTAGCTGGCCCCTAGCAGAGCAGGCTTAGTTAAGCTGTGTCTGCACCATTTCCCCCATAGGCGTTTCTCAGGGGCTGTGGGTCATTGAGGTTACAGCTGAACCTTCCCCACCACCTTCTCCCACAGATCACTCTACCGCCTCTTGAAATTCCTATTCACTGGTTTGTGTGTGTGTTGCCTGCCGAGTAGGTATAAGCTCCTTGAATAAACATGACATTTGGTAGAACGCAGGGAGTCTTGGTTGGCTGAAATAAAAGGAAATGAGGTTGAAAGGGCAGGATGGGCTTTGCCTGTGGATAGTTAGTTGTGAGTGCCACCCCTAGGAATGTGCATTTTATTATCTTAAATGCCTGTCTTTGGTCTCCCTACCTGGCTATCCCCTACTGATTTTTGCAGGCCAGCTTCTTAAATTTTTCACCCCTTTTTTTAGTGGGGGGTTAATTTTGAAAATGCCCTTTATAAAACATGAAACAGTTAAAACGATAGTTCTCAACTCAGGGCAGTTTTGCCTCGCAGGGACATTTAGCAATGTATGGAGGCATACCTGCTTAATACAACTGGGAAGTGCTACTGGCATTTAGCTGCTGAATCCTACATGCACAGACAGCTGCACAACAAAGAATTCACCGGCCCAAAGTGTCGGTAGTTCCAGGGCTGAGAAACCTTGCAGTCAAGAAGTGTATCATGTAGGAAGTATAAAAAGGTCCTCTGCAATTCAATCTCTGAATTTTTGGGGGGAAACAACCTCCATTTAGATTTTTATTAATTTTTTAAATAGATAACACATGACACAAAATTTGATATATAAGTATCTGGTGAAAAGTTTCTCCTGCACCCCTGTCCACAACCACACAGTTTGCCTCTCCAGAACCAGCCAGTGTTACTGATTTCTCTGGAGATGTGAATTAGTCCATGATTACCTGGCCCTCAGTAGATATCCTCACCTCTGAAATCTGCAGGCATTTACGACATACAGCAAATCCTTTATACTGTCTTGCGTTAGTTATTTCGCTGTTAGTAGCCCTAGTTCTTTAAATTGTGAATCTACTGGTGATGTCATGATGTCTGGCACTTCCTCTGTGTTCTTCTGTAGCTGAGCGCAGTGCCAAACATGGTCACAGTAGCTGACATCTTGAGCGGTGTCTTGTGCCTGGCTCTGTGCTCTGAGCACTTCACATGTATCTACTTATTTAAAGGTCTCAATAGCCCTGGGCTAAGTTTTGTTATTATCCCCGTTTTATAGATGAGGAAACTGAGGCACAGAGAAGTATTTGCCCAAGGTTGTACCGTTTTTAGGGGATAGAGCCAGGGTTTTATTCTTGTGCACTGGCCTCATTGTTCTCAGGCTGCTTGATTTGTGTCAGCAGCGTTAGATACCCTTTCAGGCTTTGAGAAGAAGAGTGAGGTGATTGTAATAAGGAGGAAAATTCATTTTTGTGAGATTGAGGGTGACTCATAATACGTAAAGGCAAAGAAGCCACTTGAAGGGTGCTGGAGCAATCCCAGGCCCTCGTTTCTGCTTCTGCCAGTCGGATTTTTGGCTTACCAAGAATGAGATGGGGTTGTTCCTAGATCTGTTTAAACCACTTCTGTTTGCTGTTGCAATTATGTGACTTTGAAATATTGTATGAACCAGTATAAATGGGAGGATAAAAGTTGTAGTGTCTATGAAAAAACTAAATTGATTTGGGGATATAGAGTGGAGTTCCTTAAAACCAAAACTACTTTTTAACATCATTTACTTTGGAGCCGTGGTGGGACAGTGGTTAAGAGCTTGGCTGCTTATCAGGTTGGCAGCTCAAATCCACCAGCTGCTCCCTGGAAACCCTATAAGGCAGTTGTACTCTGTCCTGTAGGGTCGCTATGAGTCGGAATCTACTCGAAGGCAGTGGGTTTTACTGCCTTATTTTCTAAAAATATTAGAATTTGCCTTGATCTGTATTGTTCTAGAATCTTTTTAAATTTTAGGAAATGAATTCTATTATTTTTATTTTCAGTATTAAAATATGTTTTTTCAGATAACTGGTGTCTGGTTCTTCACTTCTTATTTTCTTTTATGTTCCTTTGTAATGATCAATAACTGAAATATGTATATATTCAAACTTTTCTGCTTTCTCTTTGCAGGTATTTCTGACCTAGGTGAGTAGTTACGTGTATTGTACTCTTAAAGGCTTTTGAGTCTTAAAAGACTAAAGTCTTTTTGTTTTACTGATGATTCTTATGCTAAGTTATCTAAATAATATAAAGTAGAATTGTATCACATATGCTAAATCTTAATTGGATCTTTTTGTCACCCCTGTGCTCTCAGTGACTGGAAACCTGTAGATGTGAATACATACATACATACAAACATATGTACATACACACATACATACACACAGGCAGTCTCCAGGTTGTGAACAAGTTCTGTTGCTGAGTCTTGTCTTTAAGTCGAATTTGTACGTAAGTCATAACAGTTAGATATGAGTCATATCTAACATCATTTAGTCAAATGTTTGTCTTAGTATATAGTGTACCTTTCTATATATAAAAAACGTTAAAACATTTCCAGACACACTAAAGCATCTTTACTGTAATAATACAGTAACAATAGTAATAACGTTTGGATGCCCGTCGCAAAGTAGCATCCATTTGTTATTACGTACCATTGTATGTACCTCAAATTTTTAATATAATAGCCTTTATGGGGTTGGTTCCTACCTACGGGTTGTATGTAACTCAGGCATCTGTAACCCGGGGACTGCCTGTATATATGTGTATTTTAACTTTGAAAAATTTCAGTGTTAAAGGGCAGGAAGAAAAGTATAATGAACTCCTATGGACCCTTCCCCCACTTAAGCAGTTATCAAAACGTGGCCAGCTTTGTTTCATCTACTCCCACTGCCCCCTCCCCCACCTTATGTTGAAGCAAATCTTAGCATCTCCTTTTACTTGTAAATGCTTTGACTGTCCTTTTGACAACATGATGACTGTATCCTATCACTCCTGAGACTTAATTATTCCTCAGTGTCCTCATACATCCTTTCAGTGTTCAGGTGTGCTCAGCTGTCCGTAAGGGGGGGCGTTACAGTTTATTCAAATCAGTATCCAGAATTGTTACACACATTGAATTTAATGAATTGATCTTTTATCCCTTCTTTTTTTTTTTCTTTTCTGTTTATTGAGGATTTGAGTCATTTGCCATAAAGAATTTCCCACATTCTCTATTATTATGCATTTTGCTCATAGAGCCGTAATTCTTAACTTTGGAGTGTGAAGTTTTAAAAAAAGGCATGTGTTTAAGGTTAATATCAGAACCTATGGGCTGGAGGATTTTAAAAGGCTCTAGAAGAGCTCCTGATGGACAGCTCTGAGTGCAGGTCATTGTCCTAACTAATACCTGTCTGAGAAAAGGAATAGAAACTCCTGTTAGGGAAAAGTCTGAGAGAATTTGCATTGGATTAGAGTGTTTGTGGAAGAGACTTTAGTTGGATGCCTGTGATGACTAATCATAGTAATATGTGAAAGACAGTATAGAAGTGGCTGCATGGGTCAGCTTTGTCTTTAGAGACAATTATTGTGAGGCAGACAGCCGATTTAAAAGTCGTTCACATTGGAAGTACTGCTTTGGGTTCCTGGAAAAGACCTGATGATATTTCTTTCGAGGCCTACCTAGATTGTTTTGCCTGAGATTGAAAACACCTTACTGTTGGACACAAGCTGCAAATTTCTGATTGAACTGGCAAATCAAAATCTCTTTTCATATGTGAGCCACACTTTGCCTTTCTTTATAGCTCTTAAGATTAAATGACAAGTAATTGAAGCAGTTTACCTTGTAGTGATATATCCTTTTGGTGAAATCATCAACTGTGTGACGTGTTCTGTTTAGCTGACAGGCTGTCTACCGACGACCTGAACTCCCTGATCGCTCACGCACATCGTCGCATTGACCAGCTAAACCGAGAGCTAGCAGAACAGAAAGCTGCAGAGAAGCAGCACATTGCACTAGCCTTGGAAAAACAAAAGCTGGAAGAAAAGCGGGCATTTGACTCTGCCGTGGCCAAAGCATTAGAACATCACAGAAGTGAAGTAGCGGCTGAACAGGACAGAAAGGTAGCAGAGATGAGAATAATGCCTAACATTTAACGTCCCTCTTGATTGTTTCTAGAGATAATATTGGAGTCACTGACTTTAAAATGCTGGGTATAAGTCATGCTGAGCCACTACGGAATGAGCTTTGGCCCTTGTTCTCTTAGTCAAAGCTTCTAGGGAAGGACTGGTCTAGCAGGGTTCTCATTTTGTTGAGCAGATGCAGAGGTGTAATAAGGTAATGAGCTGCTGGTGTCCAGGGTTATCTAACTCCTCTGTCCCCAGTGGAACCCCTCCCCTAAGGCAGTTCTAAAAGAATCTCTCTTGGATTCGGAGTATTTTCCCTCTGCCAGTGTTGTAAGTGGTGGACGGGTAGGGATGGATGAAGTAGCTCCTTCAGCGCTCTCTCGGGCACATGTTTGGGCATGACCTGACTGCTCATCCCACCTTCGTGTTCTCTTAGCAGCAGAGTGGACCACTTCCTCCTCCTTGAAGCTCATTCTCCCAGGACACCATGCTCTTCTGGTCTTTTCTCCTGCCTCACTGGCCTCTCCTCAGCCTCCTCTGTTCAGCCCTGGTTCTGAAACCTTTTCCCATTTAAACTGTCTTCAAGTGATCTTATCTAGTCCTGTGCCTTTGAAGTTTAAATACCATATATAACATTCTTTAGCTCTGACCTGCCTTGGCTTCAGGTTCCTGTCCAGCCCTTACTTGATAGCTTCAGTTGGATTTTCAGTAGTCGTTTCAAGCTCAGCACATACAAAACAGATCTCTTGATTCTCTTCAACCTGTGTCCCAGCCTCTCACCTGTCTTCTCTCTGTAAACAAACCACCAGCTACCCAGTTGCTCAAGCCAGAAATAGTGCTTGGTTGTTCTTCCATCACTCATATCCAGACCACCAACAGATACTCCCACTAGTGCATCCAAAGTAAATCCCAGGTCTGTCCACTTTTCTCCATTATCACCACCAAAGTCCAAGCTGTTATTCAGTAAGTTTCCCTGTTTTTTACACTCATCTTTCTAAATCTGTTATTAACAGCCTCTCAACAGGTTTCCCTGTTTTCATACTAATCTTTCTATATCTTCACACAGCCATTTGGTCCTTTAAAACGTAATTTTGACCAGGCACTGTTGTTGTGAGTTGCCATTGAGTTGGTTGTGACTCATAGCAATCTGGATGTACAACAGAACAAAACACTACCGTGTCCTGCGCCATCCTCACAGTCTTTGCTATGTTTGAGCCCATCGTTGTAGCCACTGTGTCAGTCCATCTCATTGAAGGCCTTCCTCTTTTTTTTGCTGACCCTCTACTTTACCAAGCATAATGTCGTTCTCCAGGGTTTGGTCCTCCTGATAACGTGTCCAAAGTATGTGAGATGAAGTCTCACCATCCCCGCTTCTAAAGAGCACTCTGGCTGTACTTCTTCCAAGACAGATTTGTTGGTAATCTTATGACTGTCCATGGTAAATTGAATAGTCTTCGCCAACACCATGAGTCAGAGGTGTCAGTTCTGTCTTCCTTATCTGTTGTCCAGCTTTCACATGCATATGAGGTAATTGCAAATACCGTGGCTTTTGGGTCAGGCGTACCATGGCCCTCAAAGTGACATCTTTGCTTTAAAGTGTTAAGAAACACTTTAAAGGGATCTTTTGTAGCACATTCGCTCAGTGCAGTGCATCGTTTGATTTCTTGACTGCTGCTTCCATGGGCATTGATTGTGGATCCAAGTAAAAGGAAATCCTTGACAACTTCAGTGTTTTCTCCATTTATCATGATGTTGCTTATTGTTCCAGTTATGAGGATTTTTTTCTTTATGTTGAGGTGTAATCCATACTGAAGGCTGTAGTCTTTGATCTTCATCAGCAAGTGTTTCAAGTTCTCTTTGGTTTCAGCAAGCAAGTCTGTGTCATCTGCATATCGCAGGTTGTTGATAAGTCTGCCTCTAATCCTGATGCCCCGTGCTTCTTCGTATAGTCCAGCTTCTCTGATCATTTGCTCAGCGTACAGATTGACTAAGTATGGTGAAAGGATACAACCCTGACGCAGATCTTTCTTGACTTTAAACCATGGTGTATCCTTCTGTTCGAATGACTGCCTCTTGGTCAGCGTGAGCACAATTAATAAGTGTTCTGAAATTCCCATTCTTCACAGTGTTATTCATAATTTGTTATGACGTACATAGTCGAATGCCTGTGTGTAGTCAGTAAAACCAGATAAACATCTTTCTGGTGTTTTGTGCTTTCAGCCAGGATCCAGGTGACACCAGCAATGATATCCTTGGTTCCACGTCCTCTTCTGCATCTGCCTTGATTTTCTGGCAGTTCTCTGTTGATGCACAGCTGCATCTGTTTTTGAATGATCGTCAGCAAAACTTTCATGTGATATTAATGATATTGTTCAATAATTTATGCATTCTGTTGAATTGGACACTATGCTGCTGAAAATCCTCCACTGACTACTCACTGCATTTAATATAAAATCCAGATTCTTAACCAATACCAAAAAAAGCCTGGATCTTGTTTTTGCCTGCCATGAGCCAGGTGCTCTCCTTTCAGTGCCGTAGGCTTGCTGGTGTGTTCTTGTGCCCTGACGACACCTTTTGCCCTGGGGCTTTTGTGCCTACCCTGCCTGTATATTATTTTGGCTCCTCACAAGGATGACTTCTTGGTAAACCTTAGTGCTCACCTTGGATGTTGCCTTAATGTGAAGTAGAACCCCTGTATCATTGTCACATTGCCCCCTCTATATTTTCTTAAAAAGTATCACAGTCTGAGATGCCCTTTTTGTTGACTTGCTTACTGTCTGCGCCCCACATTGAAATGTGCACTGTCCGAGAGCAGGAAGCCTGTGTGCCGTGAGCACTGTGGCATCCAAGCAAACAGTGCTCACTACCTGGCACAGGGTTGGCATTTCAGAAATGATTATGCACTGACTGAACGAATGGATTCATTCATTCATTATTCCTGAGAAAAGTTCTGAATTCCAGGTAATCAGTGTGAAGCAATTTGTCATGTGACCCATGGTTAATTATTAAGCAAGACATGATAATAGGCTTTTTTATATTTCCAGTTATTTTTTTTGAAGGAAATTATGTTCAATAACTGTCAGATTCATATTTAATTTTCTTAACAATTCTTCAAAGTAGTCATTATTATTCACAGATGAGAAAATGGAGTTTGGAAAAGGTAAATCATTTCCCCAGGGTCACACAGGTGGTCATGATGAAGCTGCGTTTGACCCCAAGTCTTTGTAGTTACTTTTCTCCATGGTCTAGAACTGGTTACTTCTCTGGTGAGCATGTGATTTGGGAAATGATGGTGTTTGCTTTGTATGGGAGGCAGCCTGGTGATGTGGGGCCAGAGAGACCTCTGTTTGAAATCTGATTTGGCTACAGCTGTATGACCTTGTTTGAAATTACCTCCTAACCATCAGCTTTCTGATATATATAAAAATTAGGAGTAAAGAATGTGTCCACACGCCTGCCACGTGGAAGCTGCTGTCAGCCTTGCTGTTAATACTCAGTCTTTGTCTTTCCCTAAAAGTACACTTGGAAAATTGAGAACCAGTCCTTCCTGTGTTTGGTTTCATAGGTAGAGGAAGTCCGAGATGCCATGGAAATTGAAATGAGAACCCAGCTCCGCCGACAGGCTGCTGCCCACACTGATCACTTACGAGATGTCCTTAGGGTCCAAGAACAGGAACTGAAATATGAATTTGAGAAGGTGAGGGCCTGCTGTAAAGCATCAGCTCCCCTTCCTTTGTTAACAAGCCCTCCTTTCCCTTTGACGTGCTCTTTGTGTCACTGTCTCTATGGATACGGAAGAATGCGGGAAGAGTTTTGCCGTGGCTGAGGTGGCCGTGGTGGAGTGGGGCGTCGTGTGTCTGCAGAACTGGTCTTCTTGTATAAAGATGTCCTTACGTGTAGGCGGTCAGACGTGCCCTGTGTATACCTGAGTCATTTGGAGCCTTCCAAGCTTTAGGGAGGGCTGGCGAAGGGGTTTGCGAGAACGTAGATGATAATACCTGACACGGGTCATCCTGCTTTATCTCCACGAGCTCCTGTGGGTTATGTGGTTGTGCTCTGATTTCATATCGAGGAAACTTCCCAGATGGGTTAAATTTGGAAATCCAGTAATTTGTCTGGATGCCTTTAATTGTAATTAGTTTCTACTCAAGAAATCATTTACAGATTCTTCAAGCAAGGAAGTCTTCCAGAAAATTGAAATAGATTCTAATGTGAAAGGTTTTTTATTTTAAATTCTATTTGATGAGTATTTATCGAGAAAAGTGAATGTTTTATTATTTCTTAAATCGAAGGCATGGAATCTAACCTAATCATTATGCGTGGGTTGTTAACACAGTTGCTTTGCTTTCAGTGGTGGGCTCTTTGTTCTGACCTTACCAGCCTTCTCTCGCCTCCTCCTGGTTGGCCTCCTCTGGTATTAGGCTCCACAGTAAATTTGTGAAGAATTACACATCGAGTACAGGTCAAGAAGTTTTTGAAGCCTTACACATAATTTGGGAGTTTCATGGTAACTGCTTTGATATTTTTGCTTCTGGAGGGTAGCAGTTGCCGGAAGACTAGCGTCCAGACAAATTACGTGCACTGAGGTAACATTGCTGTTTTCTGTATACTGTTTGTGTTTATTTCAGGACATGTCTGAGAAACTTGCTGAACAAGAATTACAGTTTCGTCGTCTCAGTCAAGAGCAAGTTGACAACTTTACTCTGGATATAAACACTGCCTATGCCAGACTGAGAGGAATCGAACAGGCTGTTCAGAGTGAGCAGATGGGCTCTAACGATTGTTATTCGGTGTGACTTAGGCTAATTACTTGTTACAAGGATGATGGGGTACATGCATTGATGTCAGGGCATAAGGATACTGAAATTTCTGTACTAAATTTTAATCATCTCTTGAAAACTTGGACCCAGATTTGATACATTTGGAACATGGAGTAGTAGAAGGAAATTTTTAAAAAAGGTCTAAAATGAAATGAAGTTTTACTTCTGATACGAAAAACGTGAGATCACCGTTTATGAGGCAGTTCACCCAATACCCTGTGGCTTTGTCTCATGCGCCTTGGGTGGCGATAAAGGTCACTGTGGCCTCATGCTTCCCCCCCAAAGGCTCCTGAGTCTGCAGACACTTGGCAAGTCATCTGGAAGTGCTGGTTTGCTGAGTCTGCCCACCAAACGGACAGTAGCCATATTGAGGTCTCCATGCGCCAGACTGAAAGGGAAGTGTCCTGACAGGGTGTTGATAAGATAGGTTTCTTTGGGATGTTACAGAATCTCTTATCAGAAAACTCTAAAAATAAGCTCAGTACTCCTGGGATTTTAAGATCCAGTAAGTTCATTACGTTTATTTGAAGTCTTCCATTCCTTTGTGGGAATTTTCTGGTGGCCTTAGCGTAAGTCGTAGCCTAATTTAACAGCACATTTCTTTCTCAACTACAAAGTGTAAAGATTCGAGTTAGATGCCATGCGTATGTGAGTGACTTATGTGGGCACTTTACCCTGTTCTGTCTTGAAGAGGGCTAGGGACCTGGTTGTGTTGTGCAGTTACATCCGCCCACCTTTCCCTGTGGCTTTAGTTCAGAGCAAGCCCTTGCTGTCAAATGGTGTCTTGCTTTATTGCCTCCTACAAGGAGGCCAATTAGGAAGAACATGCCAGAAAGAAATGGTGGGGTGGGCTTGTAAGAGGCTTTCTCTCTGGCCCCATCTTCCACGTGTGTGGATTTAGCTTGTCCGTCATGCATCAGGTCTTGAGGTGTATCTGAAGTGTGTGTAGTGTCAGATGGAGAGAAAAATGATTTTCTTTGCTTTTTTATTTGTTTTCTTTGTAGGCCATGCAGATGCTGAAGAGGAGGCCAGAAAAGCCCATCAGCTCTGGCTCTCAGTTGAGGCGTTAAAGTATAGCATGAAGACGGCGTCTGCAGATCTGCCCACTGTCCCACTGGGCAGCGCCGTAGAGGCCATCCGAGTCAGCTGTGCTGACAATGAGTTTGCCCAGGCCTTAACCGCAGCTATACCTCCGGAGTCCCTGACCCGTGGGGTGTACAGTGAAGAGACCCTTAGAGCCCGTTTCTATGATGTCCAGAAACTGGCCCGAAGGGTAGCAATGATTGATGAAACCAGAAATAGCTTATACCAGTACTTCCTCTCCTACCTGCAGTCCCTGCTCCTCTTCCCGCCTAAGCAGCTGAAGCCGCCCCCGGAGCTCCACCCTGAGGATATAAACACGTTTAAGTTACTGTCATATGCCTCATATTGCATTGAGCATGGAGATCTGGAGTTGGCAGCAAAGTTCGTCAATCAGCTGAAAGGGGAGTCCAGACGAGTGGCACAGGACTGGCTGCACGAAGCCCGCATGACCCTAGAAACCAAACAGATAGTGGAGATCCTGACGGCGTACGCCAGCGCCGTAGGAATAGGGACCACTCAAGTGCAGCAAGAGTAAGGCCTAGGAAGAGTCTCTGTGAAGTCATATTCTTGTCAGAGGAGATGAGCAGTGATATGTATCTGAGGGGCTTGCCGCAAGGGTCCCAGAATTGTCTAGAAATGAGCAGGTTACTGTCCTAAATGTTAACACCTGTTGCAGTTACATTATTTCCACTTGCTATCATGTCAGTAAACTCCAAGGGTACGTTCTTTGCAACTTGTGTAACATTTTCTGTTTTTCAGGTTTTACTGATGGGGCCTGTGAGCCATTCAAAATAATGTTTGTGATCTCTACTGCTATGGATTTTTCCCTTGGAGCAAACTGAATAAAGCAACAAGATGAAAACTGAGTACCTTGTCCATTTTCAAAAAGTACCATTTCTAGTTTGTTGTGTGCAGAAAATTTCTTTGAAAAGCAGCCAACAGCAGACGTAGAAAGTCCTGGCCACATGGAGTTTCCAGGCTGAGAATTAGGTCAGCAGACATCCAAGACCTGGCTCTTGGCTTTGAAGGTTCTGGTGAATTGATTATTGCTAGTCAGACTCCAAAGAGACCGATATACCAACCAGAACACCAATATTTGTATTTGTAATGGGAATATAGCTTTCTGGTGATTGAAAGACACTGGAAATTGTGTGTATCCAAACTTGTTTTGATTGCTGCCCCCAGGAGAAAAGTGTATTTATATCGGGACCCAGTACACACACACACCTGTGCGTGTATGTCAGCGAAGGTTTCTCGGGCCAGTGCTTACCCTTCCTGCTGGAGATGCAGTTTTCTGTTTTTTTATCATTAAGTTGGTCTGTTCCCTACCAGCTAAACTAAACACCCCACAGACAGTCACAGCTGACGGTTTTAACACACTGGTCATTGGCCATGCTCCTTTTTGGTACCTGGACTGTGAATGTCTCACAGAAGTGGGCTTAGCGAACCTGGACTGCTAACAGCAACTGAATAACTCTGGTGGATCTACTCTGCCATAAACCCAGACAGCTTCCTCAGGCCACCTCTGAAGATGAGGGCACGTGCCGTTCTGGATAAACACAAATCCCACCTTTATTTCACTCCATGAAGAACACCACCTCTATGTGAAATCACTATCCATTTTTTTTCTTCAAAATTAGTTTTTTTGTAGAGGTTTGTGTGTTCACAAAGGAGCCCTGGTGGCTCAGTGGTTAAGTGCTCAGCTGCTAACCAAAAGGACCGTGGTTCCAACTCCTCAGCTGTTCTGCGGGAGAAAGATGGACAGTCAGCTTCTGTAAAGATTACAGCCTTGGAAACCCTATGGGGCAGTTCTACTCTGTCCTACAGGGTCGCCATGAGTTAGAACAGGCTCAGTGGCAATGGGTTTGTTTTTTTGTGTTTTATGTGTTCACAAAGAGATTAATTAGGAGGCACTTTCATCAGAGTACATATGGGGATTTTTTATTTCAGATTTCTGCAGATGGTAAATGCCAGACACTGAGTTTGGATTTGTTACATTCAAGTTTCTGCATGCAACTGGACCTTGTCCTTTGAGGCCCCTTGGTCCATCTTTGGCCTGGGTTGACATTAACATTCTTTATGTTCTCCTAAGTAGGTTCTTAATTCAACAAAATAGATCTGGTTTCTCTGACTGGACCACGTTTTGTTTAATGCTCTTGGTGTCTGAGGTGGAGGCACTCCTGGCACCTAGGGGCTTGTTTTTTATCAGAGTAGAATTTTTTCTATGTTCAGCCCCTCCCTTTTTGGAGTGGTGTGAAATTGCAAAATATATTAATTTGCAAAGCTGGTTTACCTACTTGTAATACTAGAAATGCTTGCGGTCTTTATTTTACTCATGAAATCTGTAAACTGGTAGATTATAAGGAAATCTGTTTCTCTTAAAACCTGAGAATAACTTCCTTCAGATGCGATTGACTGCACAAGACCCGAGCAGTGCTGATTTAGATCCCAAAATCAAAACACACCTCCCCGGCTCTATTGCACATTAGAAAACAAGATGAGGCTGATGGAGATTCTGCTTGGCAAAGCCTTGATTTTCCTTCTGTACCCAGTCTTCCTGAGATGTCACTTGGCAACCATTCAGGTGAAAAGGAGGCTGAGCCTTACTTGGATTATAGTTTGGTCAGGATTCTCAGCTCTACTTCCAGGGGAAGGAATCCAAAGAGCCTGATGCAGGTAGATTTGGCCCTGGGCAGTCAGGGCCTGTCAGCTTCACTTCAACATAACCAACAAACACATTGCCACTGAGTTGATGGAGACTGTAGGACAGAGTAGAACTGCCCCATAGGGCTCACTTCAGTGTATTTTCATTAAAAGCACAAGTGACAGATGATACCTGTGCCACTTCAGGTTAAGATGATACAAAGTGGAGTCACTGAATTCTTTGCATCTTTTACAGCCTTAAATTGGGCTCCCTTCTTGCCTCCCAGCTGATTGCTGTAGGGAGTGTTTCTCAACCTTTTTAAACTCAACGCCTCCTAGTAAATAGTAAAACTCAGATCTTTAATGTTGGAAGTTTCAAAATCAATATAAAGCAATTTTAGACAGTCTTTTAAGGTACACTACTTCTGTATTCCTTCGTAGTAACTTAGATCATCTGCTTTTTCTCTCAACAGGTTCTGGTTAAAAGCAGCCTCCAAGTCCCAAATGAGGTTTCCCGCCAGGTTTAAAGTAACTTGCTTGAACTCAGGGCAGAACACAATTTAACACAAAAGGAAAATAAAAAGAATGCTTTAATGGCAGGCAAATCAGTTTGCACCCTGCACGGGGTCCAAGTGGCCACCATTTCCCCAAACTGGGAAAATGCTTCTCTGGCTTTCTTCCCTTCGATGCACTCGGGCCCTGAGGCTGGTGGGTGAGGAGGGTGAGGTGACAGGGTTTCAGTGACTTGCCAGTTTTAGCGGGCTGCATTGGCACTGCCTTAGGGTCCACAGGAAGAGGAAGGGGCGCTGGAGGATTGTAGGTGAGCCAAAGAAGGGGCCATTGCTGGGCACTGGTGACCAAGCTGGGACGAAGTCCTGTCCTGACCTTCACTCCTCCTGCACATTCCTACCTTCCAGGAGCTGTAACTCTTGCTGAGCTCTGTACACTTGAGTTTGATCCCCAGCAGGCCTTCCTGATGGTTTGCTTGGCAGCATTCTTTTCTAGGCTGGGTTCCTTCCTGGGCCAAGCTGAAGACTCTGCCCACACTTGTGTACCTGGCATTCCATCTTCCCACATCTCAGCACGTCACCTTACCTCAACCATATCAAACAGCCCCATTTCTCTGGTAAAGTGTCACCACCTCTAAGGTCTCATCATCTAAATGTTTCTATCAAATCTGCCCTGCCCCACCCAAGCTTCTACTGACTCTGCAATCTCATATCCTATCTCAAAGTTTTTCAAAATTTTTGACCATAAACCAAACCCGGCTCATAGCCTATAGGACAGAGCAAAACTGCCCCATAGGGTTTCCAAGGAGCAGCTGGTAGATTCAAACTGCCAACCTTTTGCTTAGGAGGTGAGCTCTTAACCACTGTGCCACCAGGGCTCCTTTATGACCATGAACTACAGGAAAAAATGTACATCGTAATCTAGTGTATGTGCGGGTTTACATCCGTTGCAATGTAAAAAATATACTTATCATAAATCTTGAAACGATACTGTATGTGCGCGTTTAGATTTTCTATTCCATTAAAAATTTGTGGTCACCGCCCACAAAAATTGATTTCAAGACTAGCTAATGGGTTGGGCCCCACAGTTAGACACTAACCTGTTTATTACACAGAATAGTTACATAACCAGTGACAGTACAATCTAACACCTTTTCCTCTAAGCCTAGTGCTTGGTGTAGTGTTTATACAGTAAAGGATACCAGAAACGTGAGAAATTCAAGTAACAGTAGGGTCTTAAAATCAACTGTGCTTTTGCAGAGAAGGTAGCATTTATGGTCCTACGGCAGACATTTGGGAGCGGGACTGTTAAGATCCATTCAGTGGCCGTTCAGTGTTATGCTTGAATATCCATGTGACAGAGAGCTGTAATAAGCTAGTCCATTTCCTTGAGAGTTCTTCAAATGTTCTGTTGGACAAAAAATCTGCTGGTTTCTACACATTGGCAATCTAATCAAAGCATCCTGACTCTTCCCTTTCACCTTCATATCTTATTCCCATCTGCTCTTTTGATGCTCAAACCTGTATCAAACCTGTTGCTGTCGAGTAGATTCTGACTCATAGCAACCCTATAGCCCAGTTACTCAGAAAGTTTACTACCCTCCGCTCCTGACTGACAAAAGGCTATTCCTGATTTTTAACACATGGTTGCTTTGTCTGCACTTGATGGTGATGCCTTGGCGCCGGCATCACTAAAGCAGCTCATCTCCTTTCTGATTTCTCCAAGGCTTTTCAAAACTCCATTCTAATTAGATCTAAAATACAACCAAAACCTTTCCCGTTTTCATTGTTTTCGAAGTTGAATAGAGTTTCAGGATGGAAATGTTTCCACATCAGCTGAAAATTGTTAAACTGCATTGTTTTACAAACCAGGGCTTTCAGTGCCCCACCAAGAAGCACTTGTTTTAGTAAACGGTGCCTTTAGAAGGGCAGTACTTGAGTTGTACGCAAGTGTAAAGCAGTGAGGAAGTACAGACAGTGCTCACAGACTCCTCATGAGAGGCGAGCGAGAAGGAACAATGTTGTGAAACGGTCAACTTTAAAATTCTCTAAGGGACACCCTTAGGGGCAAGTTTATGAACAGAAAGGAGAGAACCAGTGAAAGCAAAACACACTGGGGTTAGGTTAGAGTAAGGGGGCAGCCAGGACCAAAACCAAGGATGAGGGGTCATTACCTCTGGCACAGAAGAAAATCTTACTGATAAAGGCCATGGGTGAAATGGACATTTACAAATAGAGAATGGAGGCCCACCCCACGGGCCTCGAGTTTCCTCTGAAAAGCTGAGGCAGTTACTCGCCAAGATGGAGGTTTGCAACAGCTGTAGCACATGGAGAAAATCACCGAGCGCCCTATCACCTACTCTGATCGTCTACTGCGAATACCTAATGTCAGCCCCCATGGATGCTCCCCACCAACTCTGCAGCTACAGAGCAGTGTAATGATCCAGCTGGGGCCTGGCACGAGAAGGGGTGGACCATACTTCCAAAGCCAAGCACTGAGGGCGAGAAGGGAGCTAAGCACTGGAAGGTGCCATAAACCAGAAGGAATGGAAGTGACTGAGCTGACAAAGGATTCCGGCAACCAGGTTCTCCTTGAAAGTTGTGAACCAACATCAAAGGCTGATCTGCCGTATCTGCCCTTTTGCTGCTTTGATTTAATGTCAAGGGGCTAATGGATCAACACACACAAATGCTTAAGTAGCTAATTACCATCCTGGCAATTTTATTTCTCTTTGCCCCTCAGAATCTGTTTGAGCTCTGACATTCAAGAGAACACATGAACCAAACACTTGACCAGCCTGCTTACTAGCAAGGCACGATCATGCCCAGAAGACGCTGACATCTTTCTGCCACAAGCCCTCATCTGGACCACCTGGCAGCACCGCTGCAGAAGGTGCTGCAAACAGAAGGGGAAAAAAGAGGGAGAGAAGACAAAGCATGGGAAAACCACGGCAAGGGCCATGTAAAAATGAAGGAAACTCACACATACGTACATCAATGACAATATTTATTTAAAGTTTCCATTTTACCAGTTGTGCAGGCTAAAATTCTGCCATTATCATATTTAATGGAGTCTAAGATGCAGTTTTTCACATCTAAACAGCCCTGAAATTGGGATACTATTGACCAAATAGCAATTGTACGAAAACCTTCTGTTGAACCTTCTCTAAGGTCAAGCATCAGAGCATCAGGCCATCAAAGGCTGAAGCCCAGGAACAGGGAAGGCAGGTGCTGAAGATGAAGTCAGCCCACACCACACATGAGGCCGGGAGCCATGTGCCATCCAGTCTGTCTAAAGAAATGAGGGTGGCAGTGCTGCTGCTTAAATGGTAAGCTTTGAATGCTGCATTAACGGACAGTTTAGTAAATCCCAAATTAGCAGCTTAATCTAAGTCATTGTTCACAGTAACAAATATACCATGTCTGTATTCCCTTGTTTCCTTATCATTGCTCAAAATACCAGCATCTGAGTTCCCGAGTGTGAGGAAAGCGTCTACTCCAGGCCACAGCGGCTCCTGAACTGCCCCCTTTTATCTGCCTTCACTGATGTCACTGTCACTGCTGTCACTGTCACTGCTGTCACCGTCACTGCTGTCACCATCACTGCTGCTGGTCAGTGCAGCGAGGTTTCCTAGGGTGTCCCTAGAAGGAAAACAAGCCGAGGATTACAGTACAACTCAGTCTGGGGATGCGGCTCCTGGAGTCTCTGACACCTATGAGCCATCAGTTCTGAAATAAAAAAGGGACATTATAGTCACACTAAAAAGTAAATGATCCCAACAGCCAAATCTATAGGCTTCCCTAACTGGTATGATAAACAAGTGATTTTAAAAGTAATGCACCTTGACTTTTTACAGGGCAAGAAATTAATTCAGGGAATAGAAAACTATAAACGTTTCATTGAACAAATGGTCTCCTCCATTTCTAACTTTCCTACACGGTGAAGACACAGGATCACTCACTTCTGTTCCTGAGTGAGTGTAAAGTCGGCCAGCACTCTCTGGATGAGGCCCTCACAGGCAGGTAAGCTGAAGGTGCTCGCCAGCTTCACAACCTCGATGGCCTGGCCAGGGCTGTTGGATGCTCTCGCACTGTCCATAAACTCATTCAGCAGCTCATTTCTGTAAAGGAAAGGCCAGACGCGAGTATTCGCCAAGTAAGCCTCTCCACCCGTCTGTCAAAAGGTTTATATGCAAAAATCTAACATTTTGTAAGTTCAGCAATAAAATCCAACAATAGCTTTTGAAGGCAAAGTCACATGAGTCTCACTTTGTACGAGCCAAAGAAATAAAGAACGTTCATTGAACGTGCACTCACTGAGGACCTACCCAGCGTTTCCCCAGTGTGCTGTGCAATCACAGACGCCCCTGACGGTGGGGCGACTGTGTGCGTGCCACAGGAGAGTGCCACAGCGTGGTGGCTACAGCAGATAAAGAAACCCAATCACCCCACAGGAAGAGTCAAGCCCCTCTGGCTAATTCCGGGCTGCATGCAGGTGGTGCCTGCTAATGTCAACTTACCCAGGGATCTTATTATGCTTCCTGAGAAGCCCCAGCATTTTCCTGTGCAGGATGAGACAGGAGAAAGTTTATGAACATGACAGAAAAACAAGACAACCAGCTGACGGGAGAGCTTCACTCCTGGACTCAGAGACCAAGCGTCCTTTTCTTCCTAACTACAGCATTAGCTCCTGAAGTCACAAATTCCTGCCTCCACCTGTTCCCAACCTGTCTGTAGGTCACAGTCACCCCCCCCCAGGCTCCAATGTCTGCACCAGACGTTCACAGTCCATCTGACATGCTGCCAGTGCTGAGGCTACTGGACTATGTCCTGTAGCAGGTGCCTGCAGAAAGGGGAGGAGGACAAGAGAGGGGAAAAGAAGAGACAAGGCAACAGAAAGGTACAAACAGGAGCCAGAGAGAAGCATGAGCTTGATTTCTATTGCAAATTTTCAGAAAACTCGCATTTTGACCACTAAATAGATACAAGGTGGCTTTACACCCAAGAAAACACTTCTATCGAATGCATAACAAAGTTAGCAGGGGCCTAGGCAACACAGAGAACTACATGGATTAGAACCCACACTAGTAGGAGATCTCTGTCCCCCAGAGGACTACACCCCATGGACAGCTGGAACTGAGGCACAGACAGAATACGGACCGTGCTGTCTTTCACGACAGGGCACTGAGTCCCGTCTGTGAGAAATCATGTCATGAAGAGCAGGCTCAGATTGAGGCATCAGTCTCATGTAAGTGCTCACCATCAACCTGCCACGTGCAGGACGAAGGAGAAACACAGACATTCAGCTCCCATGGCTCAGCTGAGGTCCGTACCCCTGCGCCAATCATCATAGCCTGATTCACAGCAAGCGTAGGTCAACCTGCCTGACTTAACAAACTGCCACCAGCAAAACGTTTCTGTCATTAGCAACACAGTTCCTAGCAAGCCGTGTGAGTGAATTCAGCCGTGCTTCTCAGACCAGGGGAGTCAGTGAGCTTTCACCTCTTGGATATATTTAACAGCCACATTCGGGACTGGCGGTCGCCTGCTCCGATGAAGTTACGTTCTTGTGAAGGAGCCACACATGAGGACTCTCACTCACTCTCAGAACCAGCACATCCACACCCGACAAAACACAGCAGAGCATTTGACCTCACCAAGACCCCTTCTGCTTACTCTTTTCTTCACACAAAATGACTGCACGAGGTCACCATTTACAACTAAACCCTGAGAGCGAGGACGTGAGTGATGCACCGATGGAAACACTCAAGTAGAACACAGTGGCAGACAGCAGACAACCAGAGGTTTCCACTGGTCTAAGTGCCCAGCCCACACTCTGGGCTGCAAGGGTGAGGAGGGGGAAGCACCCACAAAGAAAATGACACTTCAGTGACATCAACGTCCAAAACATTTCAAAAAGTTTCTCTGATCACCTCATTTATTATATATTAAGTATTTTAAATTCCCACTGAAAACTCATTACATGGAAAACTTGGTACGTGTTCCAGTTTGGGTCCCAATAAACTATAAATCACAGTCTAGTCAGGGGGTGTCGAGTAACCAGGTTTTTTTCTTAAACACAAAGGCTTCTCATTTGCACTTGTAGTCATATACTCACCAGGCTTCCTCGGTTCTCCGAGCCCTTAGAAAGAGGACAGCTATACAGTTCAGAGTTTTGGCTGGCCAAGCCGAGGCAGTCTGTCTGGCATCTTGGCTTTCGTAGGTAGACTTGATGTCTGCAGCACAGTCAGCAAACACCACCTGCAGCTAAGAGGCTCTGAGTCAGTGGAGCTGCCTAACTGCATCACGAGTGTTCCATTCAGGAGACTGCCACAGGACCATTACATTTTTTGAGCAATGCATTTTAACATCTGCACATACCACATATATAGCACTCAATACAGTAAAAAGAAAACACAGCCTGTCCTGGGATAAATAACTTGATTAGCCGTATCTTTCAATTCAACTCTGGATTTTTTTCTTCTTAGAAATAGAAATGTTAAGATGCTAATCATCAGGACAGAGAAAAGCTGTTTTCACACTGCCTGCTCTGGACTAGAGGAGAGACGGTGACTTCAGAATTCTGCCAATGGCTGAATCTGTTTATATGAGCGTAATTCACATGTGTGTTTGGGCGGCAGCATTATCCACAAGGACAGACTGGAATGACCCTTACAAGGACATCAGTATTGAAGGACATGCTGGTTAGTATACATCTAATAATGACAGCGAAACCTGAGCTTCAATATATCCTTACCTCTAGTGGGTGCTTATCCCTTGCCATGAGTGTCAGCATCTCTTCCTTCAGATTACTGTGGTAAGTGTGACCATATTCTTTACTATCTTGAAACAAGAAAGGAGCACTGTGAGGAGTGGCCAGCATCATATAAACCAACACTGCTTCTGGCTGACCTCAGTCCATGGTCACCTGTCACCCACACCTTTGGGTGGGTGAAAATAATTTGTTAGCAGTATCTGTTCCAGGCTTCCAGAAAAACAGCAGGATTAATTCATGGTAATAAAGTGTAAGACAGCAGCAAAAGCCCGTGCCAGTAACCTGTTCCTGAGCAGATGTTGTGTACGTGGGTCTGGCATCCCGTTTAACACGGCACATGCAACACACTTGGGTGGCCACTGCCTCTGTGTGGTAAGACGCTGCTTCACAGTACTCTGGAATTGTCAATGTTCATTTATACACAACCATCAGAGCAGTCTCCTGAAGTAATAGGGCAGGATCTCGGTTTCTCAGTCACAGAAACTGAGGCAGACAGAAATGGACTTTATGATACTACTGTAATCACCTAGCAAAAGAGACAATCAGCCTTTTTTTGCAGCCAATTCATACACATAAGACAGACCAACACACACAAGCCATGATCACGGCTGTTACTTAGAAACATAGTCACTAACTTTGGTGAGCAACTAAACCAAGGTGATGCAACACAGTACAGAGGGATGGAGCAGGCTTGACATCAGAGACATGCAATCCAGTCTAGGGTCTGTCTGCCACTTAACTAGCACTCATCTTCCCTGGGACACGTCACAGACAGGCATGCAGGACTCAGCTTTCCCCTGCGTCATGAGGTGGTTTCAGTACATTCTCACTCATGCAATCCAACATGCAACGTGAGCAAGTGACCCTGTAGCAGCCCTCACCTAATGTATTCAATTCACTCAAAACTGAAGTTTTTATTGTTAGTAACAACGGTAACATGTTTGTTAACCATAACACAGGGCACTTAAGTGATATGGGCCTGGAAACACATGCTGCAACTGACCTTTCCAAATCTGAGGAATCATTTCTAGCCGACTGGCCACATCCAATGCTTGGAGAAGATCTATCAATGTTTGGGAATGGGGAATGATGACCTGATTGAGAAAGTCAAATATATTTTTTTAAAGCATTAATAAAGATACTCACACACTTACCTATAACGATAAATGATAAGCAATGAACCATCTTACTGAAGGTATCAGGTCCCTGTACCACTTCAAGGTTACATCAATGTGTTCCATCAGACAAAGCAAACTGAAGAACTTGGAGCTGTCACAGAGAGACAAGGTCCATTTAGTCTAATGTCCCTGCACCTAACATAAGGGACTAATTAAATCAAGGCACGGTTACAGGCTGACAGGCTACACAGAATTCATGATACTGAATAATGTATCTGTCTGAAAGCATTCAGTGTGAAGAAGGACCTGGACACACAGAAGGCAACTGTCACACACCTAAAAGCTGCCTCCTGAAGTCCATATTCTACCTGTCTGAGTGACCCACTTAAGGAGCCTGTCTGGGCTCTGGCATCGTCATCTTTAAAAACAAAAGCAAGAGGCTGGGACAAGATAATCTCCAGGGACCCATCCTGCTCTAACAACACAAAAATATAAAATATGAGGAGGCAGCGGCAGAGGTGGGAAAAAGACAGACGGATTTCTAAACCGTTTCAGAGAGAGAAAAAAAGAAGATACACGCTAAACGGCCCATCCTGGCATTCTAGCCTGCTTTAATTTCTAAGTACTCAATTAAACTTCACTATTAAATTAGAGGCATGCTGCCTGAGGCACACATGGGCCACCAACAGCCTCCCATTCGCAGAATCTATTAATCACTTTTTAGATTTAAAAATACAACATGTCAAAAAGCAGGTCCTCCATTCATGCCAAAGGATGCATTTCCAGCACACTTACTAATAGAAATTACGACGGTGGTCGGGTCCAAGGAATTTCCGGTTGTCTCCAGTGTTCAAAACGTCATGCACTTCGTAGGCAAGTTCTAGATCTCTGAGGGACGAACACTGACAATGGGCAAGTGTAAGTATTACTCTGAGAGCCTATCAGCCAAACAGCCGCCAGCTACACAAAACAGTACAGTTACTTCTAGAAATGTTTATGCTGATTCAATTTATTATTGACGTAAATCATACTTTTTTCTGGCTATGATATACTGTATTGCTGTCAACAAACAAAACCCCATGGAAGTATATCTCGGTATACATGTTTAAATACAAAGGAAAAAATCTGTAAGACAAACACTAAACTGGTGAACATGATTAAATGATTAAAAAAAAAACTAGATAAAAACAGTCATCAACTTAAAAATTTACTACTAGGCAAAAATGAAATAATCTGAAACCTTATCTGAACAGAGAGTGGAAAAAGGCAACTTACATAATAAACATAAGGTAACGATGTTAGGTGATTAAAAACTACAGATTTTAAGGAAAGAGAAGAACACGAGAAAGACAAACATGAACAGGAGGAAGGGAAAGGCCCAGAGTGAGAAGCGAGGCTGCTGAGTCAAGGTGAGGTCCAATTACAGATTAAGTTAGAAAATGGACAGGAACCTTCTCTTAAAAAGGGAATAGTAATTGAACAAGAAATGGTACTTACAACTATCATGGCTGATAGAAAAAACGCATCTGAAAATCAGAGTTCATGAGAGCCTTGGTTATGAAGGATGTAATAAGTTTTCCAAGTCAGAAACATTAATAAATGTTCTGTCACCGTAACTGGTAACACATGACATAAAGCTAAAAGAATAAAAACTCAAGAGGAGAGGAAGTATACGGCAAATTGCCAGACATTTTGGTTTTCTCTGAATAATCACCCAAAACATGACTAACCCCTGTCCTCATCTCCCAAATAGCAAGGCCTCTAATTAACCGGCACTCAGGAGAAGAGGCTTTAGATGAGGAAAATGGGAGGGAGCACTATCTGGACATACCGTCTTCCAGGTCCCTTGCAGAAAACGTCTTCCCCCTTAATTCATTCATTATATCATAGATGATCAGGGATGGCTCTTTTGAAGTGCTTTCTGCAGAGTAAGAATCCAAATGGGTTTTATGAGTCTGCTTCCTGTACCACCACCAAACCTAGGACCCAATGCTGAGGTCATGCATTTCCTCCCTCCTCTCCTGCCTACGGCCTGGCCAATAGCTGAAACGAGGGCAGATGCCTGCTAATGGGATATATGCACCCTGAAGAGGACACGTCTCTGAAAGACCAGGGACAACCACAGGTTTCTGTCCACCTGCTCCAACCAGAGGCTCTTCTTTTCCCTCTCAATTGCTTCAGAAGAAGCTCGACTTTCATTGGGGTGGGAGGCAAAAATGTGCCCCCATCCCCAAAACCTGCATACCTAAAAAACAGACAAATTTTTTAAAGTATAATCACGGTGACAAAACCAAGGAAAAAAAAATTGTAGAATTAATAAATGTGGGCAGTCCTTCAAAATCACACAAGCTGAGTACTAATAGGTGAAAAAACTTATTCACGATATTCCTAGTCAAACACACCATTCATCTACTGTGTCCTCATCCAGGTAGTAATATGGTTCTAATGAAAACACAGACGTGCATTTATAATTTCCTTAATCACGTTTCCATTTGCTAGTATTCCTAGTTACTTTATTACCTTCAAAATATTTTACTTAAATATACTGTTTCCATTCTTTTAGACGCTCTCCTTGGGTTAAACCCCTAAGAATTATTATTGGGTCTTATTTAACAGCCAATTTACACATTGAGGACAAACGGAATTCCCCCTCCTCTCCAAACACGACCACGGCTGCTATGTGAACGTAGGTACCGCTGACATTGGTTAGCAACTGCACAAAAGTGATGCGATACGGCAGAGAGGAATGGGACAGGTTTTGGGTCAGAAGAACTAGTTCCACCACAATCGCACCAAGGCCGAGTAAAATTTTGGAGTAGTCGGTTACTGCGGAAACTGTTTGCCTGTTTCCAAGATAAAGTCAGTTACCTGTATTTTTTCCCAACAGGTAAAAAACTTCCCTAATAGGCGAGGATGCAGATTTTGTAAAATTAGTCCTCCAGCTCAGATGTTTACCTGTGTTTTATTGACTATGCCAAGGCATTCGATGTGTAGATCATAACAAATCATGGATAACACTGTGAACAACGCAGATTCTAGAACACTTACCTGTGCTCATGAGGAGCCTTTACACAGATCGAGAGGCAGTTGTTCGGACAGAACAAGAGGATACTGACTGGTTTGGGTTAAAGTCAGGATGGGTGTGCGTCAGGGTTGTGACCTTTCACCATACCTATTCAATCTGTATACTGAGCAAATAAATCTGAGAAGCTGGACTATATGAAGAAGAACGGGGCATCAGGATTGGAGGAGTACTCCTTAACAACCGGTGTTATGCAGACGACACAACCCTTGCTTGCTGAAAGTGAAGAGGACTTGAAGCACTTACTAATGAAGATCAATGACCACAGCCTTCAGTATGGATTACAACTCAATAAAGAAAACAAAAATCTTCACAACTGGACCAATGAGCATCATCGTGATAAATGGAGAAAAGACTGAAGCTGTTAAGGATTTCATTTTACTTGGATCCACAATCAATGCCCATGGAATCAGCAGTGAAGAAATCAAAAGATGCATTGCATTGGGCAAATCTGCTGCAAAAGACCTCTTTAAAGTGTTGAAAAGCAATGATGTCACCTTGAAGACTAAGGTGCGCCTGACCCAAGCCATGGTGTTTTCGGTCGCCTCCTATGCATGTGAAAGCTGGATGATGAATAAGGAAGACCAAAGAAGAACTGACAGCTTTGAATTGTGGCGTTGGTGAAGAATATCGAATATACCATGGACTGCCAAAAGAACAAAAACATCTGTCTTGGAAAAAGTACAGCCAGAATGCTCCTTGGAAGCAAGGATGGTAAGACAATGTTGTCAGGAGGGATCAGTCCCTGGAGAATGACATCATGCTTGGTAAAGTAGAGGGTCAGTGAAAGAGAGGAAGACCCTTCAAGGAGATGTATTGACACAATGGCTGCAACGATGGGTTCAAGCACAGCAACAATTGTGAGGATGGCACAGGACCAGGCAGTGTTTCATTCTGTTGTACACAGGGTCGCTATGAGTCAGAACTGACTCGATGGAACCTAACAACAATGACCCAGAAAGAATTAAGTTCCTCTGTTGTTTATAAAGTCTACTGCAGGAAAGAATTAACAGCACTGTCACTTCTGAACCTAGGGTTCTTAGGTTAGGGGCAAACGGCTAAGACCCAACAGACAGTGTCTACTGTGTGCCTTCCAAGCAGGCACAAGGCACTGTGAGTCATTAATTTTATGACATCAGCCCTGACTTTATTACTTAGGTAGGGATCCCTTTCCATTTGACACAGCTGGTAAACGTTAGTGTTGTCATTTCAACTTAGGTGTGCCTTGCTCCAAAGCACACTCAACAGACACAACTCCACCTACAATACTCCTGACTGAACTAAAAGACGATGACGACAAATAGAGTCTCCAAGACTCTCATGAAAGGCTTCATAATAAATGTGGTGTTAATGTGGAGCAGCGCTGCCCATCAGAACCTACTGTGATGACAGAAAAATGTTCTACACCTGCCTCACTAAACATGCTAGCCGCCAGCACTGAGCGCTAAGTCAACTAAGGGATTTTTAACTTTATTTCATTTTAACGACATTAACTAGCCACATGGGGCCAGTCGCCAGTCTCCTGGCCCGCAGAGCCCTAGAGAGCACAGCATACTCCAAACTGAACACTTCCTGACCATTTCTATTTGTACACCAACACTCCTTTTGTAACTCCTTCCCCTCCAGCTCACGCTGTACATCACAAACAAGGTTATGACCTTCAGAAAAACTTTCTTCCCAGGCTGTAGGTGTTAATTTGTGAACTCTATTCTCAAAGACTTCCCAAAAGGTAACTTGTAACAATCATGTAAACCAAAGGGAGCTGGTCAATTTTCTTCATAAACTGATGTAACATAATACATACCCGTGTGATAAAACACTTGAAGGAGATGGTGATACGTTGCAAGTGAGGGCTCTTGAATTACCAGGTAGATAGAAAAATAAGAAATACAGTAAGTCAAAACAAAGCTATCTAAAACATACCTTACTAAGGTACACTAAACTAAAAACATATCGATGTTGGTATTTCATCAAGACTCATCTCTATTTCTTTGAACACACAGGTAAAGATTAAGAGAGTTATAAAAGATTGCACTGATTTGGAAAGTCCAAATGCCTACTGGAGCCCTGGTGGCGCAGTAGTTAAGAACTCGGCTGCTAACCAAAAGGCAGTCTGAATCCACCAGCTGCTCCTGAGAAGCCCTATGGGGCAGTTCTATTCTGCCCCATAAGGTTGCTATGAGTCCAAATCGACTCAATGGCAACAGGTTTGGTTTTGGGTTAAATGCCTACTACAAAAATGCTATAGCTTAAGTACTTAACACCAAAGCATACTTAAGTGATTTCCAAAACATTCAATTAAGTAATTACTGAATAGTACACAACACAATAGCAGTCTGGGTTCAAAGACCTCATTATGCCAGAAAATGTCGTGGAATTTAAAACTAGTTTATTAAAATGAAACAATCTTTCCAGAATTAAGAGATCTATAAAAAAAGTATGTAAAATGCTTAAAGAACAATGTAATTTACTATTAAGAACATAAAAGACCACAAAGGGGCTCCTGACATAGGAAGCACATGTAATTAAGCGTGCCAAATGGTGAAAACAAAACTCCTAATATTTTATACTGAACAAGCGCAAGGAGTTTATGATGACGTGCACAAGGAACGTCTATCCAGCACGTGTCTTCAGCGAGGGACTCTAGGATGGGCCTCACCTATGCCGATGGCTTTCATCTCACGCAAGGTCTGCAAGGCTGGCACTTTCCCAAACTCATGGAATCCTCGGAGACACTTCAGAATGGTGTTGAACGTCTGGAGACTGGGCTTCACCTTCTGCGCGACCATGTGTTTCAACAGCTCCTAGATGAGTCAAAAGCAGGAAGCACTTTTTATGTCTGGGTAGATCATTTACCTAATACCACAGTATTTCATACCTCAAAAAAAAAAAAAAAGAGAATTTGGCATTCAGGCTCTATCTAGAGCAGAATAATACAGATGACCCTGATTCAAAAGCCACTGATTAGTTAGCAAGACCAGTGACTTTGCTGGGAAAGCCTTTTAGAGACATGTCCCTCCTCAGAGACCCCATCCCCACTGATCAAGGTGTCCAATTGTCTTCAGGCCTCAGTCTATTAAGTCTTCGAGGAAAGACTCAAGTACAAGAAAAGACGTTTAGAATGGACTGTTTTTGCTATTTTAAACAACATGCTTCTATTCCTAAGTTATCACACAAGAATCCAGTGATTTCAATTTTTTTTAACTGATAACCATATTACAATAATCATGTGCTGCTTTTGTGATTAAAAAACTATTAGGAAAAGTAAGTGAATAAAGCAACCCAGCTCTTCATGAACTCTAGGTGTATGCCTGGGTCAAATAACTTAAACTCTTCCCACAGGACAGACACAGCTACTTAACGTACAGGTTAGTGAACGGCAGTGTAGCAGGTAATCTTCCTGAGCATCCAGCACGGTGACTGCCGTGTTGGTACTCAATGACTGCCGCTGTCTCCAGCCCATGTTACTTCTTTCTAGTGAAAGATATTTCAGGCATATTAGAACACAAAACAAGAGTTCTTCCTTACCTGTATTTTATTCCACTTCACCTCATATTTGTCATTCCCTGTCAATGCTGTTGCTTTGATCAAAGCATTAAAGGTGTATACATCAGCTGTAAAAGAAGAAAGCCACTTTAATACAATCTGGGGTTAAAGTGAGCCATGGCTCACTTTAAGGAAAGGTAGCCCTGCCACATGCCCACAACACTGGAAAGCCACTCTGCTCTCTGGATCTCTCCTCCCACGTCAATCACCAACGCCACAGGAAAAGAGGAAAACAGGTCACTGATGGAGGCAAGCACCAAACAATCTCACACAGATTCTTTAAAGAAGTTAAAAGGAGAGAGGAAGGGAGAAGGAGTCTCCAGAACACACTCACCACTAAGTCTGTTGTTCAACAATTCGGTGTACAACTTTAATGCCTGCTTATTTGCTTGGTGCTGGAAGAGAAACAGAGTAAAAACTAAGTGCATTCATTTGAGAAATATTTGCACATTTACTATTCTAGAGTCTGGGAATACGGAAGTAAACAGACAAGGTCCTTAATCTCATGAAGCTTATACTCTTAGGCAGTGGTTCTCTACTGGGGCAGTGTGGCCTTCCTGGGGAAATTCTTGGTTGTCACGACTGAGAAGGTGAGGGCACTACTGGAATGCAGTGTGCAGAGACCAGGGAGCAGCTCAAAACACTCCATGTACAGGACAGTCCCCACAGGAAGAACTCGTCCAGTCCAAAATGCCTACTTTAATAGCTACTGAAGACTGAAAATACAAACAACTGTACCTTCACCATTCCCCGGATCACTGTGCAGTAGGAATGTGCATTTTTCTCAGGCATTAGAGCAAAGATCCTCTCAGCGTTGTTTTTTTCTCTAGACAGACACAAGAGAGTAAATGTGAACGTGGGAAACAGGAAAAGCCAATGACAGCTACCATCACGAACTGGAGTTTACGACACTCCAGGCACTGTGCCAAGCACTGTATGCGTACCATCTCATTTAATAGTCACACCCCAGAGATGAAGACATGGTTATCATAATTTTGAAAATGAGAAAAAACCGACACTCAGAGACCTTAAGTCGCCCAAGGCTATGCAGTCAAACGGTAGAACTAGGATTAAAAGGGAAAATTTTATGAAAAAGTGATATATAATTCATGGTATTAAAAACAAACTGTACAAGTTATAGAGTCAAACCTCCTCACCCCCCCAACCCCCAGATGCAATTCCCCAGAGGCAAGTATCTACAGATAGATGCTTCTGTCCTACTGTAGCATATACACATTTACTCTCTTCAAAAACAAAACAAACAAAAATGGTACCACATTATACAAACTATCCTGTACCTTGTACTTTCCCTTCTTAAAGATTCTTCACATTGAATCGTACAGAACCAGGATTTGAGCCAAGTCTATATCCCAAAGTCCATACTCTTAACCATTATGCTAAATTAGTAAAATCTACCCTAAGAAATGTCATCTTTGATTGTATTAAATTCATCCCTTCAAAAAGATTTGATATAAATGGTAGCTTTCTTTCTCCAGAAGTATCTTTAGATACCTCTACCTTAAAATTTTGGGGCTGTTAACCAAAAGGTCAGCAGTTCTAATCCAATAGCCGCTCCTTGGAAACTCTATGGGGCAGCCCTACGCTGTCCTATAGAGTAGCTGTGAGTCAGAATCAACTTGACAGCAATAAATTTTTACCTTAAAATTAACTTCAGTTAATTTAAATTCTCAAATGTAGCTAAATGCTGTATTTACTTTTTGTCTGAAACTGAATATTTTTGCTTGCTGAACAGTAAATTCAGCACTACATTTTAGTATATGTATGGAGCCCTGGTGGCACAGTGGTTAAAAGTTCGGCTGCTAACCAAAAGACTGGCAGTTCAAATCCACCAGTCACTCCCTGGAATCCCTACGGGGCAGTTCTATTCTGCCGTATTATCGCTATGAGTTGGAATCAACTTGATGGCAATGCGTTTGGGTTTTAGTTTATTTTAATGTAAACAAAATGTACCAAATCTTCCAGATTAAAACATGACTTAGAGGTGTATGCTACACGGTAACACTGTTGATGAAACTACCAAAGGAACAGCAACACATGAAGGTTACACAGAAATACATGAAAAAACAAACATAAGCCTCTACACAGGCTTTTGTGCTGCTGGGACCTTATTAAAAAGGTCCAAATATTATGAATACAAATTTTAAAAACTAATATTTCACACTGAAAACTACTATATTTTAGATCACAGAATATGCTCTTGGGGGGAGATGGTAGGAAGTAGTCAACGCACTGTATGACACTATAACGATAGAAGCTGTTAACTGTGTGTAACATAATTCCAAGTAAGGAGCCCTGGTGGCACAACGGTTAAGCACTCGGCTGCTAACGGAAAGGTCAGCAGTTCAAACCCACCAGCCCCTCCATGGGAGAAAAGACCTGGTGATTTGATCCTGTAAGGAAACCCTATGGGGACAATTCCACTCTGTCCTATAGGGTTGGCAGGAGTCAGAATCGACGTGATGGCACCCAACAACCACGACGACGTACCTCCAAGTACCTCCAAGGTGACGACCAGTCTTCCTAGGTTCCTCATTAGCTTCCTCTGTAGCCTCTTCCTGAAATGAATTGTCATCAACAGAGAGGAAATGGAAGTTAAGACAACAATGGAATGCATTCTCCCAGGGAGAATGCTCAAAATCAGGAAGGTGAAGGGAACCTAAGAAAAGTCAAGGAAAAACAGATGAAACAGAAGGCAAAGAGGAAATCCAGGATATGTTCAGGCTTATACACGTTAATTCTGTAAGGGTAAATCAGCTAATTTACAGATGAAAAGCAACAGTGGCCCTGAAGCAACAAGTGTCGACCTAGATACAAGATAAAGTCAGTGCTCTCTGGCCTGGCCCAGAGAGATAAACTGGGAAATCAAATGACAGTCTTGTTTCCTCAGGGGCAGAAAGAAAATACTTGGAAAGATGTCTGGCTTGATCCATACAAAAATACTGTCCATTATCAGGGTGAAAAGAAGAAAAAACTTTTCTGGGTAAAAAAAAAAAATTTTTTTTTTTTTTTTTTTGAGAGAGATATTATTCATGTCTTGATTGGTTCCAATGGTTTTAAGCACTGACCCAATACAAGCTGTATTTGCTTTGAAAAGAATAAATCTTGTCCTACGTTTACAAATCAAGCTCTGGGTTGAGGCTGATGAATAGCAAGCCAGGCTTGGCTGGCACCACTTGGTGCTGGCTCGGTAGCCTGCCTCAGGAACTGGGCCGGCTGGGACTGCAGGGTCAGAGGGCCAGCCAGGTCGGTGGCTCCAGAAGATACTCCGGATGGCAGAGTGTGACTGTAAGCCCCTGCCTATGCACTTTAAAAGGCTTAATCACTGTATATAAATAATCTACATTTTGTGGAGAAAAATTAGAAAAGACAAAAGAATTTAAAATTTTTCTTATGCATATAAAAACAGTGTTTACAAAAACAGAATATAAATAGTTACGCAGCCTGTTTCCCCACTTATCAATATACAGAGGAACCATGGTGGCACCGTGGTTAAGTGCTTGGCTGCTGGCTGAAAGGTTGGTGGTTTGAACCCACCACCAGCTGCTCTGCAGAAGAAAGACGCTGGCAGTCTGCTTCTGTGAAGATTACAGCGCTGGAAACCCTACAGGCCATTCTACTCTGTCCTATAAGGTCGCTAAGTTGGAATCAAATTCATGGCAATGGGTTTTGATTAATATATGATGAGTTTTTCCATACCCAAACACACCCACACTAGCATTCTCAATCACTAGCCAACATTCCACTATCATAACTTAATCAACCTACCATTGGACACTGATTGCTTGTCTTTGTTTTTTTCTTTTCTGCTTTTTTTTTTTTTTTGCAGTTTTAAATATCTTGTATATACATCTTTATTCACCTGATCCAAAGGTTTCTTTGGGGCCTATTTCTAGAAGTCAAACTCTCTGGATTTTACTCTACAGGCCAGCTCTTGACACAACACTCTTCTGTGTACCCAGTCCAGTGTGCTCATGCCTCTCTGCCCATGTGTGTGAACTCCTGAGGGGCTGGGGGTCACGGAGCCTATTTGTTCATTACACATCATTTTGTCACTGAAATGATGACAGGGGGTCTGCCCAAACATTTCTGGTCAAAGCTTTGCCTGTGTGTAGTAGGCAAGGTCAGAATATTTTTAAAAAGGGAACCAGGATTAAAGTAGCTGTCTATCTCTGTTCCTCCCTCGAACACTTTTTATCAAGGTTACTGCACTGTATCGCAGTATGAGGCTCTCATTACTACCTTGACACGTGGCAAAAGAACAGCTTCATCTGGAGAAAGGTGTTACTTCCCCAAAAAACTGTAGAAACCAAGGCCAAAAGTATCTTTACGAACTCTAGAAGGCCATTACCAATTCTTCTGACTTTTCAGTTTGTTGAAAATGATAATCAGCTTGAGGCTCTTGGTCACCATAGTAACACAATAAATCCAGGAGACTATTAGTTGTTTCCAGAGACACAGCAGTTCCTGCGTGGAAACAAACAAACAAACAAAAGGAATCTTGACACACTCAAAAACTTAAAAAAAAAAAAAAAGCCATCAGGTTAAAATTCTTCACTTTTTCTATCAGCTGTGACTTTGTTAGCTACACACTTAATATCATCCATCACTTTTATGAACTGATAAGTATGCATTTGACATCAACTTAAACACCCAGGAGATATAGACAGGGACATAATCTCTGCTGACCATGTGGTCTGACAGAAAAAGTTAAAAAACTCCAGATGAAGCTGGACCCTGAGCTCCCTGACGGTATGTGCTCACATCCACTGGTGTCATGCTTTCACCTCCCACCTCCAAAAGAACACTCTGCAAACTATTTCCACTTAGTCCCCTTAGCCCAGTCATTTTTACAAACATGAGCACAATGATTCTACTTGGACCCAGGCCCCCCACTGAGACGTACGCCCCAAAATTCTAGCTTCAAGTGTATAATAGTAGCCTTTTAAAACTGGTTCCTCAAACATTATGCTCCTATCTTGATACTCACTAAGCAGGGAGAAAAGGGCACAGGAAAGAAAGGCATGAGATAACTTATTATTTTAAAAGAGTATAACTATTTTTCTAAACAAAATATTATGCTGATAATAAAAATGTCCACCAGGAAATTAAAAAAGAGGAAGCAGAGCAAGATGCCTAAGTGAGCGGATGCTCTCGTTTACTCTGCCAGCAACTAACCCACTGGACACGAATAAAAACAAGCAGACTGCGGTCTCAGAACTTCAGGTGGCAGGTGAGGTGTTAGAGAGTCGGGGTGAGCCCAGAAGTAAGGGAGAGGAGAAGCAGGGTGGGCACAGGTAGGAGAATCTACCGGCTAATGTGGGGAGCACACGCTCATCACCATTTTGTGACAGGGCTGGACAACACCCCAAACAGTGAACACAGAAAGGGAGCTAATCTGAGGAAGCTGTAGCCTGAATTTTTAAGGCTGGCTGTGGGAATTCATTGGAAACCTGGTGGAGTAGTGGTTAAGCGCTACGGCTGCTAATCAAAGGGTCGGCAGTTCGAATCCGCCAGGCACTCCTTGGAAACTCTATGTGGCAACAGTTCTACTCTGACCTATAGGGTTGCTATGAGTCAGAATTGACTCGATGGCACTGGGTTTGGTTTTGGTTTTTGGGTGGGAATTCACGGGCTATGCAATTGGGAGTGAGCTAAGGGAGACCGTGACACTGCGACAGAGTGCTGTTGAATCTTGATGAGGCCCCAGATGGACAGGCAGTAGGACTGGGAGGAACTACAAAGACAGCAGTGCAAGGGAACACATCAGACTGATGGGTGACAGAAAGAAACCCACAGTGGGACACTGTAGGAGAGCCTGTGCAGGGGCACCCATGAGGCAAAGACATAGAGAGCCCCCCACCTTTGCCTTAAGAAAGTCGATCCCCACCTCTGACATCAGAGTCTGTGATCAGCTAAACACCACCCCTCCTCACACACACATATTGAATTCCAGAGATCAAGCATCCAGGGCTGAATCAGCACTGAAAAAAAATAACCCAAGGGTAAGAGTGCCCTCTAATGGTTCTGAGGAGGAGATACCAAGCCCACTGCTGCTAGGCTGCTTCTCACTCACAGCAACCCCGCGGGTCGCCGTAGAGCTGCCCCATGGGGTTCCCAGGGTTGGGAGTCTTTGCAGAGGTGGGTTATTGCATCTGTCTCCCATGGAGTTCCTGGTGGGTGCTGGCCCTGGCCTTTCAACCAACAGCTGGGCGCTTGGGTGCTGCGCTACCAGGGTGCCCGAACAAAATTTCCCCCAAAAATCAGAATACAAAATTAAAGTTAAAAAAATGGCTCAATTTCAACAGGAAATAGTAAAACACACAAAATTGCAACGGAAGGACCAATGAAAAGCAAAACATGAAGAAGAGGAAATATCTCCTATGGAAACCAGACTAATGCAAAGAACTAATAATTTTCAGACTATAGTGCTAAATTGTTTAAAGAAAGCAAACAGAAAACAAACTAGCGGATATCTGGAAACAAATGGAGGAACAAAATGAGAAAGTCAACTAGGAAACTGGGAAAAAAAAAAAAAAAAAAAAACCCAAAGAGAACCACTGGAACTGAAGAATAAAGCCGCTGAATTACAAAAGCAAGAGAAGCACTCAACAATAGAGTTGAACAGGCAGAATAAACGAACTAGAGGACGAAATAACTGAACTTATCAAGCCTCAAGAGAAATAAAAGAACCCAGAAATGGAAAAAAAAAAAAAAAATACCGCAAATGGAAATATGGGATTTAATTAAGAAATCTAACATTAGAATTATGGGAATACCGGAGCACCATGACGACAATAAACGCATAGAAATGATCTTCCAAGATACAAAGAGAATTTCCTATATCTGAACAGATAACCAAGTCTGCAAATAAAGGAAGCTACACAAACCACAATTAAAAGAGACACAAAAAGATCAACTCCATGCCGTATCTTAATAAAATTCTTAAGAACCAAAGACAAGGAGAGAATTCTGAAAGGAGCAGGAAAAAAATGCAACATAACGCAAATTTCTCCCCAGAAACTCTAGAGGCCAGAAGACAACAGTGACACTTATAAAATACTGAATGACAACAACTGCCGACCTAGAATTCTTTACCCAGAGAAGCTGTCATTCAAAAATGAGGGGGAAATCGAGACACTCCCACACAAACAGAAGCTCTGGAAATTTGCCAGCACCAGATCAGCTCTGCAAGTATTGCTCAAGCGAGGAATCCAAGTGAAAAGGCAAGAGCATTAGATAGACACTCATGTCTCTACCTGGGGACAAAATAAACATACAAAGGAGAGTGAGAGATCTGCAAAAAGTACAACAAAACAGGCAATCCTAAGAACCAAGTATATGATTATTTTCAGGGAATAGACTCAATAATTAAATTCTGCAAGCAATACAACATCACATTTGTAAGAAATAAGTACAAAGTAAACTTACTGAATATAGGTTGCATACTGACGTCCAAGGAGACACACCAACAGAAGTGGGGAAGGGAGAAGCTTATCGGGAACAGATTCATCATGTGAACTGTTGTTCGCACGTTAACCGTTGTCGCACTTTGATGTTGTATAAAGTAACACGTGGTGGTGGTGGATAGCAGGTGCTGTGCCGTCAGTTCCTACTCACCACTACCCTGTCCTGTGCCATCCTCACAGCAGTTGTTCTGCTTGAGCCCATCATTGTAGCCATTGTGCTAGTCCATCTCACTGAGGGTCGTCCTCTTTTTTGCTGACCCTGTACTTTGCCAAACATGATGTCCTTCTCCAGGGACTGGTCCCTCCTGATAACATGTCCAAAGTACACGAGATAGTCTCACATCCTCGCTTCTAAAGAGTATATGTGGTAACCACTAAGAAATCACCAACAAGAAACATTCAGAAAAAAAGACAGCAAAAAGGCTCCTCACAAGAAAGCAGTCAAAGACAAAGACAGAAAAACCAGAAAAAAAAAAAAAACTAAAAAACAAAGCAAACAAAAAAACGAGTGAGGTAGACACTTGGTTTTCAGCAATAACCTAAAATGTAAATGGTCTAAACGTTCCATGCAAAAGGCAGAGAGTGGCAGAATAGATTAAAAAAAAAAAAAAAAAAAGATCCATCCTTCTGCTGTCTACAAGAAACATGCCTTAGACACAAGGACACAAATTGCAAATAAAATGATGGGGAAAAATACTTCGTGCAACCAGTAACCAAAAAAGAACAAGGAGGGGCATGCTGGTAACAAGATAAAATAGACTTTAAATCAACGCCCATTACTAGAGATAAAGAAAGACACCACATAATAATAAAAGGATCAATCCAGCAAGAAGACATACCAATCATAAATGCATATGCACCTAACAGCAATGTGCCAACACATATGAAACAAATACTAACTAATATGAAGAGAGAAACAGGCAACTTCACAATAACACTGCGGGACTTCAACACACCACTTTCAATTATAGACAAAACATCTAAAAACATTCAAAAAGATCCTTAGTGGACACTGAGAACTTAAATAAGATCATAAGCCAATTGGACTTAACGGATACACACTGTTTTTACGCAAAAAAAGTACACATTTTACATTCATTTGCCAACTGCATCCTCCCCCGTCCCTGAGGTACTTTCCTAAGGCCACTATGTCAATTTTTTTAGCAAACAAATGTAAAAGGCACACATTTTTTGAAATAAAAATACAGTATAGAACACTCCACCCAGCATCAGAACAACATACATTCTAATGCATTCTTTTCCAGCGCACATGGATCATTTTCCAGAATAGATCATATGCTAGGACACAAAACAAGTCTCGACAAACTTAAAAAGACTGAAAATATACAAAGCATCTTCTCTGACCGTAAGGGTATGAAGTTAGAGATCAACAACAGGAAAAATAAGGAAAAAAAAATATATATATACATGGAAACTAAACAAAAACTACTAAAAAAACACTGAATCAAAGAAGAAATCAAAGGTGAAATTTAAAAAAATTCCTAGACTCAAAGGAAAATGAACACACAACATATTAAAACCTTTGGGACACAGCAAAAGCAATACTCAGAGGAAAATTTACAGCAATAAATGCCTACATTAAAAAAAAAAAAGATACAAAATCATTAACTTAAACTGACAACTTCGACAAATAGAAAAGGAAGAGCAAAAGAAAGCAAAAGCTACCAGAAAAAAGGAAATAATAAAGATCAGGTAAGAAATAAACAAAATAGAAAAACAACAGCACCAACAAAACCAGAAGTCAGTTCTTTGAAAGGATCAATAAAACTGACAAACCACTGCCTAAACTCACAAAAGAAAAAACCAGAAGGGGCAGATCACCAAGTTAGGAAATGAAGCTGGTGCCATTATAACCAATCCAACAGAGATAAAGAAGATCATAACTGATCATAGTAATGAAAAACTGTACTCCAACGTATTTGTCAACATAGATGAAATGTACAAATTGCTAGAGACACAGTACTTACCCCAAACTAACAAAAACAGAGGCAGAAAATGTAAACATGCCTATTACAAAAGAAAAAAGTGAAGATGTCATCAAAAACTGCCAATAAAAAAAAGCCCAGGACCAGATGGCTACACTGGAGAATGCTACTAAACATTCAGAGAAGAGGTGACATCGATTCTACTCAATCTCTTTAAAAACACAGAAGAAGAAGGAATACTATCGAACTCTATTGAGACAGCACAACCCTGATACCCAAACCAGGGAAAGACATCAGGAAAAAAAAAGTACAGACCAATATCCCTTATGAACATAGATGCAAAAATTTTCAACAAAGTTCTACCCAACAGACTTTGGCAACATATCAAAAAAAAAAAAAAAAAATCATACACTATGATCAAGTGGAATTCGTACAAGGTTTACAAAGCTGGTTCAACATTAAAGTCAAACAATGCAATCCACCACATAAACAAAACAAAGGAAAAGAACCATATGATCCTACCAATTGGTGCAGAAAAGACATTCAATAAGATTCAACACCCTTTCCTCATAAAACTATCAACAAAATAGGAATAGAAATTTCTCAACATAATTAAAGGCTTATATGCAAAACCAACAGTCAACATTACAGTCAATGGAGAAAGGCTGAAAACCTTCCCTTTGAGAATGAGAACATGACAAGAGTGCCCGTTATCATCGCTGTTAGTCAACATTGTACTGGAAGTCATAGCCAGCGCAATAAGACAACAAAGAGAAATAAAAGGCATAGAAATTGGAAAGGAAGAAGTAAACCATCTCTATTTGCAGCTGACATGATCCTATACGTACAAGACCCTAAAGATTTCCCAAGAAAACTGATGGAAAAAATAGAAGAATTTAGCAACGTTGCAGGGCACAAGATCAACACACAAAAATCAGGTGGGCTCCTCTACATTAACAAAGACCACTCCGAAAAAGATATCAAGAAAACAGTACCATTTACAATAGCCCCCAGATCAAGAGAACTCAAATTAAACCCAGCATTTATGGACAGAAGATTTTCGACAAGGGGTCAAAGTCCATTCAGTGGGGCAAAACCAGTCTCTTTAATAAATGGTGCTGGCAAAACTGGACATCCACCTGCAGAAAAATGAAACAGGACTCATACCTCACACCATATATAAAAACTAACTCAAAATGGATTAAAGGCTTAAATGTTAAACATAAAACCATAAAATTTCTGGGACAAAACTATGGGGCCTAATCTTTTGTAAAAACAGGATAACAAACATTACAACAAATGCATGAACAGAAGATGACAAAACAGATAGATGTGACCTCCTTAAAAAAAACTTTGCTCATTAAAAGACTTTTATTAAAAGAGTAAACAACCTACAGACTGGAAAAAATTCTTCAGAAAGAATTTATCCATTAAGGGTCAAATACAGAAAACTGCAACAACTCAACAACAAAAAGACAAACCACCCAATCACAAAATAAACAAAGGACACGAAAAAAATCTTCACCCAAGAGATCACCCAAGCAGCCAACAAACATGTGAAAAGACGTTCCCGATCACTAGCCATTCCAAAAAGTCCGGCGCAGCTGAGTCGACTACATCCCGTAGCGACCCTATAGACAGAGTTGAACTAACTACTCCACAGGGGGGCTTCCAAGGAGAGGCTGGTGGATTCCAACTGCCAACTTTCTTGCTTAGCAGCCAAATGCTTAACCACTGCCCCACCAGGGCTCCAAAAGGATAAATATTGCATGATCCCTTTTTTATTAAGAAAAATAAATAAATATATATAGACCAATGTTTACTGGTGGTTACCAGGGAGCGGGGGGTGGGGGGTGGGGGAAGTACACTTTAGACTGTAGACTTGTTATTTTTGGTGATGGGGAAAGTGGCACTGAATATGGATGTAGTGAGCTCAGCACAACCCAAGTAAAAACGAGGGTCTGGGCACATATGGATGGGCGTAGGCAAATCAGTAAGACAGGTACCTACAGGCGTGTGCATATGTGAGCTCAGAGAGAAATATCTAAAGGCACGTGTAAATACAAATATGTGCGTGCAGGCACATATACATATTCACTGAAGACACAAATATGGATACTCCTCAGACATAACCAAACACCTTCAAAGACTTAAGGTTTAGGATCATAGTCTCAAAGGACAGCTCAATCAATTGGCAGAACATAGTTCACAAAATCACAATCTGCATCTTAGTGAAGTGAGTAGCCGCTGGGGTCTTAAAAGCTTGTGAGCGGCCATCTAAGACGTCACTATGGTCTTCTACTAGCCAAGAGCAAAACAGTATGAAGGTGACTAAAAGCTAAGAGAAGAAACAAGTCTGCATGAGCTACAACCTCACCTACCCTGAGACCAGAAGAACTAGATGAGGCCCAGCTACCACCACTGAATGCTCTGACTTGGGTCACAATAGTTGGTTCCAGATAAAATGGGAGAAAAATACAGAGCAAAACTCAAATTCTTATATAAAACAGATAAATAAAAAGCCAGACAAACTGAACAGGAGAGAACACTGTGTTCAGTGAAAGAGTGTCCTGAGACACTCTTTAAACCTGGAATGGAGCCTATTCCCTTCAGATCACCTTTTAGGGAAACAGCAGAGTGGCGCACAGAATAAAAGATATTACCCGTAAGATCCTACTTAAAAACCATCAGTATGAGACCAAAAGTCAACACTCAAAAGCAAAGATAAGAAATAAAGGGGCATGGAAACTACAGTACTGGAAAGGAACCAACAGAACACAATTAGAGAAAATGCTGACACATTGTGATATATTTAACTAATGTTACCAAACAATTTGTGTGGAAACTCAAAAGGGAACCTAACTCATTGGGTAAATTTTCACCAGAAACTCAGTATTTACAAAAAAAAAAAAAAAGCCCAGGAGAGAGTGCATGGCACAGTGGGGAGGACACAGCCTATGGATTATAATCCGATTGGGTACGAACCCAACCTTACCATTTCAGAGTTGCATAACCCTGGAAAACTTATTTAATAATTAATTTCCTTTATAAAATAACTATAAAACACTTAACTGCTAAGTTGTAAGAATTATAATCACTACATAGCAGAGCATTTGCCACTTACTAGGGGCCTGATAAATGAAACTAAGGTCCCTTTGCTGGGGTGCCAGCATCTTCTGTCACTGTAAACTGTGGGCCTGACACAGTCTTCAAAAAATGTTTACTGAATGAATGCACGTGCCCACACCACAGAGTAGGTAAAACTAGAAAAAGACAGGCCTTGGAACTAAGAATTTTAACGCAGACTTAAATTATAATCTGCTGTCTTCAACTCATTTGTACATCTAATGCCGCAACAGGCTGCACACTGAAATTCTCAAATCAAACACAGCTTTCTGCAAATATTTCTTTTTCTGTCCAAGTCAGTATTGAGTGATTCGGCCCAGTTTCCATCTTCGGTATTTTTATTCTCAATCAGCATACTGGATTCCATAAACTAGTCTGCCTGAAATAACACTGGACGCTTCCATGTTACCACAGGCACTCATGGTAGCTTATCAGCCACGCTAGCTAGACCTATCCCCCTGGAGGCTCATTCAGATCCAATTTCAAGACACAGGATTTTATAACTAGAAGCTCTGATGAATTAAATGGCTTTTTCAAGCCACGGAGCTAGTTAGTGTCAGAGCTAGCACCAGTATACAAGCCTCTGATCTGAAGGTTTAGTGCTCTTTCCTTTTTAAATACCTTTGCCTGTTTTGTGTGACTGGTGAACTTACAGTTCCGGCCCTGCCCTCCAAATATACTTAAAAGGGTACAGGACACTTTAAATTCGATAAGTACCGCGCTGACGTTACAGACTCGAAGCTGAGCAAGAACAGCTGTGTAATTTCTCACCCTGTAGTACGGCACAAGAACCTAGTAAACTAACAAAGTTATAACTCTACCTCGTCTGTAATTTTAAAATGAAACTAAAGCAGAACCTGAAGTATTCACTAAGCTATTAACTATATGAACACCACAGCCATCTAACAGAGTAGGTAGAGCGGTACTTGTAACTTTTATTCAAAACTATCTGGATCAGATTACTGTGACCCATCTTCAAAGACCATTTTCTTAACAGTGACTTTAATTAAACTTTGTTACCTGCTTGCAAGAGTTGATCAAACATATCCACTGAAGCTTTGACTTTTCTGAGCTTAATTCGTTCCTTCAGGGCGGCTTCGCTTATACCTTCAATCTGAGGTTCGAAGCACTCAGGCATTAAACACTAGAAAAACAGAACAGCTAAAAAGTTACTAAAAACGGGTAACAATAAAAGGATAACTGAGTAGGATAAATTTTTTTTTTTTTTTTTACCTACACATCAAAATAAATGGATGCTGTTCTAAACTATGTTTCATGCATCAGATACTATTTATCATTTCATCACGAATGCCTTTTCGTAGGGAACGTGTGTAACTATAACAAACAAAAAGAATCCCTCCAGTCTCCAAAACAAGATTGTTTAGCTACCTTCTAACCTTCTGGATGCTGGACTTAGCTCTGTGCTTAGCTCAAGGGCCCATTGTGGAGACAATGAAACCACAGGAGGCTTTACAGCAAAAGTAAGCCTGGAGCTAAGCACCCAACTGTTAATCAAAAACATAAAGAGGAAAGGATTAGCTCATAAATGATCATTCCACCACTAAAAAAAAAAAAAAATTTTTTTGGAGGGAGGGCTTCAGTATTTTGACCTACACAACCTCACTGGCTTCCTCACTTGTCACTAGGAGTCACTGTATGAGAAGCAGGAGGGGTGTGTTTGGGTGAGTGAGTTGTGGAAAGCAGGGAGGTTGGAATGGAGGTGAACAGTTTGGGCACAATGAGCCTGCGGTACCCGTTTCCACCGGTAACTGCAGGAGGGCCTGGGTACATCTGTTCTGCTCACTGCTGCACTAGGCACAACGGCTAACACACAGGAGGCACTGCATAAACTCTAAAGGACTAGAGAACAAAGAGATAGTTGGAAGTGCATTTTGGAACTCAAAGTAGAGGGATCTAGGCTGGATACACGTGGATGCCAAATGGGCTGTAAGGTTGCTGAAGCAAGAGAAGTATAGACAGGAAAAAGAGAAAAGAGACTGAGCAGGAAACCCTAGAAAAAGGCACAATGCTTAAGGCGTGGAGTAGTTAGTGAAGGAAACTGAAAAAGGACACTTAATAAAGGTAACGATCCAATAGACTGCTGTCACAGAAGGCAAGTGGTGGAAAAATATCAAGATATTTACATACAAAAAGGAGTCATAAGAGGTTAGTATTATGAAATGATAACACCACACATTAAAAGCCTTCTGACTCCAGTATTGCAGACATTGCAACAGTTACTCAAGTATTAGCCATGAAAGCCTGATTTATTTACATTTATACAGTATTATCTGAAAATTGCAATTAGCTCCGCTTACCGGTATATGAGGTTCAGCTATATCCTTCTGAAAATATTCGGGATATGAATTAATAATAAACTTTGCTGCATTCTCTCCAGATTTCTTTGCCAATAAAAACGAACGCTATATAAGAAAGAAGATTTAGCTATAAATTCGTATTTACATATAATTTGCTCTCAAGATCAAACTTCCACCCTGAGCAACAATTACTCACCTGTGCAAAAAAGAATACCAATTAGAAGTTAAATGGCATTATGTTATATGTCCACCTCTTCTACTGAGTGTGATATGTTTCTACTGAGTGTGATATAACAACGTGAGATCACATCTTATACAGCTTGCGGCTTATAATGCATAGAAACTGAGGCCACTCCAGAGTGAAAGACTCAAGTGCTCAAAACCAAAACAACACTCTCCACAGCCAATCTTTTTAAAATTTTTTGATAAAAGCAGTGAAGGATTCAGAAAATTTACCAATTTTATAAGCATCTCTAAACTTCTTTAGAATTCTATAATTAAGTTAAATTATATGTGCATTCTTGTACCCAAACCAGCAAAATTAAACACAGAACTAGAAAAGTTACATGAAAACACTCACAGATTCTGGAAAGGATGCTGGCACGAGGTAAGGATCATCCTGAAATGCATAAGGGGCAGCTGTGGGGTCCTGTGGAAAAAATACAAGTCTTTTCAGCTAGATTTTATTAAAAGGACCTTGTGAGTTTTGGTGACATTCAAATATTCTACAAAAAGTTCTAATTATATATGTACTGTGCACGTAGAACTATGCATGTATGCACGCGTATACACACACAGAGGACACATACACAAATACTGTACTTTCAGTTCCACAAGACTTGGCTATAATTATGCATAACTTAAAGTCAACAAAGGCACAACCACGACTGACTGCTTGTTAACAGCTGAGTCTTGCTATCACTGGGAACTAATGCACTTTTAAGTTTTTGGTAAGGATCCTCTGAATTACCTAGTCCTGACACAAATTTCCTGGACTAGGCTTTCCTTCAAAGCATGATCACTAGCCATACCATGCTCAACTTCACCCAGAATCCCCCCTCCAAATGGGCAAGGATACTACTGGGTCCTCTTAGGAGACAGGAACAGCAACGGCTTCTCTGTGTCCTGTTGCCCAAGACGGTGTACTTCTGAAAATTTTCTAGGTAGAACTCCGAGCAAAATCAACTCTTCAGCACCACCAAAGGTCCCACTTGAAACTCTAAAATTACTTCCTCTATTCCTGTCCTCTCTGAACCCTCTTTTCTGGGCCTTCTGGAACTCTATTCCACAGAAAACCCTTAATCTGTTCTGGCTGGACCTTTGCCAGCTTGTCTTATTGACCTGGACTTTCCTGAGGGAAGGTAGCTCATATCTGGGGTCTGGAGATTTTTTTTTTTTTTTTTAACCTAACTTCCTGCTGCCACTTTCAAAGCCCCATCCCTCCACACTCCTTATTTGAGGCTTATTTCATCCTTGGTTAAGCACTGAGCGGCCTACCACAAGGATGGTGGCTTGAGCTCACCCAGTGGCTCCATGGGAGAAAGACCTGGCAATCTGCTTCCATAAAGGTTACAGCAAGAAAACCATGGGGGCAGTTGTGCTCTATCACATGGGGTTGCTATGACCCCAATTTGACAGCACCCAGCGACAACAGCACTGCACTCTACAAGACCTGGCAGCTCTAGGCTACTCTCTGATGACAGGACAACTGCGGCACACCTGGCTCTCTCTTCTCCGTTGCCCTCGGACACCTGTGCTGGTCTCTCAATAAAAGCTCTGGTTTTGGGGACTGGCTGGGCTTCTTTTAACTTACTAGACTTATTCTTCCTATTCGTCTCTTGATTTTCCTCCCTCAATGATTTCCACATTCTCCATGGTCTCAGAGAAACTTCTCCAGTCTGGCCCTGCAGTGCAGACATCTCAAACTAAATCTGTCCCAGACCGAACTTCCCTGACGAACCTACCCTTCCCCCTTATCTTCTCCACCCATCTCAGTGAGTGCCACCGACCACTGTGAAGCTCAGCCCCAGGACCCTCTCCCATCACTCTCATTCAATTACTTCAGGAGGGTTCCCCGCCAGGCCAGGAACTGATTTAAAAGTGGCTCATGGTGCCTGAACTATACAACATGGTTTATGCTGGACACCTGCTTTCCTTCTGGGAGCTTGAAATTTTGTTATGCGCTATGCAGAAGGCGCCTACCTGACTAAACCTGTCAAGTAGATTCTAACACAGCACACAGGACATAGCAAATGCGGCGAGAGGTGACGGGGGACAGATCACGTAGGGCCATTCAGTGGAACAGCTGCTTTATGTCCTGAATATTTCCCCTACCTACTCCATCCCCTACTCTAACTGCCACTGCCTTAGTTCGGTGCCTTCCTCACTCATACATTCAGTACTATTTACTGAGCACCTAACATGTGCCAGGTATCACTCCAGCTACTTACCCTGTTTACTGTGGATGCAAGTGCCTGAAGAACTGCCACTTTATCCCTAAGAATGAGAATCATACGTTAACCAGAACTTTTCATACTTACGAAGTGACTCTCAGAACGGACTGGCCGATTAAAAAATGCAAATCTCAGTCAGAGGTAGCGCTTATCTCTCAAGACCACTACAGTAGTAACAGGTCAGAAAATGAAAGAACTGTCTAGTTCTTTTACGTAAAGGTGGTTAACATGTTCCTAATATACTTTGCCTGGCACCCCTGGTTTCAAACGTATTTTCACTCGTATGGTAGATTTATCGTTTTATTTCCAGAAGGGAAATGATTATAGTAAACTTAATAAACAAAAAGTATTTTTCTAAACAAAGTTTCACATAACAGTCGTAAGACTATGTCACCTGAAAAAGACAAAAAAATACAAATGAAATTTTTTATTATATCAAAAATATCCGATGGGTTTCCCATTAATTTCTTTGAAGTTATACTTATATAATTTCAGCCATGAGTGGTAAAGACACAGTCTCTCATCTCTCAGCATTCCCTAATTATATCTAGTTTAGTCGGCACATTTTATAACCTACCGTACAAACAACTACACGCCAGAAAAAAAACTATGGCATTCAGGTTACTCCAACTCTCTTTTCTTAAATGTAATCACATCATCCTTAAAAGATAAATTAGAACATTACAGGCTAAGCTAAAGCATCTGGGGTCACCCTGTCAGCCCCACCCCTCCATGAGTCTGGTGTGTATACTTCCACAGTTTTTGAAAGTACTTTTGTCCACACTCATCTCCACACAAAATGTACCATCCTATATCTGCTTACCTAAGTGTAACTGTACTATCCATGTTGCTACTCCCAAGACAAACACACTGCCATCAAGTTGATTCCAACTCATAGCAACCCCACAGGATAGTTTTCAAGGAGCAGTTGGTGGATTCAGCTGCCAACACAGATCTAATTAACTCATTTAAATGTTGTATAACTCATTTAAATGATGATGATGTTGTTAGGTGCCGCCGAGTCAATGTTCAACTTATGGTGACCCCATGTGACAGAGTAGAGCTTCCGTATGTGGTTTTCTTGGCTATAATCTTTATGGAAGCAGATCAAGTTTTTCTCCTGCAGAGCTGCTGGATGGGTTCAAACCAGCAACCTTATGGTTAGTAACTGAGCACTTAACCATTGTGCCATCACAATTCCTTATGCAGTATGATAATCATTGCTTATTTACCCATTCCTTTATTACGCGGATTTTGGTTGTTTCTACTTGTTATTACTCCCAGCTTATAAAGAAAACTTTCATCCGTGTTTTCTCAGGTATGCACGTTTCCCTAGAGTAGCTTACCAGTGAGGTATGCACATTTGAAGTTGTGATTCTGTCAAATCTTCCTCCAAAGAGTTGTTCCAAATTTACTGCCCCACCAACAAATGCATTCAAGCACCCACTTTTCCACATCTCTACTTGCCAATCTGACCAATTTTAATCTGAATTTCTTTTATGACCTCAATTTATTTATGCAATGATTACAGGCTCCCTGCCCTCCCTAAATTACTACACAATTCAGATTAACCAGATCAGAACACTGCCTACACCACAGCACACTGATACACGAAAACTCATAATGACTCTCTGCACTTATTAGATGAAGGCTTCTGTGGCACCCGTGTGACCTGGGAAATCACAGCCTTAAAATATGCTTCATTTCCAATATAAGGCCACAGGACTCTATAGGCCTTTGGCTCCTCCCAGTCTGAAGATACAGATTCCTGAGGCTGGAAATCAGTGGCTGTATATGGGGGCTGACACACTTTTTCAGTCACTGGACAGACAGTAAATATTTTAAGCTTGTAGGCCCTGCCACTGGAGCACAAGAGCAGCATCAGACATAAATGAATGAGTGAGGCTGTGTTCCAGTACAATTTTAAATGACCCTGAACAGGAATTTCATACCATGTTCATGTGTCCAAAATCTTCTTCTTCTGATTTTTAACTACATAAAAAAGTAAAAACTACTTTAGCTCCTGGGCAGTACAAAACAGGCCTTAGTTTGCTGAACCATGCTGTGTCTCAACTACCTTGTTTCCCCTATTCTAACAGCACTGTCTTCACAGGCCTGCTCGCCCTCCTCCTACCAGCCGCTGCATCCTGATTGTGCCCTGCCCTGCCTCACTGTTCTCTGTACTTGTGGGTCTCATACTTCAGGGTTCACAAGAATTACCTGAAGGAATAGGCATTTTTAACAAAATCTCAGGTGATTCTGATGCCAGTAAAATAATCCTACTTGTTTAACGCATTGCCAAATTTTCAACAAAATTCGCCTTCACAAGTGAATACAACCCTTTCTCCTTCCTGAATGTCTCTTCTTGCTTTGTACCACATAATCCAGTTCTTGACTATATCACTTCCTGGGTTCTCACTAGTCACATATGAGCCTGTTACGTATGTACGTGACGGGAATACAAGGTTACATAACCACGTGACCCAACCAGATCACAAGCCACCTGAGATCACACATTTCCAAATGTTTTTTCTTTCATGTTCCCAAAAGGTTGATAAAGTACTTTGGATACAAATGCCATGCGGGTAAATGCCACATTCACAGAAGTGTATATTCCTACTCTCGTTGATTCTCAAGCCAGGAAAGATGGGCATGAATCTGAATATATCCATATATTGCAACAGTATATAACCACTAAAAATCAAAACCAGAGTGCAACAGTATGTATAATTCCACTAAACAAAACTTATATGCAGTTTGTATTAAATAAATTATACTTTCTTAAATATCAAAAGTACAAAACTTATAGCAAAGCTTTAAATGATAACAGCTACCATCTACTGAGTTCTATGTGACAGTCACTGGTGCAAAACACGCATTTAGCCTTTTGAGGTGGTACTATCACCTCCCCCATTTTACTGTGCAACATAAAGATCAAGTGACTTGCCTCTGAGCAGTGGGATTGCTGGCAATTTTGTTTCCTTTTTGCATGTTAGATTTACTGTCCCATCCCCCTTTCAGCAATAATTACTCATTAATTTTATAATTTAATAAACTGTGTTTCTTAACAAACGCTTCTTCAGGTCACACTCAGGATGACCTTGCTCTTTACGGGGGCCTTAATGCATTCAACAACATATTACTACAATCACTTTTGTGGAGAAGTTTTAATTCTCACATCCGCAACAACTGTTGACTAAATGAGACCGGGCGATTTGTTCAAGAATACATCCATTGAATAAAACAAGCTAAAAGTCTGCACTATTTGACCTCATTAAAGACTGTAAGTATAATAAACTCATCTGGTCTCCCAATCATGTGAGAGACAACTTTTGTGAGAAATGAAATTATTTTAACGGTGGTATTCATGATTAACCCTTGTTGTGTAAATATTAATCCACACAGATCTTTTAACTTCTAATTTAATTTCATTGCCTTTCACTCTCCACCTTCCTCCTTTTGTTCTTTAAAGCTCCAAGCTTTCCCTATCTCAGCTGTTTCCTCTTCTAGAATGCTCTCCCCCTACTCTTCATGTGGCTGGCTCCTTACCTAACCCTTCAAGTCCACCCACACCACATTCCCCTCAAGGCACTCCTCTACATCTCTATTCATTTGTTTAGTGACCGACCCCTCCTACTAGAATTTAAAGTGCCTTAGGGGAGGGGCCTTGTCTGGCTTATTTGCTCCCATATCCCCAACACTTAAAATCACGTTTTGCTCATAATAAGCACTCAACCATTTGTTGAATTAACAGTGATTTGAATACTTACCAAATTTTCTTTCTTGGAATGACCACTTCTTCAACACCTTAATGTGAAAAATGAAACAAAGTAAACCAAAGTTTCCCAAGACTATTATTACAAATACAATACGTTCATCTAAAAATGGAATTATTTCAATAGATTTTTACGTACTGGTGACATTGGCTCCTTCAACTTTTGGGAGGGTTGCACTTCCAGAATAAAATCTGCAAAAAAAAAAAAAAAAAAAACCCAAAAGTACTAAAGTTAATGTCCATTAATGAAGTTCCCAGTTCACCTCCACCTATGTGCATTTTAAGTCCAAAGATTTCCATACCATGGATTGAACCATCTGGGTAATTTATGTCAATGAAAGCTAAATACCTCTCTCTGCTGAGGGCATTTCAGAAAGGGATCAACTCTTTCCAATTATGCCATTTATTTCTCATGACATTAGGACACAGACCACTGTTTTGGGTGAATGCTGGGGAAGAATAGGTGCTGTCAGGCAAAGGAAGTGGCTAGAAAAATGTCAACACTAGACACTAACCAGAAGAGGAGAACAACAAAAATGAGGGCAAAAGAGGACTAGGACTGAACCAGCAATATTAAAGCATTGCAGTACCAAGTGGAATATTTTCTCTTGAGTATTGAGAGAAAGTGTTTTACATACATAAATTAACTTAATCCATGTGGGTGGCTATCGGAAACCCTGGTAGCATATTGGTTAAGAGCTACCAACAAAAAGGCCAGCAGTTTGAATCCACCAGGCACTCCCTGGCAACTCTATGGGACAGTTCTACTCTGTCCTATACGGTTGCTATGAGTCAGAATGGGCTAGATGGCAATGGGTTTGGTTTTTTTGTTTGTTTATACTAGTTTCAAGAAGCCCTGGAGGAAAGGTGTTATACTGGTCAACTCAAGACTCTACTACAACAGAACAAACACAGCTGGTCCTGCTCCATCCTCACAATCGTTGTTATGCTTGAGCCCATTGTTGCAATCTGTCTCATTAAGGGTCTTGCTTTTTTTTTTGCTGACCCTCTACCTTACCAAGCATGATGTCCTTCTTCAGGGGCTGCTCCCTTCTGATAATATATCCAAACTGTGTGAGACAAAGTCTCACCAACCTCCCTTCTAAGGAATATTTTAGCAGTACTTCTTCCAAGGCAGATATGTTGTCTTCTGACAGTCCACGGTATATGCAATATTCTTCGCCAACACCATAATTCAAAGACATCAAATCTTCCGTCTTCCTTAATCATTGCCCAGCTTTCATATGCACACGAGGCAATTTGAAAACACCTTGGCTTGGATCAGGCATACCTTAGTCTTCAAGGTGACATCTTTGCTTTTTAACACTTTAAGGTCTTTTGCAGCAGATTTGCCCTATGCAATGTGTCCTTTGATTTCTTGACTACTGCTTCCATGCGCCTTGATTGTGGATCCAAGTAAAATGAAATCCTGGACAACTTCAATCTTTTCTCCATTTATTATGCTGTTGCTTATGGTCCATTTGTGAGAACTTTTGTTTTATGTTGAGGTGTAATCCATACTGAAGGCTGTAGTCATAAGTGCTTCAAGTCCTCTTCACTTTCAGCAAGCAAGGTTGTGTCATTTGCATATCGTAGGCTGTTAATGAGTCTGCCTCCAATTCTGATGCATCATTCCTCTTCCTATAGGCCAGCTTCTTGAATGATTTGTTCAGCATACAAACTGAGAAAACCCTGACAGCATAGTGGTTAAGAGATATGGCTGCTAACCAAAAGGTTGGCAGTTTGAATCCACCAGGTCCTACTTGGAAATCCTATGGGGGGCAGTTCTACTCTGTCCTAAAGAATCGCTATGAATCAGAATCAACTTGATAGGAACGGGTTTGGTTTTGGTTTCTGGTTATACAGACTGAATAAGTATGGCGAAAGGATACAACCGCGCAACGCACACCTTTTCCTGACTTCAAACCATGCAGTAACCAATCACACGGTCTACTGTAGCGGGAACAACAAACTGAAGACGAATGGCGTCACATTCACGTCAAAAAAAATTTCAATACCCATTCTGAAGTACAAGGTTGTCAGTGACAGGATAACACCCATAGGCTTACAAAGAAGACCAATTAGTAAGACTACTATTCAAATTTACACACCAACCACTAAGGCCAAAAATGAAGAAACTGAAGATTTTTACTAACTTCTGCAGTCTGAAATTGAACGTGCAATCAGGATGCATTGGTAACTACTAGCGATTGGAATGCAAAAGTCAGAAATAAAAGATAAGGATGGCTAACTGGAAAATATGGCCTTGGTGAAAGAAATAATAGAGGAGTTCACATGACAGAATTTTGCAAGACCAACAACTTCTTCATTGCAAATCCCTTTTTAACAAGTAATACACGTTAACTTAATCCACAGTTTTTTGGTGGCACAGTGATTAAACACTTGGCTGCTAACCTAAAGGTCATAGCTTCAATCCCACCAGCTGCTCTGTGGGACAAAGATGTGGCAGTCTGCTTCCATAAGTATTTACAGCCTTGGAAACTCCACGGGCCAGTTCTATTCAATCATACAGAGTCACTATGAGTCTGCACCCACGAAGCAACGGTTTTTCTTTCTTTTTTTTTTTTTTTTTATTAGTCCCACTCTAAGCCAAACTCACGGCCATCCATCGGGTCGATTCCAACTCACAGTGGCCCTGTAAGGACAAAATAGAACTGCCCCGTAGGCTAGTGATTTCAGCCGCCGTTAGCAGCCGAGCGCTTTAGCCACTGCGCCACCAGGGCTACCTAATTCCACTCTACAGATGAGGAAATTTGTCCACTGCTATCCAGCTAAAGAAGCAAACACTGAATTCCAAATTAGATTTTTCTCAACTTTTTACTACAAGTTACTGCTCCTCGTAGTTTCGCAAAACCGCTGTTTACGTCAAGATAAACTATATATGTTCCAAGCTACAATTAGCACAAGAATCCAATATAGGAACGGACGTGCTCAGATCCTGCTTTTACGGTAAATTGTTAATTTGTTTGGCCAAATATGCCCACAACATCCGGAGAAACAGTGGCGCTCATAAACTGCCGTTTAAGTTGGAAAAACTTAAAAGAGTTCTCCCGACCGGGTAAAAATGACGAAGGTCAGATAATTTTTTGCAAATGTAGGGTGGGGATGCTAATAACTACACTCACTAGAATGGAAGCGCCACAGAAGGAGGGTCCTTCTTTTGTTAACAATTCTAACTCTAGTGTACTGCAGATAACCAATGTTTTCCAAATGAAGAAATGCCTCTCGAATTCTATTTCAAGGACGCAGGCTCTGCAGCACGCGGCGCCAAGGCACATGCGCATTTCACTACACCGTAGCAATGCCCATAGTACTCTCGGGGAAATCGGAAAAATGGACAACTGAGCTGACCCTGGGGCCTTCTTCGTGGACCACCCCAGGTTTCTCTTACCTGCAACTGAAGGCCCGTCCACAGCAAGCTGCCCCGCGAACACTCGCCAGGCAAGGCCTCCAGCGGCCACTAAACCGGCGAAAAGCCGCTACCGCCGCCATCTCTGACGTCTTCGCTGAGCATTTTGGGAACTCACGCCCTCGAGTTTCCGGTCCTCGGATGGAAGGAAACAGGTAGGCTGAGACGGAACGAAGCGACAGTAATCATGCAGTGGAAGGTTACGGGTTCATAGCTTAAAAGACTTTCATACAGAAACTAACGGCTTAATAGGCTTCATTTACCTTGTAGAAATTTCCCATTCGATTGTTTTCAAAATAAGAGAGTGAGAGTAGTGAAATTATTCTCTTTTTCCCCTACAGTGGAAGTGGCCTCGTCCATGTAAATCTCGTTCCCGCTAGCGTGTCTCCCGCGCAAGCGTAGTTTGGAATCACATGGTTGCGGGTTGACGGCTGAGTTAGGTTATCGGTGGTGATTCGGAACGTCTCTTTTTGGGTGTCGGAACTCGTAGCTGACCTGCAGGATGTTGGGCTCCAAGAACATGCCCTGGCGGCGACTTCAGGGCATTTCTTTCGGGATGTATTCGGCCGAAGAGCTCAAGTAAGAAGTTGGTGGGCAGCACGAACAGTCTGTTTGAGGTCGCCGTTCGAAACTACACTTCCCAGAAGGTCTTGTGCCCAGCCTGTCCTCTGAGTCCGTGGTTGACTGGCGCGTGGCCTGTTGGGATCTGTAGTTCCGGGAACGCTCCCGGGCAGGCGTGCACTTCTTAGAAGCTGATGGGGCTCGGGGAACTGGTTGCGGCGGCAAGGGTGAGGGGGGGATGGTGAGAGTTGAGGGGGTCCTGGGTTGCAGCTTTATCATCTTTCTATCTCGTTAATTAAGCGGTTGTGGAGCTGCTACGTTGTTTTCTATATGGCTGATTAAACCCTTAATTATAGTCTACTAAATCCTTATCCTTCAAGATCCGCTGTATTCTCCTTTTAGTTATCAAATGTAGAGCACTCTTTGGTGTTCGTTCACTTTGGTCACGGTAGCACTTGTCGGTCTTCACGACATTCTCTTCTCTAAATTTTCTACCAGTACCCGTATTGGCTTAAGGTTCTCATTTATTAAAAAAAAAAATACGTCAAGGAAAGAGTACTTTTCACCTTACGTATTCAATGGAAATTTTGCTCTAAATTTTTTTTTTGTTTTTAGATTTGTCACTGTCACTCATTTATCAGATATTTATTAAGTAGTTACTATGTGCAGGCTCTTCGTTAAGTGTTGGAGTACTGTGTTGCTCACGGCAGAGACAGCTTCTGCCCCCTGGAGTTGTCAGTGTGCCTGAGGAAACAGGTACTAAATAATTACTTGACTTCGTTTTGTAAGCAGCAAAAAGGAATCTTCAGAGAAGCTGATAAGCTTAAGTTTTTTTCTTTTTCCCCCTTTTTACTCTTTATAGGAAATTAAGTGTTAAATCCATTACGAACCCTCGATACTTGGACAGCCTGGGGAACCCATCTGTGAATGGCTTGTATGATTTAGCTTTGGGCCCTGCAGATTCCAAAGAGGTGTGCTCCACCTGTGTGCAGGACTTCAACAACTGCTCTGGTCATCTGGGCCACATCGAGCTCCCGCTGACGGTGTACAACCCCCTGCTTTTCGATGTACGTCCTGCCCTGGGCTGCCCTACGTGTGTGGGTCTCAGGGATGCTGGTAGGATTTGTGAGTGCCACCTCTCTTCCCACGAGAGGTGTTTGACGAGGTTAATCTCCAAACATTTTTGAGTTAAAGGGTAGTTTTGTATGGGATTTAAAACCTTGAGGAGCCAAATCCAGTAAACTCAACTTGGCGTACAGCCCCAACAAAATGAATTTCAGTTGATTCCAGTTAAGAAGAGGCACTGAGTCTAGTCACTTGAGTGGAAAGATTGTTCAGATTCATTCCCTATACCTTCTGTTTCCGGGTTTTGATCCCTTCACAAATGTAGGCGATGCTTCCCTGGCAATGGAGGGACCTTTGGTGTTCCCTAGGCCTACCTTTTAGCCCTCCAGGTTTCCTTCATGATGTGGAAAGCAAAATCCCAGAAAACCAGAAAGTGAGATAGGAATGGAGCTGCCGTCTAGAGTGCTACTTGCACATTTTCAGCTTTTTATATCAATTAGCGTTGAGGTTTTTTTAAACATTATATGGATAACATTGTGGATGAATATGATATTTGTCTGTCAGTCATATTAAGGAAAGAAAATTGTTTTAGACACTTTCAATGGAATAGAGGTAGTTCCCCACCTTGGACCATACACCAATATGTAAAATTTTCAAAATTTTAATGAATTAAAATAAAGCTATTAGAAAAAATAAAGGGGAATATTAATGCAATATTTGGGACCAAGAAAACCTTTTTAAGCATATAGGCTGAAGTAGAATCCTTAAAAGAATAGGCTGCTTCTATTACCTAAAAATGAAAAATTTAAATATATTTAAAATCACCATGACTTGTATTTCTTTCAAATGTTCCTCTTTTTTTTTTTTTTTTTTATTCCCCCTTTTCAGAAACTCTACCTGCTGCTCCGGGGCTCCTGTTTAAACTGTCACATGCTGACTTGCCCCCGGGCTGTGGTTCACCTCTTAGTCTGCCAGCTGAAGGTTCTAGAAGTTGGAGCCCTGCAAGCAGTCTACGAACTTGAGCACATTCTGAGCAGGGTAGGTGGTAGTGACAGTCATGGAAACCGGAGTGATGGGGAACAAGAGATGTTTATATGTTGTCCTTGAGAATTGCCATCCTGACACCACCAGTGTGTTTGATCTTTGTACGTTATAATTGGACAACAGTAGGTATGTGTGAAACCATGAAGCTGGAAGAGTAATTGAAGAAATGTTACTCAAAACAACATTGGAATACCATTGTACACATCATTTGGCTTCCTCCCTCGCCCAACTTGGACCTAGGATCCAATCAAGGATATTTGGTCTCTTTGAATCTAGAACCATCCCCCTTTTTCTCTTTTTCATGATAGTGCCTGTTTTGAAGACTCAGTGGCAGTTGTAAGATTTCTCACATTCTGGATTTGTCTAATGATTTCTTCCTTAAATTCACGTATTGGCATGAGTACAATGTAACCGATGCTGTTAGTTAATAATTATTGTTAGGTGCCATAGAGTTGGTTATGATTTCACATACTTTATGTATGAAAGAACAAACTGTTGTCCAGTCCTGTGCCATTCTCACAATTGTTGCTGTGTTTGAGCCCATTACTGCAGGTACTGTCTGTTCATCTCATTGAGGGCATCCTCGTTTTTGCTGACCCTCTACCAAACATGGTGTGTTTCTCTAGCAATTGGTTCCTCCTGATGACATGTCCAAAGGAAGCAAGATGAAGTCTCTCCATCCTTCTAAGGAGCATTCTGGTTGTACTTCCAGGACAGATTTGTTCAGTCCTCTGGCATACAGTGGTATATGCAGTATTCTTTGCCAGCACAACAATTTGAATGCATCAGTTCTTCTTCAGTCTTCATTTTTCATTGTCCGGCTTTCACATGTGTATGAGGCAATTGAAAATACCATGGCCTGGGTCAGGCACACCTTAGTCATCAAAGCGACGTCTTTCCTTTTTTTTACGTTTTGAAGAGGTCTTTTGCAGCAGATTTGCTCAGGGTGGTACATCATTTGATTTCTTGATTGCTGCTTCCATGGCCATTGATTATTGATCAAAGAAGAATGAAACCCTTGACAGCTTCTGCTTCTTCACCATTTATCATGGTGTTATTAGCCCAGTTTTAAGGATTTTTGTCTTTTTATTCAGATGTAATCCATACTGAAGGCTGTACTGTTTTGCCTTCACCAGCAAGTGTTTCAGGTTGTCTTCACTTTCAGTGAGGAAGGTGATGTCACGTGCATATTTCAGGTTGTTAATGAGTCTTCCTCCGGTCCTGATGCCACGTCCTTCAGATATTCCAGCTTCTCAGATTATTTGTTCAGTGTATAGATTGAATAAGTAAGGTGAAAGAATACAACCCTGCTCCATGCCTTTTCCAATTTTAAACCATGCAGTATCCCCTTGCTCTGTTCAAATCATTGCTTCTTGGTCCCCATACAGGTTCTGCATGAGCACAATTTAAGTGTTTTGGGATTCTCATTATTCACGATATTACCTGTAATACGTTATTATCCCCCCAGTCAAATGCCTTCATATAGTTGATAAAACACAGGTGAACATCTTTCTGGCATTCTCTGCTTTTGGCCAAGATACATCTGATATCAGCAGTGCTAGCCCTCGTTCCACATCCTTTTCTGAATCCAGCTTGAACTTCTGGCAGTTTCCTGTCAATGTATGACTACCGCTGTTTCTTAATTATCTTCGGCAAAATTTTGCTAGCATTTGATATTAATGATATTGTTTGGTAATTTCTGCATTCCATTTGGTTGCCTTTTATTGGAATGGGCATGAATGTGGGTCTCTTCCAGTCAGTTGACCAGGTAGCTGTCTTTGCAATTTCTTGGCATAGACAGGTTAAGAGTTTCCGGCACTGCATCTGTTGAAGCATCTTGATTCCTATTCCATCAATTTCTGGAGTCTTTTTTTTCACAGTGCCTTCCTATTTTCCTGAGAGTTTTTATCAAGAAAGGTTTTGGATTTTATCAAATGCCTTTCTTGTGTAGATTGAGATGATCATGACCATGTGATTCTTTTGTTTTATTTATGTGGTGACTTAATTTTCTAATGGTGAGCCATCCGTGCATCCCTGGTATGAATCCTGCTTGATCACGATGTATTATTTTTTTGATGTGATGAATTCTATTGGCTAGACTTTTGTTAAAATTTTTGCATCTATATTCATGAAGGATATCGGTCTGTAATTTTCTTTTGTAGTGGTGTCTTTGCCTGGCTTTGGTATCAGGGTTATGCTGGCTTCCTAGAATGAGTTTGGGAGTATTCCTTCTTTTCTGTGTCCTGGAGCAGTTAAATAGAATTAGTATCAACTCTTCTCTAAATGTTTGGTAGAATTCCAGTTAGGCTGTCTGGGCTGGGGTGTTTTTTTTTTTTTTTGCTGGGAGTTTTTATATGACAAGTTTGATTTTTCTTATGTTATGGGTCTATTTAGATTTTCTGTCTCTATTTGTGTTAGTTTAAGTAGGTAGTGTGTTTCTAGAAATTTGTCCATTCTAGGTTTTCAATTTTTTTTTGTAGTACAATTTTTCATAATATTCTGTTACGATTCTTTTTATCTCACCTGGTTCTGTTGTAATGTCACCCATCTCATTTCTCATTTTGGTTATTTGCATCTTCTCGTTATTTTTCCTCTCTCAATTTGGCCAGTGGTTTGTCAATTTTATTGATCCTCTCAAAGAACCAACTTCTAGTCTTGTTGATTCTTTCTATTGTTTTTCTGTTTTCTATTTCATTTTTCTCTGCTCTGATCTTTATCATTTCCTTCTTCTGATGCCTTCCATCTTTTGATGCTCTCTGCATCATTCAGTTTTTTACCTTCAAATCCTTCAGTATTGCAACTTGAGGATTGAGTTTTCTCTTCAGTTCTTTTCAGCTTGAGAAATGGCTATTGTGTTCTTCCCTTTTGGTTTTGTAACTCTTAAGTCTTTGCACACATCGTTATAATTATATAATCCTTATACTTTACCCTATGCTATTTTACATTTCGTTATAGTAATTTACCACCAGCTGTCAGAAAGCTTGCTGCACTGTAGTGGCTTGCGTGTTGCTCCGATGCTGAAAGCTATGCTACCAGTATCATACACACCAGTAGGGTCACCGATGGTGCACAGGTTTCAGTGGAGCTTCCAGACTAAGACAAGTCAGGAAGTAAGGTCTGGTGATCTGCTTTTGAGAATTAGCCAATGCAAACCTTAGATGACATAGGACACTTCATATTTCATCGTATTGGGAGGTATATGATGTCAGGTTTTTCCACTCTTGGTAATGCTCAATTTCATTACCTGGGTAAGGTGGTGACCACCAGGTCTCTGTATCGTAAAGACATCTTTCTTTTTGTACTTAGTAATTGCTTGAGATTTTCTGGTGCTATTATAAATAGCTTGTTTAAGTTTCATTTCCTGTTTATTGGCTTATCAGTTTTTGTATATTGATTTTGCAGAATTTTTTCATCAGTTCTACCATTTTGTCTGTAGATTCTTTTGGATTTTCAACACCATCGTGTCCTCTGTGAAAAATCGCATTTTCTTTCTTCCCAAACGTTATACTTGTTGTTTCTTTCCCTTGCCTTATTTTGCTAGCTAGGATCTGTGTTACCGTGTTGAAGCAGTACTGGCATCCTTGTCTTGTTTCTTGCTGTGAACGGAAACCTCTCACCCTCTCTCCTCCCTTTCTCCTCCCTGAATGCAGTTCTCAAAGGCGCAAGGTGGGCAGTACACAGAGGCATGGCCCGATGCCAGGTGTCGGGTCCAGCGGGAGAGGGCAACATCCGATGGGCGAGCGTCCCACCCTGGGGAGGCAGCCTGAGCCGGCTGAGGAGGTGTCCCTGTGTGTCTCCGACAGAGCTGTTGCATGACTTCGAACCACCAACCTTTCAGTTAGCAGCCAGACACTTAAATCACTGTGCCACTGAATAATCTAGCTCACCATTCTTGGAAGCAGGGTGTCAGACAGGATGAGGGTACTCATGCAAGGACGAAGACTTGGCACAGGGTGTGAGAGCCCAAGGTAGCTGAGAGGGTATGGGGTCTGGGTCTGGGTTTGTCTCTTTTTCTGTGCGTCTTTTCCCGGCACACATTCTAACTCTGAATGTCGTCTTTGATACCAGCTACAGATGCAGTCTTTGTTCTAACCCTAACCATTGGAGCTAACCCGTCAGATCTTACAAGTCAAAGGGCACAGTCCTCCAGGCTGCCATGTCTGCTCAAGACTTTAGACATTAGCTGTAAGTTTAGGGGTTCCCATGACATCCTTACTTTTGACCTACTGGCTACAAATTCTGGGTCTCCCGCCACCCCCTCGCGTTCAGTAATTCGCTAGGATGACCCACAGAACATTTTATTACAGCAAAAAGGATAGAAACAGGCCTTAGGAGCACCAGGTTTCTGCTGAGGATGTTGGAAAAACGTGGAAGTGGATGGTGGTGATGGGTGCACGACCTGGGAACGTAGTGAGTGTCACCGAGTCAGACACATGGAAAGTGTTGAAATGGCCGATGTTTTGTTACGTGTTTTTACTACATACACACAAAAAGGATATGAGGTAGAACCTGTGAAAGCAGGAACTTGTGTAAGGCAGACACTGTCAGAGAAGGAAAACTCAAGTATTTTCCACTAAAAAGAGCTAAAGAAAAGTGGTAAGACTGCACCCTGTCAAAGGCAGAGAATTTTCAAGACCCAGAAAAACAAGACATTCCCGTGAAGTTCTGGCTTTCACAGTTTTCGCTGTAAATGAATATAACACACAGTGCCAGGACAGGGAGGATTCCCAGCTCAGAGCTTCCATGTCCCAAGGGACCTGTTCCCTCTCAATGTCTTTAACCAACCAGGATGATCACCTGAGTTTCAGCATCCAGAATTTTTCTTGGCGTTTCATTTCGTAGCATGATTGAACGAATCGTTGCCTACATAGTTGAACAGTGCCCTGTTCCCCTCACGGTGGGTCTTTCTGGCATAGCCAGCCCACATCCAACCTGAGTTGCCTCCTAAGCATGAATCCTCAGGTGTGGTGTAGGGCCCTCATGGAAGACAAAGACACTTCAGTCACTTGGGAAATTCCATTGACTTAGGAACCAAGGATGAAGATCACATTTTTTTTGTTGTTGTTTCATTTTAATTAATTTTTATTGTGCTTCAAATGAAAGTTTACAAATCAGGTCAGTCTCTCATACAAAAATTTACATACACCTTGCCATACACTCCTAATTGCTCTTCCACTAGTGAGATAGCACAGTTCTTCCCTCGGCTCTCTCTCCTCGTGTCCATTTGCGTAGTTTCTGGCCACCTCTGCCCTCTCATCTCCCCTCCAGACAGGAGATGCCAACATAGTCTTTTGTTTACTTGATCCAAGAAGCTCATTCTTCACTGGTATCATTTTTCATCCCTCATTCCAGTCCAATCCCTGTCTGAAGAGTTAGCTTTGGGAATAGTTCCTGTCTTGGGCTAACAGAAGGTCTGGGGACCATGGCCTCCGGGGTCCCTCCGGTCCCAGTCTGATCATTAAGTCTGGTCTTTTTATGAGAATTTGGGGGTCTGCATCCCACTGGTTTTCTGCTGCCTCAGGGTTTCTCTGTTGAGTTCACTGTCAGGGCAGTCATTGGTTGTGGCCCGGCACCATCTAGTTCCTCTGGTCCCAGGCTGATGTAGTCTCTGGTTTATGTGGTCCTTTCCATCTCTTGGAAACCCTGGTGGCGTAGTGGTTAAGTGCTACGGCTACTAACCAAAAGGTCGGCAATTCGAATCCACCAGGTACTCCTTGGAAACTCTATGGGGCAGTTCTACTCTGTCCTACAGGGTCGCTATGAGTCGGAATCGACTTGAAGGCAGTGGGTTTTCGGTCTCTTAGGCTCATAATTATCTTGTGTCTTTGGTGTTTGTCATTCTTCCTTGCTCCAGGTGGGTTGAGACCAATTGATGCATCTTAGATGGCTGCTTGCTAGCGTTTAAGACCCCAGATGCCACTCTCCAAAGTGGGATGCAGAGTGTTTTCTTAATAGGTTTTATTATGCCAGTTGACTTAGGTGTGCCCTGAAACTGTGGTCTTCAAACCCGCGTCCCTGCTATGCTGGCCTTTGAAGCGTTTGGTTTCCTCAGGAAACTTCTTTCCTTTTGGTTTAGTCCATTTGTGTTGACCTCTCCTGTATTGCGTATTGTCTTTACCTTCACCTAAAATAAAACTTATTTACTGTCTAATTAGTGAATATCCCTCTCCCTCCCTCCCTCCCTCCCTCCCCCCCTTAACCATCAAAGAATATTTTCTTCTCTGTTTAAACTGTTCCTCCAGTTTTTATAATAGTGGTCTTATACAACATTTGAGCTTTTGTAATTGACTGATTTCACTCAGCGTAATGTTTTCCGGATTTCTCCATGTTATGAAATGTTTCATGGATTCAACATTGTTCTTTATTGATGCATAGTATTCCATTGTGTGCATATACCATCTTTTATTTATCCATTCATCCACTGATGGGCACCTTGGTTGCTTCCAACTTTTTGCCATCGTAAGCAGTGCTGCAGTGGACATGGTGTGCGTATATCTGTTCATGTAAAGGCTGTTATTTTTGCAGGATATATTCCAAGGAGTGGGATTGCTGGATTGTTGGCACTGGGTGGGGGTTTTATGGTAGTTCTATTTCTAGTTCTTTAAGGAAGCACCAAGTTGATTCCAAAGTGTTTGTACCACTTTACATTCCCACCAGCAGTGTATAAGTGTTTTAGTCGCTCCACAACCTCTCCAACATTTATTATTATGTGTTTTTTGGATTAATGCCAGCCTTGTTGGAGTGAGATGGAATCTCATTGTAGTTTTGATTTGCGTTCCTCTAATGGCTAATGATCGTGAGCATTTCCTCACATATCTGTTAGCGGCCTGAATGTCTTCTTTAGCGAAGTGCCTGTTCATATTCTTTGTCCATTTTTTAATTGGGTTATTTAGAAGACCACATTCTTGAGATAAAGTTAACTGTACAGCCCCGGAGGGTGTCTGTGCAGGGTGACCTAGCATGAGGTGTCAGAGGCCGAGTAGAGTGAAGAGGGGGACCAAGAGGAGAGCAGCCTAGTATGGGTATGAGCCCGGGGCAGGTGAGGCGTTTGTGCCGAGGAGGAGGTGGCCGTCATGTGAGAGCAGTCACATTTATAAATAGGTACATTTATTAAAGATGGCGGGGGCCAACATTGACACTAGCAGAGACGATGTCAAAGAGGGAAAACAAGAATTGATCCTGTGGTGTTGGAACGGAATTAAAGTATCAGTGTGACGTGTATGTGTACGCTCATGTATGCAAATATTCCCTGGCTCTGTCCCCGAGAGGGGCTTGGAGCAGTGGTAGCACTGAGCACACGTAGGGCCCTGATCTTACCTTCTCAGTATCGTTTTCCACTAGAAGCACTCCTTGGAGAAATGGCTGAGTCTAGGGCAGGGGAAACACAAGGTGACCCTGGACTGTTGTGTGCTGGGTAATAAAGAAGTGCTTGAAGTATGATGGGGAATGTCAAAAGGACACAGGAACTGGCTTGAACAGCTCCACTGGCCGAGTCTGTGGCAACTTGAGCATCAAGTAATGATAGTGATGGATTGTAAACCGTCGAATAAAGTAGGGATCTGTGAAATCCATGAGTTCAGACTGAAACGAATGGGAGAATGAATGACCTCAAAGTTTAAGAAACAGACTACTTACATAGTTTCCAAGTACACCCCACAGGCAGGATCTTTATTAATTACAGAGGAAGAATGTAACTTTACAGTAAGGTCTGGTAGTCACCGTCTTATCAAGTGGTCAAGATGAGCATCACCTGAGGGGACAGATGGGAATTGTGCATTACCTAGCAGGATGTGGGGAGCAGAGCCCAGCATCATTTTTGCATTATTCCTGCCCAAGATGCATTAGTGGGATCTGACCATGAGGAAGCATCAGATGTAACCAAATTGAAGGGTATTGCGTAAAACTTACAAAGCGTGTAATCTTCCAAGATGTCAGTGTCTTTAAAGACTGAGGAGCTACTCTGAACTAAAGAAGACGTGCCCAAAGCAAGCGAGTTAGGCAGTGTTCTGTTGTAATCTGTAGGATTTTCATTGGCTAATTTTTGGACGTAGATCGCCAGGCCTTTCTTCCTGTTGTCTTAGCCTGGAAGCTCCACTGAAACCTGTTCACCATGGGTGACCCTGTTGGTATTTGAAATACCTATGGTATAGGTTCCACCATGACGGACAGGTTGTGGTTAAGGGTTTTAAAAAGATTTAAATTTTTTTTTTATCTTGTTTTTTTTTTTTTCAGTTTTAGGTTTGGTCTGCATAACCCAGTCCACCATCATTGGAAACAGGTTATTCTTCCTTTGTTTGTTATTTTAACAGTGCTGTTGCCTGTGTTTTGAAAATGCAGCACAGCGGCTGTGAGATGTCCTTCTCTTCCCGTCATGCTAAGTTCTCCGCCCTTCGGGGGCTGGCCCCAGTGGCACTGCCAAGCAGACACTTAACTTGCTGCAACAATATGGTTTTCTTCTCTGCTTTTCAGTTTCTGGAAGAAAACTCTGATCCTTCTGCCTTCGAAATTCAGGAGGAGTTAGAACAATACACAGCCAAAATCGTACAGAACAACCTCCTGGGACCCCAGGGAGCACACGTGAGTTGCCCCGATCTCTCCCTTCTCCTCACACTGTTGTTGTTAACGTGATTGTTATTCCCTCTGCACTGTCATCTGCAGATGCTTTTGACTTCCTAAAGCAGACCTGAATATGAATTCCAACTCTGCCTCTTATAAGTTATATAACCTTCCCCAAGCCCATTTCCTTGTGTCTGATTACTGCCTGTAGGACCAACGAGAAGATAAGGAGAAATAGGCGGTCTGGGTGTAGCGTCCAGCAGGTTCAGGCACGCAGACTCACTGTGAGAACGGCGTCCTTTGTCCTGTTCTTCTTTCTTCTCTAGTACTCAACCACTGCTGTTACACCCTGTTCCCCATAGCAAACGTGTATTGACTTACTTGATGAATAAATGAGATAGACAATCAGCTGCAGTTGTTGTTAGCAGCTGTCTAGTTGGCCTCTGACTCATGACGACCTCATGTGTTACAGAATAGAACTGCTGCATAGGGTTTTCTTGCCTGTAATCTTTACGGAAGCAGTTTGCTGGGTCTTCCTTCCACGGAGCCACAGAGTGGGTTCAAACCACCAACCTTTAGGTTAGCAGTTGATCTCAAACCACTTGTAACACCCAGGAGCCTCTTCAACCTGAGGCTCATCTTGAAATTTCTTGCCCAGGCTTCACACCAGAAAGTCCAATTTAATTGGTCTGGATTAGATCTGGGTTGATGCACCCAACAAGAGCTCGAGTGTATGTTACTGAAGCTGCCCGGGGGGCTCTCATTTGCAGCCTGTCATCGACCCATTTGTGGCGCAACTGTAGATACGGGCCTCACAACCTCAGAACCCTGAGGTTCATCTGAGGGCCAGCGGGCGGCTGCAGCAGCTTCCAGAGAGGTTTGCTTTAAAGAAAAGTAACTAGTGTTTCTTGAGTGCTGAATGTCTTCTAAGCCGCACTACATTGGTCGTCGCTTTATCTTACTGACAACTTTGTGATGTGGTTACCATTTCTTATTCCCTACTATCAGTAAGGAAACTTAAGGCTTAAAGAGGTCATTTTATTATACCAAACCTTATTCCAGAGCTTGAGAATATAGATTCTGGGTTAAATAGGCAGGTAACTGGCAGAGCTGGGCTATAGTATGGTTCTTTAGAAGCTTTTGTTTAAAATTTTCTGGGGAAAAAAAGGCGAAAACCCAAAATGAATACATACTGGATTCACTCCAAAATGACACTCCGAGGTTCTTTCCCTTTTTTTCAACAGGTGAAGAATGTCTGTGAGAGCAGGAGCAAGCTCGTTGCCCACTTCTGGAAGACACACATGAGTGCTAAGCGGTGTCCCCACTGCAAGTGAGTAGGGGCTCCTGCCTTTCCCTCTCCCCGGGTGAGGCATCTGGTCACAGTCACTCACAGCTCTTTTTTGTTTCATTTTACTCCTCAATCCCTGTGGTGCTTGTGCGAAGGACCGGGCGGTCAGTTGTCCGTAAGGAGCACAACAGCAAACTGACAATCACGTATCCAGCCATAGCACACAAGAAAAGTAACCAGAAGGACGCAGAGACCCCGGGTAAGCAGAAAGGGCCAAGGAAGGGGCTCCTTGGCCATTGAATATGTCCCAGATCTTGGGAATACTGGTCCTTCTTGACGACACGTTTCTCAGCCATGCATTTGTGGCCTCACAGGGCTGGAGGGGATCCTGGTGCATGCCCAGCCCAGGCCTCGCCCATAGGAGGGCTTGTGGATTGGGCTCTATTGCATCATGGGGTACCATGGCTGAGCCAGGTGCTTCTTTCCTCAAGTGGCGGTTTTTCTGACAGATTTTTGAGGAAGAAGCTAAGACATTTACTTGGCAAATATTTAGGAACATTTTATTGTAAAACACATTAAGATTTCAGTGGAGTAAAACGTAGGTGAATTTTTAAGAAAAACATCAAGAATTCAGTGAACCTTGGAACCTCCTCCAGGCTGCTCCTGGCCATCCACCCAGATCCCTGGAGGCAGAGTGTCCCCCTCTTTTCAGCGCTGCTCCACCCCCAGGGGTAGTTGGGAAAAAATTTCAGAGAACTTTTTTTGTAGTTATGTGGTTGTTTAAAGTTTTTATTTTTAACTTTGAAGTGGCAAGTATTGAATAAGATATTCTCTGTGAAGCACTAAGATCAGTGCTTGCTATGCGGTAATGTGCTCTGTAGATGTGAATTGTTTATTTTTTATTATACAATCAGTGTGCTAGGATAGAAAAAGCACAGCCTGTGGTTGACACCTGGCTCTGGTCCTTATTCAGATCTCATCAGGTCACTTCTTTAAGCTTTGGCCTCTAACTCTACAGAGTGGGAAAGACATCCTGTTGTTCAGAGTTGAGGAACTTTACATGTGTGAAAACCCACAGCATAATATTACCAAACCTTATCCTACAGCCTGGGAGTATGGATTCTGGGTCAGATAAGGCGAGCAAATACGTTCCCTTCCTTGAGATGAATGTACCATTTATGTTGAAGACTCTGGGGAGGCCTGTAGTAAATAAGCCAGTTTATTATTACTTTTTAAATAAACCTCTCGTTTTGGAATAATTTTAGATTTTTTAAAGAGTTGGAAAGATGTACGGTGAGTTTCCACATCCCTACTGAGCTTGTGCTACTGCATCTTACATTCCCATGGTGTGTTTGTCAAAACTAAGAAGTTAGCTTTCACACAGTATTTTTAACTAAACCACAGACTTTATTTGAATTTCACCAGCTTTTCCAGTAATGTCATTTTTATGCTGTAGAATCTAATCCAGGATTCCATGCTACATTTAGAAAACCTGTTTAATTCTGTTGAATGCTTAACAATTTAACTATAAGGGTGGATTTTCCTACCAAAAAACCAAACACGTTGCCATCAAATCAATTCCAACTCATAGCGACCTCATGTACGCAGAGTAGAACTGCTTCGTAGGGTTTTCTTGGCTGTACTGCTTTGTAGAAGCTGATTGGCAACGCCTTTCTTCCATGGCACTGCTGGGTGGGTTCAAACTGCCAGCCTTTGCTTTAGGTTAGTAGTTGGGCACAAACCATTTGCACTACCCAAGACCTGGATTTTCCTGCCCTCACCCATAAATAGCCCTCAAAACAAGTTACCCTTAACACCAGCTGGGAAATTGCTGCTCTAGCCCTTAGGATGCCCCAGAAAATGTTTGCAGGTTGAGAACAAAGATGGTCAGAATTCTAGAAGGTAACTGTTTCTTTGGGGTAAATGTCTAGCAATTGAGTAGTCTTTCAGTGTCTTTGCCAAACTTAGTCTTCTGAAGTAGTCTTTCGCCGTGGCTCTGAGAATATCATGGTGTCAACCGGAGGTCTGTGCATTAGAAACAAGTAGACAAACAAGCAAAAATGGGTAGAAATGAAGGAATTAAGTCTTAAAGGGTTCCAGGATTGGGTTTTAAGTACTTAGCAAACATTTATCTGTTGGGCCCTCACTGTGCCAAGGATCGTGCATGTGGCACCAGGATGGAGACCAGGCCTCTACTCTCGGGAGGATTAGGCGACACAGATCAGCAGGCGAGCATTCTGAGCCTGGGTCACGCCACGCTCCTGGTACCAAAGGGAGCAAGAAGGTGAGGCCAGTGCTGAATGGTCCCCATGGACTGGTTGCGCCCATGAGGAGCACCATGAGCATGTGACATGCTGCTCATACCCCAGGGTACTCTGGGGGCCCACCACGTACATTCACGTTTTAACCAACTACGAGAATCCTTTCACCCCAGACACACCCACTGTGATCCAATCTTCCCCAAGTTAATCGGTCTCTAAACCCTTTTTTCAAATGGCACCTCTTCACAGCTGAATGAAATGCCGGTTAGAGATTCTCTGATATCCCATCCCAGGAAGATGTCGGTTTTGTAGGTTGTGAGGAAGGTGCAGCTGTGTGAAGAGGTGGCATCCCTCAGGTCTCTTCTGACTCAAAAATCCTGCGAATGAGCAGCTCCAGTCTGTCTGCTCCAGGATTATACTGTGGTGGGGAACCTCACTTACTAGCAGATACTGGTGAGCGTTGCCAGATTCAACCATCTTCCTCACCCTTTCAGACCTGTTTATTAAGAGAAAGTTCAGATGTTTATTTTGAGAAATACCTGCAAAATCGTTCATTAGGTTAATGGAGTCTGCGTTTACCCCCGGAGTATACATAGCTTTCTAATGTTGTGGTCTACCCTGAGCGTCAAAGGCGCTCTTTGTTGTACACCGAGGTTTCCTTCAGTTGCATTAACTTGTTAAAATGCTTTGCCTTTGTAAGTATCAAAATTGAAAATTAAGAATTACTTATTAACCCATCAATTCCACTTCTCGGAATTTATTTTAAGGAATTGTTTAAACACCTGAAGTATCGTTTAAGTAGTTTAAAATCAGGATTGACTTAAATGTCTATTATTAGAGAGTAGTTAAATAAATGGAGTCCCTGGGTCGTGCAAAAGGTTAACACGCTTGGCTGCTAACTGAGGTTGGAGGTTTGAGTACACCCAGAGCCCTGGTGCTTCCAAAAAAGCTTCCAAAAAATTAGCCATTGAAAACCCAGTGGAGCACAGTTCTACCCTGACACACATGGAGTCACCATGAGTCAGGGTCAACTTGACGGTAAGCGGTACTGGTCGCTAGTTAAATCAGTTCTGGTCCATCTGTGGTGAAGGTTCCTCTAAAAACTCGTGGTGACATACCCTCTGCAGATGGTAACTCATCAAAGAACTGTAGGTAGATCGAAGCTTGATTTTAAAAGTGTAGAAAAAGACAAAAAAAGTGGGGTTCTTAAGTAAAAATTACCTTAGAAAACATCCATATTCAAACTAAAAAAAAAACCCAAACCCGTTGCCATTGAGTTGATTCCAATTCACAGCGACCCTATAGGACAAGAGTAGAACTGCCCCATAGGGTTTCCAAGATGCATCTGGTGGATTTGAACTACCAGCCTTTTGGTTAGCACTTAACCACTCTGTCACCAGGGCTCCGTATTCAATCTAATGAACATTTATTTAACATCTGTTGTGTACTAGACACTTTTAGGTACTAGGAACACAGTCAAAGTATAGTTCCTGCCCTGATAAGTACTTAAAAAGGGGAAATTTAGCAATGCTTCATTTTAGTGAGTGCATCCCAGAAAAGGTTGATAGTTTTGAACTTAGAGGGTTACATGGCCTAATTGTCTTGTATTTATTTATTTTTTGAATTGCGATTTAGGTGGAAGTTTACATATTAGTTTCTCTTTAAACAGTTAATGCACAAGTTGTTTTGTGACATTGGTTGCCAACCCCACAATGTGTCAACACTCTCCCCTTCTCCACCGCAGTTTCCCCGTTTCCATTTGTCCGGTTTTCCTGTCCCTTCCTGCCTTCTCGTCTTTGCTTTTGGGCTGGTGTGCCCATTTAGTCTCATATACATGATTGAACTATGAAGCACGCCTTTCACATGTGTTATTATTGGCCCTGTTGACCTGTCTGGTCTTTGACTTTAGAGTGAACCTCAGGAGTGACTTCGGTATAGGGTGTCCTGGGGCCATACTCTTGTAATTTCTCCAGTCTCTGTCAGACCAGTAAGTCTGGTCCTTTTTTTTTTTTTTTCCGGTGAGTTTGAATTTTGTTCTACATTTTTCTCCAGCTTTGTCCGGGACCCTCTATTGTGGTCTCTGTCAGAGCAGTCAGTGGTGATAGCCAGGGACCATCTACTTGTTCAGGGCTCAGTCAGGTGGAGGTTGTGGTAGTTGTGGCCCATTAGTCCTTTGGGCTAATGTTTCCCTTGTGTCTTTGATCTTCATTCTCCTTTGCACCAGCTGGGGTGGGACCAGTAAATATATCTTAGATGCCCGCTCACAGGCTTTTAAGAACCCAGTTGCTACTCACCGCAGTCAGATGTAGAACATTTTCTTTATAGATTATGCCAATTGAGCTAGATGTCCCTTGAGACTAATCATCTTTTTTAATCATCTAAATGCCTGGAAACCCTGGTGGCGTAGTGGTTAAGTGCTGCAGCTGCTAACTGAAAGGTCAGTAGTTTGAATCCACCAAGCATTCTTTGGAAGCTCTGTGGGGCAGTTCCCTGTCCTATAGGGTCGCTATGAGTTGGAATTGACTTGACAGCAGCGGGTTTGGTTTCTTTGGTAATTGCCAGGACCCGCACCCCCTGAATGGGAACCTAAGTCTGATTTTCTCACTCACTTTGAGTATAACAACACTATGGTCTTTGTAGAAAGGAGTAGAATATGCTTTTACCCATAAAAATGTCCATACACGTTATAAATGTACATCTGTGAACTTTTTCTGGAAAAAACCATGTGCATATAGATGTTTCTCATAGTCTCACTTGTAGTAACAAAAAATTGTAATCCGCTCAAATGTCCAGCTGTATGATGTAGTTAAATAAATTTGGAAATGTCCCCTCAGTTGAATGTTATGCAGCCATTAAAAATGACCAGGTGATAGCTATGTATCAATAAGCAGGAATGCTCACGAGATGCTAAGTGAGAAGCTAAGTAGTGGTCAGGACACTTGCATGCTTAAGATTATGAGATACATAAAATGCACACGTATAAAGAAAGGACTGCAAAAGAATGTATAAAAGTGATGATAGTTAATATGATGGTGGGTGATGTTTTTCTTTGACCCTATTTTTTAGATTTTATACAATATCTATATACTTCGATTGCCTTAGAAATTAGATGGGGGGGAAGAATCCAGGACTGGGAAGACGCTGTCCTAGAGACTGGTTTTGTGGTCGCATTGCAGGCTGGCAGGGTGGGGCGATAGATGCCATTAAGAAGGAGTGTCTGTTATTGATGGATTGTGCTTTGATTCCCCTCTTTAGCTCCAGGCATTGAGGATGCTCAGCTGGGAAAACGAGGATACTTGACACCCACCAGTGCCCGAGAACACCTCATCACCCTCTGGGAGAACGAAGGTGCTGTACCAGCCTAAAGAAATAGCTCTTTGTCTTCCCCTTTAATTTCTTGGACTCCTTTACTGTGCCTCATAAGTTTTATTCTCTTAAAGTTGTGATTGTTGTAGACCTTCCATGAAATCAGTCCATAGGCTTGGAGCAGACTTGAGGGTACATTATCATTGACACATCAGTGGGGTGGGGTTTTATACCCAGCACTGTGAACACACTGATTTTTGTAACTGAGCTTGGTCATTAAATTACAGCTAACAGTGGGCCTTGCTTAACAGTTTGCCATTTCTAGAAGGCTTAGTATAACTCACCTTATTCTAAATGCCTGTAAACAATAGCCTTTTTATAGGTTTTTACAGTGATTCGTTTTGTGAATCAAGGAATAAACAGTAATTTGGCCTTTCTTTAAAAAAAAAAAAAAAATTAGGAATTATAATTTTCTTATATTTCAGTTCCCTAAAAAGAAAAGGAACTCCCCATTCCCTTTGAACGTGTGACAAAATCTGTGCTGCATATTCAAGCCGTTATGTTGCCCACCCTCTCAGAGAGTATTCTGGAACCCTGAATCTAACCACTGTGTAAGCATTTAGAACTGAAGACCTTGTTAAAGGGATGAGTGACATCAGAAAAGAAAGCACCTCAGTTAGTGTTTCTGCATCAGGCCCGAGCGCATGTTACTCGTTTTCTCTGTGACATTTTTTTTAGGCCTCAGAACATAACTTTGATTCACAAAAGATCCCCTCCTGTGCAGCACTCAGGTGGAAGGGCTTTGTTGTTTTTTTTAAGAAGGCTAACTTTTTTTTCTTTGTTTCAAGTATAGTTTTTATAAACACCAAAGTAATAATTGCTTAGTGGGTTTGTTTTGTTTTTATTTTTGAGTCCAGGATGGCAATGAGAAATAAGTGAAAGGTTATTTCCATCCTTGCCCGTCTCAGACACTGGGGTAGGTGCTGTCATCCCTGCGCGGCCTGTTTTTATAAGCCACCTTCGTACCTGCATAAAGACTCCCGTGTGTGCAGGGATGGTTTTTTGGTTGTTATTTTTTAAAAAGAGAAATGTGAACTTATCCTTCATACTGTCCTGTATTGTTTCCACTCTTAGTATTATCTGGGGTCATCGTTCCATTCCCTTAGGTCTAAGCAGTACTTCGGGTTTGTTTTGAACACAGGATTCTTTCTGAATTACCTTTTTTTGGGACTGGAAGATGTTGGCATGGAGTCCAGATTCAATCCCAGTATGTTCTTTCTAGACTTCTTAGTGGTGCCACCCTCAAGGTAATGCCCTTTAATGAAGTTATTCCACCTGAGGAGGGTTGACTGAGTGATTGAATAATGACCTTAGGAGGGGATGGAAGGGTGAAGAGCACGGAGATGTAAAGCAGCAGTTCCTGTCCTGGCTTCAGGGAGTGGGGATACTTTCCTGTCCTGTTTGTCCTGAGTGTGATAGGAATGTTGGCTGTTTTTTGAGCATGGTGGAGTGTGAGTTGCTTGTCGTAGTGATGAGTGAGAGGATGAAGAACGAGACCCTTCTGTCACTTTAAACATTCTTTAATTACATGTGTTCACCTGCAGGTACCGTCCGGTCAGTCGCCTGGGGGACCAGATGTTTACCAATGGCCAGACGGTGAACTTGCAGGCTGTCATGAAGGACATAGTTCTGATCCGGAAGCTTCTGGCATTGATGGCCCAAGAACAGAAGCTGCCATACGAGGTGGCAGCACCTGCCACAGATGAGGTCAGGACTGCCCTGGTGCTAGCGTCATTAGCACACTCATTTAGTTCTGCCTCCATGCAATGTGGTGTACAGAAGACCGTGTGCACTGGGAGATGCTGAGGGAGATGTTCAGTATAGCTGGCGGCACCCTTAGTGTGAGCTGGGGGTGTAGGGGGACCTGTGCAGGACACCAAGGCCTGACTCCTGGTCAGTGCGCTTCAAGCGCAATAACCACCCATCTGTCACTGGAGGCTTGTGGTTCCTATCATGCTGGATAGATTTCAGCAGAGCTTCCAGGCTAAGACTAGGAAGAAAGACCTGGCTGTCTGTTTCTGAAAATCAGCCAACAGAAACCCTGATCCCAGGGGCCTGATCCCACTGTGCATGGGGTCACCATGAGTCAGGGTTGACTTGATGGCATCTAACAACAGGTTAATGTGTTGGGGGAAAGTGTGGGACTGAGCATAGCAAGGTCTGGGTTCTCCCCCTGACAACCGTGCCGGTTACCTTGGTTGGATCATTGTACTGTCTTGGAGTAGTCTGTAATGGATGTGGTTTGTGGCAAGATTTTACACAGACTGTTTCGGGCCACCTGCCCAGCTCTAGACAGAGCTAGGTATCTCCCTCAGACTCTGAGAATCCTCCCTCCTGGGCTACAGCATTAGAGCCTGTGGCCCAGCTCTAATTTTGGCTTGTTAAGCTCTCCAGCATTGGAATCAGGATGGCAGTGTTGTAGAGTGGGAATATCTCAGACTAGGAATGTCAGGTTTGGGGCCTTGGCTTTCTTCTCTTTTGTAAAATGGTGGAGCTGAATTCCATTTTCCCTTTCAGCAGACATTTGCTGAGCCCGAGTATGCTAGGCTCTGTGCTAGGTCTTTAGTGGATATAGAGGTGAATCAGGCACTCAGAAAGCTTGCTGAGAGAAGGTCTAAGATGCCCTCTGGATGCAAATAGGAAGGACTGTCCCCTGCCTTGAGTATATAGTCGGGCTCTCAAACTCCCAGCTGTTGGGCCAGTTCAGCTGTGAGCCAGGCCCACCACTGGGTGGCGCCACTGTCTCTCCAGGACACTTGCACTCTGGGTTACCTAGCCATTCTCCTGGAGGCTTTCTTTGGTTTTGCTGAAGCATTCTGATCTGCCAATATAGAATCAGTGTGTGACCTCTTAGTATAAGAGGAACCTGCCATATGCAGGTTCTAGTCCAGTTTGGGAGGAAGGGCTCTAGCATAGACCAAGTGACCAAGACTGAGAATTTTATCTTGATATCCTTTGAAAACAAGGCAGCCCTTCATCAAAAAAAGCAGTGCAGTCAGTGCAGAAACAAACAGCATCCTTTCAGATTCCTACCAGAAGCCACAATGCCCACTTTGCTTCTGATTAACAGGCATGTTCTTACTTCTTTGCCCACTTGCTCCCCACATTCCCTTCTCATGGCAGCCCTCACGTGCATCAGGATCCTGGAGTGAGCCAGGCACTGTTACGAGCACGGGGAGTGCGTTCGTGAGCCGGGGTCAAGGTCCCATTAGCGGACTCATTTCACCAAAAATCATGTGGCCCTGAGCCAGGTAACGCCATCATGCAGGTGACCATCTCTCCCTGTGAGGCTCCTCCAGCAGACGGGGGCCCCCTCCATCAGAGAGGGGCCCTAACATTACCTGCAGAAATAAATCTGTTCTCCCTATAACTCAGGAAGACCCTTCTGTTCCTCAGAGTTGAAGACAAGCTCACGTCATCACTAAGGATTCTTGCAGCATTTTCATTGTCTGCATCTCCTGCCGCCTCACCCCCTCCCCATCCAACGCATTGGTCTCTTCTCATGTGACCCACACAGAGGACTTGGGACCATCTGTCTGTCTCTTTGTGTCATGCCAGCCTGTAGGACCCACTCAGTACGTGGTGCTTTAAGGCAGCTTCAGGGCACTGTCTCTGTCTGCTGGGTGGGAAATGGGGAGACAGCCAGGGGCAGAAATAATAAAAAGGATTGGTTGGATATTCTGGGGAGGCTTCAAGATCAGCCAGTAGCTTGACATATAGCCTAATTGGGTATCCCTGTCTTGATTATGACGTAACACATCTTATGACAAATCTTCCTTTTAAGAAATTGTTCCACGTGCATTTTTATAAGTGCTTTGGGCCAAGTGGAAACCCTGGTGGCGTAGTGGTTAAGTGCTAAAGCTGCTAACCAAAGGGTCGGCAGTTCGAATCCGCCAGGTGCTCCTTGGAAACTCTATGGGGCAGTACTACTCTGCCCTATAGGATCGCTATGAGTCGGAATCAGCTCGATGGCACTGGGTTTGGTTTTTTTGGTTTTGGGTCAAGTTTTTGTAAAACCATAAATAGAAGTTAAATTCCTCATGAGAATCAGTTATCTGGCAGGATAACAAAGTGTCATAACAAAAGTACTTGATGCGGGAAGGACCCCGAGGGTTGCCTTAACCAAAAACCCATTGCCGTTGAATCAGTTCCAACTCATAGCAACCATACAGGACAGAATAGAACCGCCCCATAGGATTTCCAAGGCTGTAATGTTTAGGGAAGCACTGCCCCATCTTTCTCCCACAGAGTGGCTGGTGGGTTCAAACCACCAGCCATTCAGTCAGCAAACGAGCATGTTAACCGTTGTGCCACTAGGGCCCATTAAGTTGCCGTAGTAAAGAAGCCTGTTTATAAATTTGAGTTCATTTCACTGTAGGAAAGGTACAGGCTAGAAAACATGTAGTGGGGGCTGGTAGTTTGTGGTGCCCAATTACAGGGCTGTGTTGTTAGCACTTTTGCAAAGGTAAACTCGGTGCTCAGCATTTGTCAGAGCTAGCAGGAGAAAGAAAGAAACCCCAGCATGGCTTTTCTCAGCGTTTTCCCCTCGTGCCTGTTTTCTGTCTTGTGTCTTCACAGGAAAAAGACTCTTCGATTGTTATGGACCGCTCCTTTTTAAGTATCCTTCCAGGCCAGTCCCTCACAGACAAGCTGTACAACATCTGGATTCGCCTTCAGAGCCATGTCAATATTGTGTTTGATAGTGAAATGGACAAATTAATGATGGAAAAGTACCCTGGCATTAGACAGGTGAACGTCAGATTGGTTTCCAGGACCTGGTTGGAGGGGGAGAAAAGACAAAATGATAAATGTATTTTAAGCCTTTTTTTCTTAAATGCTTTATATGGACTTTTTTCCCCATAAAGATTCTGGAAAAGAAGGACGGCCTGTTCCGAAAGCACATGATGGGGAAGCGAGTAGACTACGCAGCCCGCTCCGTCATCTGCCCAGACATGTACATCAACACCAACGAGATTGGAATTCCCATGGTGTGTGGGGGTAGGCCGTGGAGGGTTGGGGAGGAAGGTTGGCAGCAGATCGTGTGGCCTGGGAGGTGACAGCACCTGCCTCCTGGATAAGCCCAGCCCTTTGGATGAGGCTTGAGGCTGTGTGGTGGCACCGCTCACCTTCCAGGCTGTGACCTGCTGAACACCTGCCCACATCTCAGGGCACAGGGGAGCTGATGGAAGGGTGTCCCAGATCCCTGCCTACCTTTATCCTGCCTGTCTCTAAACCTTTTTAGTCGAGCTGAATACTTGACAGAGAAAAGGAACAGGGCAAGGGGGGTTTTAGTCCGTGTACCTGCTGGCATCAGGAGTGTGTGCCCTGGGTTGACAGGGAGAGGAAGGGGCAAGCCCCCATAGGGGAGGCGTGTGCGTGTCATCTGTTGCCCATTCCCTGGGGGTAGCGGCCCGCCCTGTTCACCATTAGTGCTTCCTCAGGGAGCAGCCTCCTTTTCCCATTCCCTTCCCTCCCCACCCAGTTCAAGTCGTGGCTTTCATTAGCAGTGGCTCTTTAATTGGCTTCCTCCTTAATGGGCCTGGAGGTCAATAAGTGAAGGCGGTTTAATTTCCTCTGTGGAGCCTCTCCTCAGGGAATGGTATAAGGAGCACAGCTGAAGGGTTCCAGCTGCCTCCCTGGTGCCCGCTGCTCCCCTCCCGGCACGCTTGGGCTTCCTGGGCAGGGCTGTGGCACACTGGGGGCCAAGAGTCAGTGCTTTAGCTTATGCCTGCTTCCTTCCGGGAACCATCAGAAAGCTGGGTCTTGTGGCAAAGTTACTTACTGTGTCTGAGCCATTTCTCTCAGAGGCCCTGGGAGGAGAGGTCCGGGGCCTGTGTGGTGCTTTCTCTGGACAGAGGGCAGGAGCTGTCCCTGTTGACTCTGACTTCACAGTGCCTAGTGTGTCCCCAACTTTGGAAGAGACCTTTAGGACTGCCTCCCCAGGTGCTGCGCCTCTTTCTTAGATCTGGATTCATTAAGTAATGGTTTGTCCCTTGTCGACCCACCTCCAACCTGCCTGTGGTCTCAGGGCCGTGGTTGCCTGGAATGTTAGAGTGGAGCACACAGAGCTGCCCCTTGGTCCCGTTAGCACACCTCTCCCATGTAACCCTGTCCACAGGGGTTACGGAAGCAAAAGGGCTCAAGTAAGTGTGGAGAATAAGCCAGAGGCCCAGCAGCGAACCAGAGCCTAGTGTCCCCTCATGATGCTTATGCTCCGGTGTGACATGTGCAAGCACAGAATACTTGTCAGACGGGGATAAGGGGCTCAGCCAAAAGCAGAGCAGTCAGGGGCGAGGAGCGCAGGACAGAGGTGGCCAGGGAAGGCCTCTCATAAAGTGCCATCTGAGCAGAGACCTGAGAAATGTTAAGCAAGCTCCTTTATGTAGGGCTTCTCAGAGTCAGATGTATTGATGTGCATTTTGAATCATCAGGGTGTTTATAATGTTCAGTGTCTTCAGGATTCATTTAACCAGGGAGCTGAGGTTTGCTGTTGATTGGAGCACTCTGCATTTTCTCATGTATCGGGAGAGCAAATCCATTTCATCTCAAGTGCCACTTAGATGGCAGCAGTTGCCAGAGCTGTTAAGATATTCTGACGCCACATCTGGGCTCCAGGAAAGTGCCGCTATCGATTAACGATATCTGCTGGGGTGGGGGAGGGTGTGGAGGTGTTGGAGGGCAAGCTAGCATGCCATGTTGTGTTTCTTTCTTTGAGGACTTTGAATTTATTAGCAGATGAGAAAATAATGAAGTTTTAGAATGGGTTAAAAATTCTAATGTGTAAACCGCAACGCTGAAATGACCGTCCTCAGACTGACAGCTAGGAGAGGGGGCTCAATCTCTATTCCGTTACAGGGCGAGTCCCAGGAAATGGCTCTGTGGAGAAGGCAGGCAGGATACTGCTTTACTCACTGAAGCACCTTGGCTACATTAGCTTCTCAACATCTGAGGAAAAAGTCACCCAGCCTGTTGAGGCAGATTTGGGGTCCATAGTCCTTTTTTCTGCCCACCCTGAATTTTCACACCCATTCTTCTTTTCCAGGTATTTGCCACAAAACTGACCTACCCTCAGCCAGTCACCCCCTGGAACGTTCAGGAACTGAGACAGGCAGTCATCAATGGCCCCAACGTGCACCCGGGAGCCTCCATGGTCATCAATGAGGACGGCAGTCGTACAGCCCTGAGTGCCTCAGACCTCACCCAGCGAGAAGCTGTGGCCAAACAGCTCCTGACACCAGCCACAGGGGCTCCCAAACCCCAAGGGACAAAAATTGTGAGTAGAGGGCGGGTTTGGCCAGGGGCCTTAGTCATCATGTCTGCTGGCCGCTGGCTGTTGCTCGCATGAGTGTGGACACAGTGCAGTGTGAGCTGTGCCTTTACCCCTAGGAGGAATCACCCCCACCTGTAGGTATTCTCTGGATACCTTGTCTCCCAGCTGGAGCCTGAGCTCCAGGGACTTGAGACCATGAGGAGTGTTTCATTTGCCCAGTCCACACCGTGTAGCACAGTGCTGGGTATGCATCTGGAGGTCAGCAGATGCTGCTCAGTTGTAACTCAGCCGTGGTCCTGGGGCAGGGAGCACGCACCTTTGAACGGAGCTGCTCAAAGGGTGGTCCTCAGGTCCTGTCAGCAGCAGCCCTAGAGCTAAGAAATGCAGGTCACCCCCATCTCTCCCTGGGAGTGGACCCAAGGTCTGTGTTGTAACAAGCTCTCCAGATTCTGGAGCACGCTGAAGTTGAGAAGAGTGGCCCTACAGGAAGGGAGTGCTCTGTCAGTGATAACCAAAGACCGACTGGTTTCACCTAACGCTTCCATTTCAGGCGGTTCTAGTGGTTGTGGAGTGCTGTGTTAAGGGATCTTGAGGCTTTTTCTGGGCTCAGGCGGAAAGAATACCATGATTGTTTAGTAGTGTGGAGTGACAGTGTATGTGTCTTTATTAAATAATAGCCTTTCCTGCTGGGAGGGGAGTGGTAAATGAAACCTAACCAGGCAAGAGATGGAATGACATGGATTTGATTTGGGTGTAACTTAGCGAGGTGCCCAGAGTTGGGAGGATTCACTGTTTTTTTTCTCTCTAGCCCAGCTGTACTTTGTGGCCCCCTCCTTGTCCTCTGACACATCTGTGCCTCATGACTAGGTCTTCTTTAGCTATGAGTGCAAGCTCTACAAAGGTTCTGTCAGCTTGTAGGGGCTTTAGAGAAGAACAGAGAGGAAAAGAAAGAACAGTTGTTGCGAGGACCATTTGTTCTTATTATCCTTCACCCATCTCCCTTGTCCTGAGGGAGAGCAGTAACATGGTGGAAGGGGCACCTGCAGACACAGGTGAGTCACCTGTCCAGTTCCTTTAGAGTGCACTGAATCTGTGTTCAGACTCATAGGATTGCTCCGCCTTCCTTAAGTGCCTGGCGTTTTGCTAGGAGCTCTGTGAGAGATAGAAGAGAAATCAAAGTGTGTTTTCACTTAATCCATTTGGTGAAGTGAGACAAACATGAAATAATCTTCATGTTAACTCAGGACAAAGATGTGAAGTGGTCTCTATGTTAGCTCAGTAGAAAACCCTGAGATGTAAATCGAGGGGGAGAGGAGCGTGGGATCAGGAAGTAGAGTGCCTGCCACATGCTGGGGCTTTGCCAGCCGCCACGGGCGTGGTCCCTCCTGTCCTGGAGTTTGGAGTAAGGTGGGGGAGACCACCAGTAATGAGAGAGTGAATACTTTGTCCGCTGCTGGGTGGGGTGGCAGACACAACAGGGTGCAGTGACGGAGGAGAGTGGCTGTGTGCACGTGATGCTTAAGAAGACTTGTGTTTGAGGGACGTGCAGGTGGGCAGGCAGGGAGAGTTTGGAGCCAGCAGGAGGCAGTTGTGAGCCAGGCAGTGTGCTGCCACCTTGAGGGCTTCAGGGCAGCCAAGGATGATGGCAGGGCCTTTCGAAGGGGCAGCCAATGGGACTCGGCAACAAATTGGGTGTCTTCTCTAGAGAAGAAATGAAACAAAAGCATGGTTTACAGCATGGGAGAATGGGGGTGCTGTGGAAGGAGATGGGTTTGGACCTTTGAGAACTTTAGGTGATAGCAGAGAAATTAAGGGGTCATCTCCTGCACGTGGAAGCGTGGGACTTAGATTAGGAGCCATAGGTTAAGAAACGAAACTATCATTGTGTTACAATCTTTGAGCACCAAGTGCAATGAAGAGAGAAAATGGTGGACGTGTGGGAGGCTGAAACACAGGAAGCCTGGCCTCCGGAAGGTGAGGGGAAAGAGAGGCCCAAGCTCCTCTGTGTCTGTCGCTGCCTCCCACATGTGTGTGTGGAGTTTTCAGGGTCAGGACCAGCCACTGGATGTCTTTGTATCTCCTGAGGGTACTTATTAGATATTTGTGGAGTTAAGTTTGAAGGTGAGGTAGACTCGGGAAAAAGGGAAGACACATCAGGCTTGTCCAGATGAGTCATTCTTCTAGCACCCAGCAGAGCAGCTTGAACAGCATAGGAGCCAGTTTTCAGCAACATTGTAATAAGGAAGCAAAGGCGTAGCTATGGGTGTTTGAAACAAAAAGCAGGGTATGGGGGTTTCTGCCATTGCTGGGGTATGAGGCTGAGGCAAGTGCACAAAGGAACTTCCTTCACAGGGCCTCAGCTTCATCTTAGGCTCGGAGGTGAGGGGACATGGAGTGTAAGGTGAGGGAAGGTTGGCCTCCCTGCAATGTGCTAGTAAGTTCACAGGAGTAAACTGAGTCCTGAGGAGTGGTGAGGCTGAAGGAGGTCAGTCTCATCACTTGTCTCCCAGCTTGTGTTCAAATTCCTGTCAGACTCACACAAGTCTTCACACCGGCTGCACCTTTCTACATAGCCTTCTTACAGCTCTGTTCAGCCAGGCCCTGCCAATGTTGGGCTCTTTGCCTTTGCTCCTGCTTTTCCCCCTGCCTAGAACACTGTGCCCTCTCTCAGGTTCCCCGGTCAACTCTCGCTCTTCCTCCATGTCTCCGGAAAGCTCTCACTCTTCTAGGTCAAGGATCAGCAAACTTTGTAAAGGCCCAGAGAGTAAATATTTTAGTCTTTGCGGGACACGCAGTCTCTGTCGCAACTACTCAGCTCTGCCATCGTAGCCATAAGTGAATAGACGAGACTGAGTTCCAATAACACTTTATTTACAAAAGCAGGTGGCCAGCCTGCAGGCTGTAGTTTGCCAGCTCCTGGCCTAGGAAGCTACTCCCCAAACCTGTGTTAGGTACCCCCATGTATTACCACCACACCCAGTGTCCACCCGCATCCCGTCCATCTTTGCCCCCATTGGGCTGTGTCATTGCTGCTCTGCCCTCTGTCTGCCCTGGAATTTCTCAGTCCCTTGAAGACAAGGCCATGAGCTGTGCTCACTGCTGGCTCCCCACCACCCAGCAGCCACCTGGCTTATGGGAGGCCCTTTTGAAACCCTTGGGGAGTGAACAGATCCAGGCTGAGGGCCTGGGAGAGTGCATTGAGCACAAATTTGAGATGTAAGAGGCTTCACAGTACGAGGGCAAGGCTGGACCCAAGAGCTGGCCCAGTGGCAAACATGGGATGGGACCATGGTTCTTACATCAGGACCCAGGGACTGAGGCTGGCTGTCTTTATTGACATCTTCCAAAATCTTAGTAGTGTTATATGTACTACTTATTTATGTGGTTGTGGCTGTTAGTGTTACAGGGCAGGGCATCCCAGCTCGGGATGAAGCCCTGCCTAGGTTCTTACCTTCTTCTGGACAAGAATGACCAGGAGAGGCTCAGAGGTTCCACACGAACAAAGGTTTATTAGGAAAAGTCTTGCGAGGGACAGATGGAGAGGGGTTTTCACCTACGCTAACCTCCAGTCTCTCTCTGAATGAAGGATTTCTTAAGGCTCATAAAAAGGCATTATCTTTATTCATTAGATGGGTGGAGATTTTCAGGAGAAGGGGAGGGATTATGAAAATCAAATGCGCGCGCAGTTGGAATTCAAGATGTGTTTCCTTGCAGAGGTTGCTGGAATTAAGATGGAGTCTGTCACAAAGGCTGCTGGGATGTCGAACAGGACTTGTTCTGGGATGTTGTGCATGTGTGATGTCTATGGATCCTGGTTCGAGTCCTGGCAAGGGATTTTTATTCATGATTATCTCATGTGGAAGGTCATTCATAGGTACCTTGATTTTTACTGTGCATGTCAGTTTGTTGTATTGTGGGGGCTTGCATGTTGCTGTGATGCTGGAAGCTGTGCCACTGGTATTCAGATACCAGCAGGGTCACCCATGGAGGACAGGTTTCAGCTGAGCTTCCAGACTAAGACAGACTAGGGAGAAGGACCTGGTAGTCTACTTCTGAAAAGCATTAGCCAGTGAAAACCTTATGAATAGCAGCGGAACATTGTCTGATATAGTGCTGGAAGATGAGCGCCCCAGGTTGGAAGGCACTCAAAAGATGACTGGGGAAGTGCAGCCTCCTCAATGTAGAGTCAACCTTAATGACGTGGATAAAGGTCCCAAAAGTAAAGCTTTTGGGACCTTCATTCGCTGATGTGGCACAACTGAAAATGAGAAGAAACAGCTACAAACATCCATTAATACTTGGAACCTGGAATGTATGAAGTATGAATCTAGGAAAATTGGAAATCGTCAAAAATGAAATGGAACACGTAAACATTAATATCCTATGCATTAGTGAGCTGAAATGGACTGGTATTGGCCATTTTGAATGGGACAATCACATAGTCTACTGTGCTGGGAATGATAATTTGAAGAGGAATGGTGTTGCATTCATCATCAAAAGGATCGTTTCAAGATGTATCCTGAAGTATAACACTGTCAGTGATTGGATAATATCCATATGCCTACAAGGAAGACCAGTTAATACGATTATTATTCAACTTTACAGACCAACCACTAGGGCCAAACATGAAGAAACAGAAGATTTTTATCAGCTGCTGCAGTCTGAAATTGATGGAACATGCGATCAAGATGCACTGATAATTATTGGCAGTTGGAATGCGAAAGTTGGAAACGAAGAAGGATCAGTAGTTGGAAAATACGGCCTTGGTGATAGAAACAATGCTGGAGATCAGATGATAGAATTTTGCAAGACCAACTTCTTCACTGCAAATACTTTCTTTCACCAACATAAATGGCAACTATACACATGGACCTCGCCAGATGGAACTCACAGAAATCAAATTGTCTTAAAAAAAAAAAAAAAAGTGCAAATTGACTACATCTGTGGAAAGAGATGATGGAAAAGCTCAATATCGTCAGTCAGAAAAAGGCCAGGGCCCGAATGCAGAACAGACCATCAGTTGCTCATATGTAAGTTCACACTGAACCTGAAGAAAATTAAAACAAGCCCACAAGAACCAACATGACCATGAGTATATCCCACCTGAATTTAGAGACCATCTGAAGAATAGATTTGACGCATTGAACACTAGTGACCGCAGACCAGACGAGTTGTGGAATGACATCAAGGACATCATCCATGAAGAAAGCAAGAGGTCATTGGAAAGACAGGAAAGAAAGAAAAGACCAAGATGGATGTCAGAGGAGTCTCTGAAACGTGCTCTCAAACGTCGAGCAGCTAAAGCAAAAGGAGGAATTGATGAAGTAAAGGAACTGAACAGAAGATTTCAAAGGCCCTCTCGAGAAGCCAAAGTAAAGTATTGTAATGACGTGCAAAGAGCTGGAGATGGAAAATCAAAAGGGAAGAACATGCTCAGCGTTTCTCAAGCTGAAAGAGCTGAAGAAAAAATTCAAGCTTCAAGTTACAATAGTGAAGGATTCTATGGGGAAAATATTAAACGACGCAGGAAGCATCAAAAGAAGATGGAAGGGATACACAGAGTCATTATATCAAAAAGAATTAGTTGATGTTCAGTCATTTCAAGAGGTGGCATATGATCAGGAACCAATGGTACTGAAGGAAGAAGTCCAAGCTACTCTGAAGGCATTGGCGAAAAACAAGGCTCCGCGATTTGATGGAATATCAATGGAGAAGTTTCAGCAAACAGGTGCAGCGCTGGAGGTGCTCACTCATCTATGCCAAGAAATATGGAAGACAGCTTCCTGGCCAACTGACTGGAAGAGATCCATATTTATGCCTATTCCCAAGAAAGGTGATCCAATCGAATATGGAAATTATAGAACAATATCATTAATATCGCATGCAAGCAAAATTTTGCTGAAGATCATTCAAAAGCGGCTGTAGCAGTATATCGACAGGGAACTGCCAGAAATTCAGGCTGGTTTCAGAAGAGGATGTGGAACCAGGGATATCATTGCTGATGTCAGATGGATCCTGGCTGAAAGCAGAGAATACCAGAAGGACGTTTACGCATGTTTTATTGACTATGCAAAGGCATTTGAGTGTGTGGATCATAACAAATTATGGATAATGTTGCAAAGAGTGGGAATTCGAGAACACTTAATTGTGCTTATGAGGAACCTTTACATAGATCAAGAGGCAGTTGTTCGGATAGAACAAGGGGATACCAATTGGTTTAAAGTCAGGAAAGGTGTGCGTCAGAGTTCTATTCTTTTACCATACCTATTCGACCTGTATGCTGAGCAGATAGTCCAAGAAGCTGGACTATATGGAGAAGAACAGAGCATTGGGATTGGAGGAAGATCCATTAACAATCTGCGTTATGCAGATGACACAACCTTGCTTTCTGAAAGTGAAGAGGACTTGAAGCACTTACTAATAAAGATCAAAGACCACAGCCTTCAGTATGTATTACACTTCAACATAAAGAAAACAAAAATTCTCACAACTGGACCAAAGAGCAACATCATGAAAAACGGAGAAAAGATTGAAGTTGTCCAGGATTTCATTCTTTTTGGATCCACAATCAACAGCCATGGAAGCAGCAGTCAAGAAATCAGAAGACGCATTGCATTGGGTAAATCTGCTGCAAAGGACCTCTTTAAGGTGTTGAAGAGCAAAGATGTCACCTTGAAGACTAAGGTGCGCATGACCCAAGCCATGGTATTTTCAATTGTATCATATGCATGTGAGAGCTGGACAATGAATAAGGAAGACGGGAGAAGAATTGATTTTTGAATTGTGGTGTTGGCGAAGAATATTGAATATACCATGGACTGCCAAAAGAATGAACAAATCTGTCTTAGAAGAAGTACAACCAGAGTGCTCCGTAGAAGCAAGGATGGCGAGACTGTATCTTACGTACTTTGGACATGTTGTCAGAAGGGATCCGTCCTAGGAGAAGGGCATCATGCTTGGCAGAGTACAGGGTCAGTGGAAAAGAGGAAGACCCTCAGCGAGGTGGATTGACACAGTGGGTACAACAATGAGCTCAAGCATTAACAACGATTGTAAGGATGGCTCAGGACTGGACAGTTTTTCATTCCGTCATGCGTAGGGTCGCTGTGAGACAGAACTGACTTGAGGGCACCTAACAACAACAACAACATGCTCTGCTCCTGGTGGGGGACTTGAAAAGCAACTCAGGAGAGTTATCAGTAATTTATAGCTGGCCAAGCATGTACAGATAGGAAATATGGCCCCTTATCTTGTCTAAGCCCCTACTTTGTTAGTCACGTAGTCCTCGAATGCCAGCAGTAAAAGTTATATGGTAATCTGCAGCTGGGTTTAGATTCCAAGAATGCTGAATCAGAGGTTATTTAATTATTGCTGGTCAAGCACACATGGCCTTGGAATGTGGCCCTTTATCTTGTCTGAGCACCTAGTTTGTTAATCACAAGTAGTTCTCAGGTGTTAGCAGTACAGATCATATGGTGGTCTGCACTTAGGTTTAGATTCCAAGAATACTGAGTCAAAGGCCTTTTAATTATAGCCAGCCTGATTTCTTGCCTGTCTCATTAGCTGCCGTCAGGCTGGCTCCTGCTGATGGTGGCCTCATGGACCACAGAACCATCTTCACAATCAGATCCATTGGTTTTGGGTTGCCTAATTTTTGGAAGTAGATTAACAGGCGTTTCTTCCTAGCCTGCCGAAGTCTGGGAGCTTCACTGAAACCTGCCACAGTGAGTGATCCTACTGGTGTTTGAAATGCTGGTGGCATAGCTTCTAGCATCACAGCGACATGCAAGCCACCACAGTCCTACAAACTGACAGATTTATTTATGCATACAATAAAATGTATGTGTGCTCTTAACATGTTTGTAATTTTAAAGACTGGTTGATGTGTTGTTGTGTGTAGATCAGGACAGGACTAAAGGCTGGGTAAAGTGAGAGGGGAGGAGAAACCCAGGGCCAGGCAAGGATCCTCAGCAGCTTAGGCGAGGAGGAAAGGATGGCTAAAATGTGTGAACCCTGAGCCTCTTCCCCTGGGCCTCGTAAGTAGAGGAGGCAGTGGCCAGGGCGGCTGGGCCTCATTTCTCTGCCCAACAGTCTGCCGGCGGCAGGCCTTTGGCTGCAGGCCTTCCTCTGAGAGCCCTGACCCAGGCGCCCGGGCGTTCTGGCTTTCACTACAGCGTTTATTTAGAGACAAGAGGAAAGAAGGGCCTCAGGTTTGGGTTGGCGAGGGAAGCACCCTGTGCCCCAGGGCTTCTGTTTGGATTGGCCAGTGCCCACCAGGCTGGCCCACGTGCCCTCCCAGCCGTAGGGAGTTTGCTTATGCTGGATGATGTCTTGAATTTGCAAGACTGATCTCCTCAGCCCAGCCTGGGTTTTTGGGTGTGGGCCACAGGTCTGGGTAGTTTCTCCCTTGAGAGTCTAAAGAAATAAGACCTTGAAGGTCACCTTTAGCTGCATGACGCACAGCAGCCAGTGCCCTGGGCAGATGCTCATGGGAACCGTCAGAGGCCAGGTCTCCCCGGAAGCGTGGGATTTGGGGGAGGGGAGGGGAAGGTTTGAATTCCTTGGCGAGCAAAAAGGCTGCCTCTGTGCTAGGTACTTTTAGGGCTGCCTTTTCATTTTTGAGGTTAAAAACATGTGACAGTTTGGCTGAACACAGACACCTTTGCTCCCCTTTCTCTTAGCCCAGCTGCACAGGGCGCTGAGAGCATGGAGGGCATCTGTTACCCTCAAGTCCAGTCAGCTTTCTGACGCAGCTTCCTAATTTTGGGCAGCTTACAAAGAAACTAGACTTGGAGTGATTGGTTGTTTTCCCTAACCCATTGTCTGTCTGATCGAGAGGAGGTTTGTGTGGGGCAGTGCCACCGGGTCTGCACAATTCCTCTAATTCCTTGAAGGCTAAGCAGGGGCCTTCAAAATGACTGGGGTGGCATGTACCTTCATGCAGTTGTTTTTAAAGTATTGTTTATGTTCATCGTTGAGGAACCCTAGTAGTTTACTGTAACGTTATGTCAGACAATGAGCCTTCTGCTGAAGTCAGCCCTGTGAGGGGAGGCGCTCCGTCAGAAGGGCACGGGACTGCGTGTTTTAAGGAAACGATGTGAACAGTGGTAGTCTTTGAAGAGCAAAATTATGATTTTTATTCTCTTTAAGTTTGTCTGTGTTTTCTATTTTTTCTTCCACAACGAACTTATCATTTGTGTAGTTTTCTTTAAAAATAGCTAAAGATCTTTGAAAAAAATTTTACAGAAGTAATATATGCTAATTGTGACATGAGCAATACTGAGGTCCATGAAGGTAATGGTGCTACCCTGGAACTTGCTAGCCCTCCTCACCTTCCTTCCTGTGGCCTGAGGAGACCGTGGTAACACTGGGTGAGGATTCAGGCCAGGCTCTTCCCTTGTATAAAAGCACACACACAGAGTTAGGTTGGATGTTGTAATGGTCTCATTCTACCACCTTCTGTGACATCTAGAATTTTTTTTTTTTTAGCTGTAATACGTTATTGCCATCACTTCAGGGCCAGAATAGATTTAACTCAGCCTTTTTTTAGTCCATGTGTAATATTCCATAATATGATAGACTTGAATTTATTCAGTTGTGCCCCCCTTTTGGGGCAGTCAGGTTATTTTAGTTTTTGCTTCTGTAGACGCTGATGGGTAAACATATGTATTCATAGACCCCTGCAGTGGTGCTGTTTCTCTTCTGAAAGGCTAAAAGGAAGTGTGTTTTAGATGTTCTACTAGCTGTTGTCACATTGCATTCCCAAAAGACTATGTCTGTTTACAGTTCTTATTAATTCTTCAGGTGCAATGAAATGTTTTCAGAGAATATTGAACTGGCGATTAACAACCCTGAGTTCCAGTCCTGGCTCCGCTGTATAAGATTGAGCTCATTATTTCTGAAACTTAGAGTTCCTATTTAGAATAACGTACCCACGTGTAACCATGCAGAGGGTGGGGGTGGATTCAAGAGTTTCGCCAACTCCTTTCAAACCCAGGGGTTTACGTGCGGGTATACAGTCTTCAGAAGAGGTATCCATTTTTTCAGATTAATTCTCCAAGGAATCCAGCACCTGGCAAGGCTGTGCATCTCTGAAGAAGACAGAGATTACAGGACAGGGCCTGTAGCCTCATCTGTTGCATGTGCCTCTGAGCCCAGAGCAGGAATCCGGGCTCTGCAGGGCCAGGTCCAGAGGAGCCTAGTAACTATTTCTCAAGGTTCAGAGATTCTAGGGTTTTGCCTCAGACCAAAAATTCCTTTTACTTAGTTGACTAGAACATGAGACAGACAGGAGCCATGTTCAGGCCAAACCGAGGTGAGCCCCAGAAGCAGTGGTGGTGGTGCTAACATCCCTGCTGATCCCCAGCCTGTTCTCCACCTGCTCCCAGGTGTGCCGGCATGTGAAGAACGGGGACATTCTCCTGCTGAACCGACAGCCCACCCTGCACAGACCTTCCATCCAGGCCCACCACGCCCGGATCCTGCCGGAAGAGAAGGTCCTGCGGCTCCACTATGCCAACTGCAAGGCCTACAACGCCGATTTTGATGGAGACGAGATGAACGCTCACTTTCCCCAGAGTGAGCTGGGCCGGGCCGAGGCCTGCATCCTGGCTTGCACTGATCAGCAGTACCTGGTTCCCAAGGTCAGTCTTGACCCAGTCATCACCTGTGTGTTGTGGCACGGGGGCTCCTGGGTGGGAAGATGTGGAACACAGGGGTCCTGGCTTCTCCCAGGTAGATTTTCAACCCTGTCGTTGCTCAGAGGTGGGGAAAGGCCTCTGTCTTGCTGCCTCGTAAGATATAAGTCAGGAGAGAAATGATGGCCATCCCAGAAAGCCGAATTTTTTGGATTCTACAACCTACTAGCCTCTGGCAAGCATTAGAATCCTTTTCCTTCCTTCTGCTTCTCAGCTATGTGTCCTTGGGTAAGTTACGTCACTTCTGCATGTGTCAAATGTGTGCACCTTTCCACCTGCTCATGTGCCCGTGAGTTTTAGATTGGGCTCACACTTAAGAAAGAGCCGCAGAACACAGGTAAATAAGCTGACATCAAAAAAGTAATTTATTTTTTTTATTTTAGATGAAGGTTTACAAAACAAACTAGCTTCTCATTAAGCAATTAGTATACATATTGTTTTGTGACATTGGTTGCCAACCCCACAACATGTCAACACTCTCCCCTTCTTGACCTTGGGTTCTCCATTACCAGCTTTCCTGTTCCTCCCTACCTCCTAGTCCTTGCCTCTGGACTGGGGTGCCCATTTAGTCTCATTTTGTTGTACGGGTCTGTCTAATCTTTGGCTGAAGAGCGAGCTCAGGAGTGATTTCATTAGTGAGCTAAAAGGATGCCTGGGGGCCGTACTCTCAGGGTTTGTCCAGTCTCTGTCAGACCAGTAAGTCTGTTTTTTTTGTGTATGTGTAAGAATTCTGTTCTACGTTTTTCTCCAGCTCTGTCTGGGACCCTGTATTTTGATCCCTGTCAGAGCAATTTGTGGTGGAAGCTGGGCACCATCTAGTTGTGCTGGATTCAGTCTGCTGGAGGCTGTGGTAGTTGTGGTCCATTAGTCCTTCGGACTAATCTTTCCCTTGTGTCTTTGGTTTTCTTCATTCTCCCTTGCTCTTGACAGCGTGGGACCAGTGGAGTATCTTAGACAGCCACTCACAGGCGTTTAAGACCCCGGACGCTACTCACCGAAGTAGTATGTAGAACATTTTCTTTACAAACTAGGCTATGCCAGTTGAGCTAGTTGATATCGTGGTCTCCACAGCCTTCAGCCTAGTAATTTGGTCCCTCAATGAGTTTAGATGTGTCTGGCGCTTCTGTGACCTTGTCTTGGACAAGTTGTGCCGGCTTCCTCAGTGTTGTGTGCTGTCTTACCCTTTACCAGAGTTACCACTTGTCTATGGTCTAGTAAGTGTTTTTCCATCCGCACCCCTCCCCTCCCTTGTAATTTCTTAAAAAGTAGAAACTTGTGGGTGATGGCCTGACAGCTCACTTCACTTTGAGTCACTTTCTTTTGTCAGAGGTAAAGAGCTTTCCATCCTTGACAGATTTCATGTAAGTGCCAAGATGGAATCATTTCTTATGGTTATAAAATGCATCATGTTTTCAAGTACTTTGATGACAAAGTCCTAAGAGGACAAAAGCTGGTTTGTTAAAGCAGGAAAAGCCGTTTTTTGTTCTTTGTTTTCATGTATCTTTATTTCCTTTTGTTTTCATTTCTCTTTGTTATTCCATTTCTTCTCTATATCCAGGTTCTTTTCCTAATTAACGACAGTACCAGATTAAATTTTGGGGTTGTGTATTTTTAGTAGAGGTTCATGTTCTTTTCTTAATTAAAACATCAGGCAAATGGAACTTTAGTTGCTTTTTTCCAAGAAAACAGTTAAATTTTTCATATACGTATTTCTTTGTGGATTAATTTTTTTTTTTACTCTTCGTCATATTTATTACGGGTCAGTGCTTTGTGGAAACATTTTTTAGCAAGGCTTGAGACAAAATTTCCTGACTTGTACTTAGCTAGAAAATCCAAGTCACAGGATACCCTATCCTCTAAGGGTCCTGACCAGAAGCACCAATTTGCAACGTCGTTTTGCTGTGAGACTAGGTGAAATAGGATAGCTGACAATTTTCTGGGTTTTTGATTCAGAGACAGACTTTTTTATCCTAAGCAGGATTTAGGAAATTCATACTTATGAGTAGGCCCTTAGTAATTGCCTTCATCAGCATTTCTCCCTAGAATTTTTGATTATTGCACTGAAAACAGTTTACCTATTAATTTTCTGGTCATGGAAAAATGTGGACTGAGAGAGGAGAACACACCGAACATATGTATCATGTAACTTGTAATTATGTTCTTTAAAGAAAGAAAACAAAAGGAAAAATATCTGCCACCAAGGACTCTGGGATGAGTCAAATGCATAATGCACGGTTTGGATTTTTTCCCACAAGCAAAATAAGACCCTGTCTTTGGAGCAAGATGCAGGATATAATCTTTTATTTATGTTAATAACTCAAAGCCATCATAAGAAAGGCTGTAAGTGCATGATCTTGTCTTGCATCTGTGGCACCTTTTCAGCCCCTCGAGAGTAATTACCTTTGAGTTTACAGAGCCCATTGCCACAGTATTTAGACCATTTGACGAGCATCCTTTTAAGCCTTTGAATTAGTACGTGTGGTTAAATTCCTGGCGCTTCTCCATGGCTGCATTTGTGAGTTCAAAAAAAAAAAAAAATTTTTTTTTTTTTTTTTTTTTTAGTCTTAGTTAGGAAACGTGGCCATAATGTTGGCTGATATTCAACAAATAGTCAAATGATAACAATCTTAGATCCAAGGCACAGATTTTTCTCAAGTTCCTGTAAACATTGAAAAGTTTGCAAAAACTATTTTTTAAAGTCTGTTTGTGAGCACAAGCTATTTTTACTGTAGTGTGCCTTATGTTGCCATGAACACAGACCCAACAGATAAAGTTCAAGAGACTGGGGATCAGAAAGGCTCTGAAAGTGTCAAATGAACGAACCCACCAATTCCGGGGCTTTTGTACAGGCCCTTGTTTTCACATCTGGTAGGGAGCACCCTTTATCAAGGACCCACCATGGACCATGTGTTACACTGTGAAGAAGAGATACTAATAATGGACACCTTTACCTTCTGAAGTCATGCATGCACATCAAAGCCCTCTCAAGGAGCCTGTACCTGAACTCCTCCGTCCCTGCACTGCCTGACTCCAAGTCACCCCTTAGGCCTCAGCTGTGATATTGTTCCTCAGAGAGATCCTTCCTGGCCATCCCCCAAACCCACGTTTACATCATGGCCCTGCCTCTTATTTTCCTCCATGGCATTGAAAACAATTTGTGATGATGTATTTATCCAAACGGTTGTTTACTGTTTAGCTCTTCCCCGTCATAAAGGACCACGTCTGTTTGGTCCAGTGGAGTAGACTGAGGGTCTAGCCCAGTGCCTGGGCACACAGTAAGCTTTCCATAAATATTTATTGAATGGATGACTGATTTACAAGAGGACCAGGCCAGAAATGTGTGAAAAATACTGAAGCATAAAACCAAAGTTTTTGCCAGCACAGCTAACAGCAGCCAGACCAAATTTATGCCTAAATGCCAAAAATATGCTGGAGTGACTAGAACCAGGTGGGATTAAGCAGAGATGGCTTGGGAAACTGGCTGCATGTGAAGCAGTTTTAATGTAGAGGAACAGTGGGCAATGGCAAATGTGGAAGCTGGTGGTGAAGCCTAGCCATGTACTTTGGAAGCAGTTTGCTCTTAAGACGGGAGGCTCAGGCTAGTGAGGCCGTGGAGTAGGACAGTTTGAAGATGTAAGGGAGGGCCGTTGCTAGAGGGCAGCTTCCAAGCAGATGATTAGGGTTTGACTTAAAATTTATCCTTGTTCTCCTTTTTTCTGTTTTGGTTTATAGGATGGCCAGCCATTAGCAGGCTTGATCCAAGATCACATGGTTTCAGGTACAAGCATGACCATTCGGGGTTGCTTCTTCACCCGAGAGGAATATATGGAGCTGGTGTACCGAGGACTCACAGACAAAGTGGGGCGTGTGAAGATCTTTCCTCCTGCCATTCTGAAGCCCTTTTGCCTGTGGACAGGGAAGCAGGTAATTGGAAAAAAACAGCCAGTGTCTATAAAAAAGGCAACAAGCCACTCATAAAAGGCTTTATTACCATGAGAGCCTGGGCCAGACATAAAGAAATGTCTAATCAAGCAGTAGGCTGACTTTGCCCTTATTCGAAGTTCCTGGGTCTAGATGGTTTCAAGGGAGTGTCCACTAAAAGTAGGGTGCCTAGTTTCTGTCCTTTGCCCCTAACCTGATGTCCCCATAGTCATAAACATGGCGGTAGTAGGTAGTGGTGTTGATGGTAGTAGAAGTAATATCTGCTGGGAAGTGCTAAGCACTTCGCTGAGTGTTTTAGAGATGATGTCTTATTTAATCCTCAACAACCAACCTGCAGTGCTGCTACCGTTATTTCCATTTAGCAGAAGAGTATACTGAAGCTGAGAGAAGTTAAATTACATGCCCAAGGTTATAGGAAACAGTTGGAATTCAAACCCAAGACTTTCTAAATCTTAAGGCATCACACTATGCTTCCTCTCAGAGTAACAAAATAATAGCAGAATTGTGATCAGGTAATGAAATAGAGTAAAATATGTGCTTCTACTATTGGCTGAGTCTCCAGTTCCGGCCTTCAGGCGCAGCTGCTAACTGGCTGTGTAACCCTGGTTCTGTGGGCCTCAGTTCCTCATCTCTAAAACAAAAGGCTTCCACTTGATGATCTCTGAGGTCTCTTCCAGCTGCAGTTCTTTAAGTCTGGACCCGGGACTTCACTGATTTTTAGTTGTTAAACCAAACTTGCATTCCTGGGATCTAGTAAACCTTGCTTGGCTGTGAGGTATCCTTTTCTATGTTGTTGAATTTAGTTTGCTAAAATGTTGTATAGAATTTTTCACATTTATTTCCATAAGGGATATTGGTCTGTAGTTTTCTTTTTTTTGTAATGTCTTTGCTTGGTTTTGGTACGAGGGTAATGCTGGCCTCATGGGATGAGTTAGGAGATACTCCCTCTTCTTCAGTTTTCTGTAAGAGTTTTTGTAGTATTGTTATTGAATTCCTTAAATGTTGGGTAGAATTCACCAGTGAAGTCATCTGTGCCCAGAGTTTTCTTTCTGGGGAGGTTTTTAACTAAAATTTCTATTTATTAAATAGATATGGGGCTATTCAGGTTATTTATTTCTTCTTGACTGAGTTTTAGTAGCTTGTATTTTTCAAGGACTTTGTCCGTTTCATCTAAGTTATCGAATTTATAGGTATAACGTTGTTTGTAATATTTCGTTATTATTCTTTTATTATCTCTAGAATCTGTCACGATGTCACTTCTCAGTCCTGATCTTGGTTAATCTGTGTTTTCTCTTTTCCTGATTAGTTTGCCTAGAGGCTTATTTTTATTACTCTCAAAGAGCTAATTTTTGGTATTATTGACTTTCTCTATCGTTCTTCTGTTTTCTGTTTCATTGATTTCCACTTTTATCTTTATTTTTTCTTTCTTCTGTTTACTTTGGACTTAATTTGCTTTTTTTTTTTCCCCTAGTTACAAAGTTGAAACAGAGGCCATTAATTTTTTTTCTTTTTAATAGGCATTTTATGTGTAAATTTACCCCCTAAGTTCTCCTTTAGTGGCATTCCACAAATTATGTTGTATTTTCATTTTCATTCACTTTAAAATACTTTCTAATTGCCCTCTTGGTTCTTTTTTTGACCCATGAGTTATTTAAACCAAAAGACCCAAACCAGTTACTGTCAAGCCAGTTTTGACTCATGGCAACCCCACGTGTTTCAGAGTAGAACTGTATTCCATAAGGTTTCAGTGGCTTTAATCTTTTAGAAGTAGATCACTGGATATTTCTTCTAGGAGCACTTGTCGTGCAGTGGTTAAGAGCTTGGCTGCTAACCAAAATGTCGGCAGTTCGAATCCACCATCCACTCCTTGGAAACCCTATGGGGCAGTTCTACTGTGTCCTATAGGGTTGCTGTGAGTTGGAATCGACTTGATGGCTGTGGATTTGTTTTTTTTGTTTATTCTGAAGTGCCTCTGGGTAGAGTTGAACCGACAACCTCTCAGTCTATAGCTGAGCACTTAACTGGTTATGCCACCTAGAGACTCCTATGGGTTATTCCCCACCCACCAAACCCACCGCCGTTGAGTTGATTTCAACTCACAGCAACCCCATAAGGTTTCCAAGGCTGTAAATTTCTATGGAAGCAGACTGCCACATCTGTCTCCCGCAGTGCTGCTGGTGGTTTTGAACCACTGACCTTTTGGTTAGCAGTCGAATGCTTAAACCACTGCACCACTAGTGCTCTTTATGAGTTATTTAGGTGTGTTTTATTTAGTTTCCAAATATTCAGAGGTTTTCTAGGTTACTGATTTCCAGTTTAATTCCATGTGGTCAGAGAACGTAACTTTAGTTGACTTGAATTCTTTTAAATTTATTGAGGTTTGTTCGATGGCCCTGGATATGGTCTATCTTGGTAAATGTTCTGTGTACCCTTGAAAAGAATGTATATTCTGCTGTGTGGAGTGAAGTGCTCTTTAAATGTCAATTAGGTTAAGTTAATAGATGGTTCAAGTCTAACCTATTCTTGCTGATCACTGTCATTCATTGCCTGGTGTCCAGTATCTTAAACTGAACATCAGTGCATTGTTTATGTTCATGTTTGTTATCTTGAAAGTTGACGAGTTACAAATACTAAGTAATTAAATATATAGGATTTCTTTATATTTTATTTAACATAAGCAGTGTGTTCAAAATAGAACCAAACAGTTGATACAGAGTATATACTTGGAGCCATAAATATGTTTATTCTGTTTAATCTGGGAATCCAGCCTAAGGAAATAATCTTAAGTGTGGAAAAAGCTACTTAAAAGAAACAACCATTACACCATAGTTTATGGTGAAATATTAGAAAAACCCCAGATATCCAGCAACTGGGCTAAGTAAATTGTGGTACATCCATTTGCTAAGATATTAGGTAGCTGTTAAAGATAGTGGTTTTAAAAGGCATATAGCAATGTGGAAAATGCTGCTGAGGTAATGTTCAAAGATCAGAAATAGACTGGACAATTCTATGTTCAAACACAATTGCAACCCTGTTAAAAATACGTATAAAAAAATTGTCATTAAAAAGATCAAAATAGAATAATTTGGTCATGTTAGTGATGATTTTTGTCCTCATTTTGTAATATTTTTGGGCTGTGATTATTACCTTATAACTAACTAAAATTAGGAATTTTTCATTGTTTCTTGAGAGGCTAGAACAGGCTGTTACTTCTTTGCAAATAGGTGAAAAAGGGAAAAGTGACTGCACTGCACAAGAATTTTGTTTTTTTTATTGTGCTTTAGGTGAAAGTTTACAAAGCAAGCTAGTTTCTCATACAAAAATTTGTACACATACTGATTCGAGGCATTGGTTGGAATCCTGCATTGCGTCAGCCCTTTCCCCCTTTCCCTTTCCACCCTGGGTTCCACAGTTCCATTCATCCAGTTTTCCTGTCCTTTCCTGCCTTCTTGTCTTTGTTTTTGGGCAGGTATAGCCCATTTGATCTCGTTTACTTGATTGATCCAAGAAGCATGTTCCTCACATGTGTTATAGTTGGTCCTATAGGCCTGCCTGATATTTGGGTGAAAGGTGAACTTCAGGAGTGGCTTCAGTTCGGGGTTAGAAGGGTATCCAAGGGCCATAGTCTCAGGGGTTCCTCCAGTCTCTGTCAGACCAGTAAGTCTGGTCTTTTTGTGAATTTGATCATTTGTTCTACATTTTTCTCTCGCTCTGTTTGGGACCCCCTATTGTAATCCCAGTCAGAGTGGTCAGTAGTAGTATCCAGGCACCAGCTAGTTCTTCTGGTCCTGGGGTCATGTAGGCTGTGGTTCATGTGGTAATTACTCCCCTGAGTCCCATCACCTCTTACTAGTTGGGGGACTAGGAGTACTGGGGGGAGGTGGCAAGCAGATGTTCACACAGTCGCTCTATTTCCTCCTCCTGGGCAGTGGGAGGGAGGAAGGAACAGTGTGGTGCCAAATAGCTCAGTCTTGCTGCATCTGCACCTTGGTAGCAGGAGGAGGTAGGTAGGGGCTGTGGGAGGGTGCACAAGCAGTTGCATCTCCTCTTCCCCTCGCTGGGCGTGCTAAGGGATGGAGTCATGCCTGGCGGGTGTGCGCACAGTGGTGCCGTCTTGGGTCAGGTGGGGGAGGGAGGAAGGGGCTGCAGGGTGATGCGTGCATAGACACAGCTCACTTGCCCCACACTGGGAGGGTTAAGGGAGAGAGCCACACCTGGTGGGTGCGCACACAGTGGTGCTGTCTTGAGTCAGGTGGGAGAGGAAGGGGCTGCAGGGGGATGCGTGCACAATGGTGCCACCTTGTATCAGTTGGTGGGGGGAGAGAGGAAGGGGCTGCAAGGGTATTCATAGTCAGCTCTTCTACCCTCACTGAGTGGGTTATAAGTGGAGTCATGCCTGGTGGGTGCTCACACAGAGGTACCACGTCACGCTGGATGGAGGGAAGGAGGAGGGAGCGGTGGGTGAGCTCTCTTGCTGCCGCTGCCCTCCACCAGGCCCTTGGGGGGCAGTAGGTGGTATGTGGGTACACACATGGGATACATCTAGTCTTGCTGGCTGGGTAGGTGAGGGGGTGGTAGATGGGGTTAGGTGGGGTGGGGAAAGAGGATAGGTTCCTGTCATGGTCCACCAGTCAGGCCAGGCAGTCAGGGTATGGGATCCTCTGATCAGGCGGATGGATTGAGGGGGTGTGTGTTCCTTTGGCTCGGATACACAGGTGCCAGCACACCTCACGTCTGCTGCAACTAGCAAGTGGGACCTGTCCTCTAGAGCTCTGGCAGATACTCTGCGGGTCCACCACCTCGTGCACACCACTCATCCCTGAGGCAAAGGGCTGCTGCTCCTGAGTATCTCCAGTTCTGAATCTGGCACCATCCATGTCTCTGCTTCTTTCTGTGTGTGTCTATAGAGGTTCTCTGTCCCTTCTGGGAAAGTCGTGAAGCTGCCTTGCTGCTTTCTTCACCTGGGGTCGCTGCTGGCTTTGTCCTAGGTTAGCTACAGCGGGCCAGGACGGCTGGCTGAGCTCCTCCGTTCCGTGCTACTTGCTGCCTTTATTCCTTCCAGTCGGTGTTCGGTTCGGGTCTTAGACTTTCTTGTTTGATGTTTAGGGTTCCCAGGTTGTTATCTGCTCCTGTTTCACTTGTTTTTCTGGATCTTTGGAGCAGGGGTGCATTATGGTGCGTGTGAATAAGCCGCCATCTTGGCTCCGCCTCTGCACAAACATTTGTTTTAGTGGCTCACTCTGCTTGCACAGCAAGAAGCATGTTCAGAATCAGGAGATAAGGAACTGAACTGGGAAGTTTATTTCTACTGCTTCAGAAGAAGCCTTAGGCTATTTCTCCAGGACATTTTAATGATTGCAAGGGTGGCATAGGACCGGGCAGTATTTCATTCTGTTATACACAAGGGTGCTATGAGCCAGAGCCGACTCAGCAGCACCTAACAGCAACAACTTGAGTGCGTTTCTCTTCTCTTATGAACCGGAGTCTCATCGTTTGTGATTGCTGAAAGTGTGTGTAAAGAAAGAGAGCTTGTCTGTCATAGCAAATCTCAAGTGTTCAGCACAATGAAGATTAACAAAATGGAGGTAGCTTTTTAAACTATAGCACAAATCGGAAAGTAAAGTATTACCAGCACCCCAGAAAGCCCCGTCTGGCTCTTCCCAGTTTCTTCCCGTCCCCAAAGGTAGCAGCTAAGCTGACTTCTGTCACTGTAGATCAGTTGTCTTCTCTTGAACTTTACAGCTGCTCTCCTAACTGCCCTGACCCCACTGTCACGTATAAAGATGCTTCTTTGTGGGACCTGGTACAGCAGACAAAGAAACAAAGAGCCAGCTAACGTCTCCCAGGCCCAGCGACTGTCAGGCTGGCCTGTCACCCGCTGCCTTGCTCGTCTTGGGGAATGTGCACATTTGGCTCCTCTGGAGCCGCCCCCGAGTTCTCCCCAGTCACAGCCTCCTCTGCCTGGGCTCTCGGTAGAGCAGCTGCTTGAGAAATCGCTTCCCTGAGCCTCCTGTTAGCAACTGCTTGTTGGGTGGGTAACCACCCTGATGGTCCCAGCTGGGATGGGGGAAGGACTCTGGCCTTCCATGGCCATGACTAATTCTAGTCAAATAAATTTATTTCTAGAATTTAGCTCTGTGAAAGTTAGTTGTGTGGGAGCACAGGGTTACTGAGTAGCCACATAAACAGCATGTCCAGTAGTGCACAGTCATTCCGTCACATCATGCTCCCTGCCCTGGTCATTTAGTCACCACTTCTAATGCATTGGTCCTTCTTATAGCATCACTTAGGAGGCTTAGTCTCTAAGGCACTTATTTAACCTCAGAGCCTAGACCTGGAATGTATTTAGAACAAATGATCTTGCAAAAAATTAAACCAGAGCATGTCATGCCTGTGAACAAAACCTACCAAATCGCTTTCCTTCACACTCAGACTGGAAGCCTGCGCCCTTGCTGTGTCTCTGCCTGAAACTGAAATGCGTGATCTGATGTCTGCACCACTCCTTCCTTACCGGGCTCCCTCCCTCCCTCCTCACTGGGCTCCACCTTACCACTCCTCCGTCACCAAGCTCCCTCCTCACCGGGCTCACTCCTTACCAGGCTTCCTCCTCACCACTCCTTCTTCACTGGGCTCCCTCCTCACCGTTCCTTCCTCACCAAGCTCCCTTCTCACCACTCCTTCCTCACCAGGCTCCCGTCTTACTGGGCTCCCTCCTCACCAGGCTCCCTCCTCACCATTCCTTCCCCACTGCCATCATGGCCTCTGGTAAACAGTTCCTTTGCAGTGAGGCCTTCCCTGACGACCTTATTTAAATTGCAAGTGTCCCCCCTGCCCTCTCCCCACTATACTCTAGGTCCTCCTTCCCCACTTTATGTTCTCCTCTGAAATGAAGGTTCCACTGAGGGCAGAGAGTCTGTTTGGTTCACAGTATTCCCAGTGCTTGGCTCATAGTTAGCACTGGATACATATTTGCTGAATGAACGAACATCATACGTATTCTACAGATGGGCAATGCAAAGGCCAAGAGGGGACCATGGTTTGCCCCACAGCACACAAGCAGTCTGGGATGGTGCAGACATTGGAACACCCCCTCGCCCTAGATGCTCCCTTTGCAGCCAGCTTCCCAGTAGGACACCTTGAGCCTCCTGTGGGAAGCTCCTCAGAGGGAAAGCGCTCCATTCTACGTCTCTGCGTCCTTTCCTTCCTTGGGGCCCACCCAGAAGTCCAAGCTGTTCTGCAGGGAGGAGGCTGTTGAGTGTACGTAGCCATTGTCATCTGTTCTGGTGTGGCCTGAAGATGGGAGGATGCCTCTGAGGAGCATCCAACCTCCTGACTCAGTTACCTGGCAGGCGGCAGTGTTACGAGACCTGCCATCTTAACTTTGCTAACTGCCTTTGTTTTCGTTTTTTTTTTACCTCATGCTCAGCTCTTCCTTTACTAAAGTAAACTTCCACATCAGATTACTTTTCCTCTCCTTCCTTTGGCCTATTCTTGGACTTAATTCTGGTCTAGGGGATTTTTCACTTTTTAAGGGAATAAAATTCTCAGTGAAGTTCATATGGACTTATTTTCATTTCCACTCCTGAACTTTCTTCTAAGTCATTTAAATGGAAAGAAAAAAATGAAATCAACTTATCTTACAGATTTTTCTTACTTTACCTCAGAGCTTCAGAAATGGAGTCATCCAGCTTTTCCGGATAAAGAGCTTTGTCCTCGTTTTCTTTCCAGGTTGTGTCTACACTGCTAATAAACATAATCCCAAAGGACCACATCCCACTGAACTTAACAGGAAAGGCAAAAATCGGTGGAAAAGCCTGGGTGAAGGAACCTCCCCGACCTGTTCCAGGCTTTAACCCTGACTCTATGTGCGAGTCCCAGGTATGGCTACCCAGTTTTATGGGCTCAAGACATCTACTCCCAGGTTTAGACAATTTGATTTGAAACTGAGGCAGAGAAATGGAGGCACACCCACAGAATCAGGTGTCATGCCTCAGAGTAGGAGTTGTGCCTGAGGTGGTGTTGGCTTTTGCTTTTGGAAAGGATCAGGTTGGGTCTCTAGCATTGACAGCCCATTTGAGAAGACCTTTCTTGAAAAAGGCCTGTGAACTTGATCCTGCAAAGCTGGGAAAGCAGAGCGTATGTTTCCCCTCAAAAACTCCTAAGTGACTCAAGATAGTCGAACTGCTCTGAGCTTCTATACCGTCCCAGCCAATGCCTTAGGGACGAGGCCTCAGGAGGCAGCCCTGGCGCAATGCTGAAGCAGGAGAGCAAGGTAAAGATTTCCAAGGCCTCTGGCTCTTCTTGCTGGGAGTCTAGGCCTGACTCACAGTATTCCTCAGTCCTTATTTCACAGCAGGAGCTAACAGGGTGTTAACCGGACAGTGCATTCAGACCTGGGGCTTGCATTTTTCTTTCTCTTTATAGATCTTATGCTTAATATATGCTACATTATACAGATGGAAGTCTTTTTATTTTAATTAACCTGTAATGCTTTAGCCTGACTTTGAAAGCACAAACTCCGGCCTCAGAGGGTGTTGGGAAGTTCTGTTATTTCCAGTGTGCAAGGGGGACCAGGGCCAAGGATGTGGGTCTGGAGTTGAGACTCTAGATGCTGTCATTTCCAACGACAAGGCCTTTATCAAGGCCACTTGACCTGGAGTCAGTGTATGGAAGAGAGGGAACCAGGGGGCATAGGGACACACTGAAGTGTCTGTGTTGGGTCCCTGAAGAAAAAAGTAAAAACCGTTGGTCTGTATGGGTTCACCTCCTTTATTTAAAAAAAAAAGGTATAGGTTATACCTTACTTCTCTCCATCAGGGATTTGAGGTTGCAGTGAGGAATCACACACAGCAAGGTTAACAAGATCCTGAGTAGAAAAGGTGGGGTTTCTCCTGTAGGAAGCATTGCCTCCAGCCCAGCGTTGGCGGCCTTTGCCTTTGCAGGTGATCATCAGGGAAGGGGAGCTGCTGTGTGGAGTGCTGGACAAGGCGCACTACGGGAGCTCTGCCTACGGCCTGGTCCACTGCTGCTATGAGATCTACGGGGGTGAGACCAGTGGCAAGGTTCTCACCTGCCTGGCCCGCCTCTTCACCGCCTACTTGCAGCTCTACAGAGGCTTCACCTTGGGTGAGTGCCTGGCGAGCAGCCGGGGGCCTGCCTGGAGCAGTCGCCGGCTCCCTCTCCTGTGGCCTGCTCCCCTCCCGTGTCTGCCCCCTCTCCCATGGCCTACCGCTTTCCTATGTCTCCCCCCTCTTGTAGCCTGTCTCTTCTCGTATGGCCTGTCCCCTCCTGTGGCCTGCCCCCTCTCCTATGGCCTGTCCTTTTCTATGTCTGTCCCCTCTCCTATGGCCTGTCGCTCTCTCCTGTGGCCTGCCCCCTCTCCTACAGCCTGCCCCACTTCTATAGCCTGCCCCATCTCCTCCGTCTGCCTCCTCTCCTCTGTCTGCCCCTTCCCCTGTGCCTGCCCCTTCTCCTGTGGCCTTCCCCCTCTCCTGTGGCCTGCCCCCTCTCCTGTGGCCCGTGCCTCTCCTGTGGCCTGCCCCCTCTCCTGTGGCCTGCCCCTCCACCAGCAACATTTCACAACCTCCCTCCCCTCAGTACTTTCTACCCCCTCCCATCCCATAGCCAGCGTTTGGCTTTCCTCTGCAGAGGGACCCCACCATCCTACTTCCATTCTGTTCTTTTCTTGACCTCACATCTGCATAGTTCTCTCATCCATGAGACTGATGTCCCCTACTCATACACATCCACATTCTCTCCTGCAAGTGCCCTTCTGGAATTCCCCGGGCCTTGCTCCTCTACAAAGGGTCTTCCCTGCTGTCAGAACTACCCATGCCTTCCCAAAGCAGTGGGGACATTGGTGCCTTTGGAAACGCTATGCCAGGGCAGACCTGTTGGGGTAAGCTTAGCTAGGATGGGGGCTGCTTTGTTTCCTCCCTGGAAATGTGAGCACACTGCTTTAAGAAATTGGCTTTTATAAAGGAAACAAATATGCTGTTAGTTCCTGTGCCCTGGGTGGAATAGAGATCAGAAGACCTGGCGAAGCACTTATCCTCTGGCTGAGCTTATTTAGGGTGGCAAGTTGCCATGTATGCCCAGGAGTCTGAGCGCTTTGTTTGCAGGTCCCTGTGAGGATTAAGTGAGGTGCTGTGTGTTGAGCACGTGTCACAGTGCGCCTAGGGATTGTGCTGTGGGTGATGCTGTTAAAGGTGGAACCGAGACTGCGGGTGATGCTGTTAAAGGTTGTTGCTGGGTGTTGCGCCATGGCGCCTGTAAGCATGCCACAGCTGGAATTTGTTCATCAGCTGGCACTGGTGACCGCGTTACACATTCTCTTTTGTTTTTTAGTTACATATTACAGAAAAGTCAAAATAAACAGACATGAAGAAAATTTAAAATTACCCGGCATCCAACTGCCAGAGATAACCACTAGTATCAATTGGATGTGTATCTCTCTGAATTTTTCCATTTTAAAAAAATCCTACACTGCATAGACTTGTCTGCTTGCTGCCGCCCCCGCCCTGCCCCCAGCCTTTTCCAAATGTATTTATATTGGATCAGCTTATGTAAACCTGTATCCTCATGTTTAATGGCTACAGGTTATTCTAGTTGTCTGGAGATACTATAGTTGATTCAACTAGTTCCTGTCTTTAAACGTTTAGTTAGTTTGCCAGGTTTTCACAACATTCTTGTTGGGATGAGCACCTTTGAACAATATCTTGGCTTGAATGTTCAGTTTTTTACCAGGATAAGGATTACAAATTACTAGTCTATTTGGGGGCTAAAACTAATCCTCCCTTACTCCGATTCCTGTAACCGGCCTGAACTGCTGCTGACGGAGGCCTCTGTGTCCAGGATAACCCACCTCAAGTTGGAAATCAGACTAGAGTCTAATCATTATTAAAAAGATCACACTTACAAAATGTAAATCAGTTTCAAAAGGTCATCAAGAATAAGCACCAGCATTTATGATAACTAGAAAAAGTTGAGAGAGCTTTACAAACAAAAAGTAGAGGCACCTCCCCAGATCCTAACCAGGAGCAGACTTAAACTAACTGTGCTGGCAGCTGGGCTTAGCACATGGTACAAGAGAAGTGGACCACCTGAGTGCAAAGACACCAGGTGCCAGGAGGCTGGACCCCAGACAGAGGGAGCAAGGCCAGGCTGGGTGAGAGCAGGGCTCCAAGGGAGGGGCTGGCAAGACATGTTCCTGTCACCTGGCTCTTCAGTCCAGAGAAGGTCAGTAAGGAGACAAGCAAGGTGGCCTGGACTGACCCGTTGAAGCCCCACGTTCGTGGTTATGACTTCCTCACAGAAGGAACATCTCTTGCCCCTTCTACTCACACGTGTTCTTTAGAAGCCTCCAAGCTTTCAGGACATTGCACTGGGAATTCCAGACTTTTTAGCCCAGCCTTTGAACAGTGCAGCCGTTGTTTTCCTGTCTGCTCAGGTCTTGGCTGAGGCACTTTGGAGTCCAGCAGCACACACAGATAGAGACAAAAACAGTTGGTTAAAAGTTGGCATGGAAAGACTTACTGCTTAAGCTGAGGGATTGCTCAGTCCTTTGGATCCAGAGGTCAGACTCAACTCAAGGGACTAAGGCTTTTATCCTCATGAGGTGATGCAGAATAATCTGCTATGATGGCCCTGTCCCAACCGTTAGGGTGTGGCCATTGTAACAGGTGACTTCTGGGAGCCAAAACTGGGATGCTGTCTTTTCCTCCTGCCCTAAACTCAGCTTCTCATCAAAAGCCTCCTCTTTACCTCCAGGATGCAGGCACTGTAGCTGAGGGGGAAGAACACAAGTCTGGAACTTAGACTTGGGCTTACTTAGTACCTGTGTGACCTTGGACAAGTAGCTCAATTTTAAGCCCTAGTTTTGTCATTTGTGAAGTGGAGATTATAATGCTGGCCTATGGTAAACACTTCAGAGATAGTGGCACTCATTAATAACACTGTTATTGTCACCCTTGGTATTCAGGTGCTTCCTGGGTAGCAGCCTGCGCTCTGCCTGGCCTCACTGAGTTTATATTCTAATGAGATGTCAGGTCATATCTGAGCCTGTCTGTTTCACTTCACAGACGTAGAAGACATTTTGGTTAAGCCAAAGGCAGATGTCAAGAGGCACAGGATCATCGAAGAGTCCACCCACTGTGGGGCCCGGGTAAGGAGGGCCGGGGAGCCCTGGGCTGCCATAGAGGGGTTGTGTCTCCTATGGAGTGAAAGCCCCCCGCCACTTAGCCACAGTCTGCGACGTGTTCCTTTTCTCATTCTAGGCTGTCAGGGCTGCATTAAACCTGCCAGAAGCTGCATCCTGTGATGAAATCCGAGGGAAGTGGCAGGATGCCCATCTGGGCAAAGACCAGAGGGATTTTAACATGATTGATCTGAAGTTCAAGGAGGAAGTGAACCATTACAGCAATGAGATTAACAAGGTTAGCCCAGTAGTGCCTGCACACAGCACCACATTTTGAATGCTGGTTTTTAGAAAAATTACATTTTGATTCCCACCTGGAGCCCTCTGGAGCAATTCTCATGGCCATTTAACAGCTGACTGGGCCAGATACAAAGTGGGATGGGTAGAATCCATCACTTTGAGGGGCAGGGTCAAGGGCTTCTTTCCCATACCCAGTTAGGGCCTGGGAAGGTCTTCAGTTAGGACTGTGAAAGAATGCTTCAGTCTGTTTTTTTGTTTTTGTTTTTGTTTTTTAACATTTTTTATTTGGGGTGACAGCTTAAAAGGCTGGGCAAAGAAAATCATTCCTATAGGGCAGTTGCTGGGGGGACGAGCAGGATGAAGGGCCAGAAGCACCACTGCTGGTTGTAGCTGCGGAGCCTAGGGCTGAAGGCCCGTCTCTCTGGGTTCACATCCGGGCTCTGCCACAGATTTGATGAGTGGCCTCAGGAAAAGTGATTTGACTTACCAGCACCTTGGTTTCCTCACCCATAAGTAGGGATTGAGTAGTCCCTGTTTCATGAGGCCACTGAGAGGATTTGAAGAGAAACAACCCCGTGTGTCACAGAGTGGGACTGTGTTCCACAGGGTCTTCGTGGCTGTGACTTTCCAGAAGCAGGTTGAGGGTTTTCTTCTGAGGTACATCTGGGTGGCTTTCGGTCTCCAGGCTTTCGGTTAGTAGCCACCAGGGTCTCCTGCTCTAAGGAGGAAGGAGCCAGCGTGCATAATGCTGTTGGCATGAAACGAGTGCTTTGGAAGTTCTCCAAGCCCCTGTCTGCCTTCCCACTGTGAGCTCCTGTGACAGCCGAGACAGGAGAGAGAAATCCCTGTATAACCTAAGACCACAGCCTGGTTCTCTCTGCCTTCCTGCCCCAGAACCAGGGCTCCCCATCCAGTGGCTTGGAGGAGCTGGCCTGGCCCTCACCCTGCCTCCTAGCCTTGAGGCCTAGCCTTCAAGAGAGAGGAAGAGGGAAGGCCAACTCTCCCCAGAAGTCAGGGTTTGTCTGGGTGTCCCCTTGGCTGCTCTCAGCACCCTCCAGGCTGCCAGGGAGAAAAACCTCATCAGCACAAGCTCAGTCCTTGATAGAGTTTGTTCTGAGGAGCCTTGCCAGCACCTCCTCGAGAACCAGGAGGCTCAGCTTCTGGGGCTGACTAGAACGCCTGGGAGTTGGGGAGTTGTCTTCAGAAGGGTCTTGGGATTACTTCTTGTCCTTCCAGTTCCCCTCTCCCCGCCACCTCTTCTGACCCAGGGCTCTCCTCTCCTCTGTATGCGGCTGAGTCTCTGCAACCCCAGGCAGATCTTCTCCCCCCAGTGTCTCCCCAAGGTCTACCTGAGGGCTTTGCTCCCTCCTCTGACCCTGGCACGAGGCAGGGCTTCCCATTGGTACCCAGGTGGCGTGCTGGTGAGTGCACACATGCCGTGAACGTTGGCAATAACTAATAATTACAGGGTGTGCGGCACCAAGGTTGTACTCTGCTGAGCAAGTTCGCCGGGGTGGTGCCTTCATTTTTTATTTTTAACCAGCTCTTTTTTGTAGTCACAGACTAAATATGCTGGCCCTTCCGCCTCTCTTTTTCCATCTCCCTTTTTGCTGCTGTTTGGCCAGAGAGGAGCCACAGGGCTCCGCCAGACTGCCTTCTGGTCTGGTGAGAGAACTGGTGCCCGAGGAGACTTGCCTTACATTGGTTCCTGCACCCTGCATTTCCCTTCTGCAGCTGGAGTTCCAGCAGGGCGTGAAGCACTGACCAGCATTCCTTTAATCCACAGGCGTGCATGCCGTTTGGCCTGCACAGACAGTTTCCTGAGAACAACTTGCAAATGATGGTGCAGTCTGGTGCCAAAGGCTCAACTGTAAACACGATGCAGGTATGAGCAGAGGTGGCCTGGGGGCAGGCAGAGGGCCGGGGGTACCAGGAGGCTGCTTTCAAGTAGTTTGTTCTGATTTTAAAAGGTTCTACGTTCCTTATAAAGTGTAGTAAGTACAGAAAAGTATAAAAACATACATACGAGTTACTACAGGGGCTAACCACTGTTAACATGTCAACGTTATAGGCAGATAAAGAAATAAATGTACAACTATTATATTCTAATAGCTACACACTAAACCTGCAAAAACCAGAACCTGCATAAGGCAAAAACCTGTCTATCGGAGAAGGAAAATGCAAATATTTTCCACTAAAATGAGTGATAGAAAAGTGGCAAGACTGCACCCTGTCAAAGGCAGAAAACTCCGAGACCCGACTTTGCAAAAAACAAGGCAGCCCCGTCAGGTTCCAGCTCTCACAGGTTTCACTGTAATATACGTATCTAATTATAAAAAAAAATGCTATTACTTCTGTACTGTATTGTGTTTATTCATGCTGTATACAAATACCGTGTGTGTGTTCATAGTCTTAGCTGAGATCCTACAATTTTGCATTGTCTGCTTTTTTTCTCTTATTAGGTAAGAAGCTTTGCCCTAAAGGTTTCGTAGCCTTAATTTGAGGCCTGTTATCTCCTCAGATTCCCAATGTCCTATACTGACATTTTTACAGGTCGTAACCACTGTGGGCCTTTTGTTTGTTTCTGTCTTGATGAGCTTCAGCAGGTACTGAGGACCACCCTACTGCTCAGGGAGTGTAGCGCAGTAGGAATCAGTTTAAAAGGCCAGAGGTCATCAGAAAGCCTCCCCTGTGACTAAAGGGAACTGCAGACACACTGCTCTTTCCTCCCAAGAGTATTAATAGGCAGTTCTCTAAGCAAGTAGCTAAGTGGCTTCTTGGGTCCTCTTTTGGGTCTAGAATTTAAGGATTACAATAAATTCCTTTTCTCCATGGGCCTCAGTTTCCCCATTTGAACTCTCAAGGCCCTTCCAAGTAGAACATTTGATGATTCCAAGACATGGCTTCTCTTACCAACAGCACCCATTTTCAGCTGACCCCAGATGGGAAAATCCAGGTTTGTCAACAAAAGAAAGATATATTTATTTACTTGAAAAGCATGGCTCTCTGTTTTAAAGCTAGGTTGGCCTTGAAGAATTTGGGTCCCACTCAGCTTCCAGGAGGAGGAGGCTGTTCTTCCCCTGCCAGAACAAAATGCTAACACGTGTGGATCTTGAGTGCCTCCACCTCTGGCTTCCCTCCCCAGATCTCCTGCCTACTGGGCCAGATTGAACTGGAAGGTCGGAGACCCCCGCTGATGGCATCTGGCAAGTCGCTGCCCTGCTTTGAGCCATATGAATTCACTCCCAGGGCTGGCGGCTTCGTCTCCGGCAGATTCCTCACCGGCATCAGGCCTCCTGTATGTGTTTTGGCGTTTCTCCTTATTTCTAGATTCAACGGTGGGGTGACCTGTGACTCCCACCAGCAGCTTTGAGCAAGAATGATCAAGTAATAAGCTACTTACCATTTAACCGACTAGACATTAGGACCCATGAAGAAATGACCAGGTCGTGTTGAGTGCAGCTAGAGCCTAGCACAGCGCCTGGCACAGAGTAGGTGCTCAATAAATATTTGCTGGTCAATGAAAAGGTGAATAAGACCAAATCCGGCTCCACCGTTAGCTGCCGTGCAACCCTCTAAACCAGTTTCCTTACCTGCATTTGAAGGCACCTGGAGGGATACCACTTAAAGGGGTGCTCTTTGTTGCCAAAAAGAACATCCCAGAGATATTTCACGAAGCCCCCAGGGGTGGCTCTCATGGCTTTTCCTTCACAGTAGGAAAACTGGCGAGTGATAGTGAATGTCTAGTTTTCACTTGGTCACCAGTAGAATTTCTCTTCACACTTGTCAGAAATTGCTTTTTAAAACATCCAGATTGTGACAGGACCATTGGCTTCAAGGCCATAGACTGTTCCGTAGACTCATCCACTGCTCACGTGGGGCTCTGAAGTGGTTACCCCTTGCCTCCGGCCAGAGACAGTGCAGGGTCGATGTCACCAAAAGCTTTCAAACAGGGTTGCCACCCATTGGCAGATGGTACAATCGTTGTGAGAGACAGTGACCAGTATTTATGTGATGAAGCAGAATAGAGTGGTCTAGAAGACATCAGTTTATCCCAGTTCCATAAAGTTTTTTTTTTGAGTTTTATATCTTTTGTTGTTGTTGGGGCTGTTGCTGAGGATATACACAGCAAAACAACACCAGTTCAACAGTGTCAGCCTCTACAATTTAGTGACATTGATTAAGTCTTCCAGTTGTACAGCCATTGTCACCCTGCTTTTCTGAGTTGTTCCTCCCCATTAACATAAACCCACTGCCCTCTAGGCTTCCTGTCTTATCTTTCAAGTTGCTGTTGTCACTTTGATCCCATATAGACGGTTCTTTAAAGAGCATAAAGCTCAAGGCAGACATTTTTTACTGGGTAAGCTAAACCATTGTTTGGTTTTAAGAAGACTTCAGGAGATATTTTTGGTTTAAGATTTAAAGATTATCTCAGAGCAAGTAGTTGCAGGGGTTCATCCAGCCTCTATGGCTTCAGGAAGTCTGGAGTCCATGAGTATTTGAAATTCTGTTCTGTGTTTTCTTCCTTTTGATCAGGATTCTTCTGTAGACTTTTTGATGAAAATGCTCAGTAATGGTAGCCAGGCACCATCTAGTTCTTCTGGTCTCATGGCAAAGGAGGTGGTTTGAATTATGTATCTTTATATGCATGTGTGTGTATGATTACTGTTGTAAATGTGCATCTTACTGTGGGTTGCTATCAGAAGGTTTGGGAAACACTGTGTATCTCTACTAACACCATTGGGAGCAGAATTCAGAGATGTGGACTGAACTAAACAGTAATGAGCCACTGGTGCCTTTTTTATTTAGACAGCGGGGGTGGAGTGTGCTAATCAGGGTGGCTGAGAGGATGGAAGGTACAAATGTAGATAAAGCAGCTGGCTCCCTGTAAGCGGTGGCTGTTACTTCTGATTCACTTGTCCGTTCACATGGACAGAGTCAGACGCAGCTGTAGGGGAGGGCAGAAGTCACTAGAGGCCATCAGAGCCCTCAGAGTCCAGGGCTAGGAGATCAGAGAAGGGAGTGGCCCCTTTGGGTCAGGAAAGGCTGCCAAAGGTGTTGGCAGCCTCACGGCCACATCGGGACCTGCTCTGCTTCTCCCACAGGAGTTCTTCTTTCACTGCATGGCTGGGCGAGAAGGCCTGGTCGACACTGCTGTGAAGACCAGCCGCTCCGGCTACCTCCAAAGGTAAAAGCACCTGCTGCGCCCTGGAAGCCGTTCACCTCTGTCAGCTTGCATTTTGTCATCAATTACTCACTTAAGAGTCAGAGTTTCCCGTGGGTGACCGAGACACGGGAAATAGCAGCTGTTCTTCCCTCCCTGAGCTCGGAGATTTTATACAGGAGTCCCTGCGTCCTGAGGGTGCCCCATTTCCTGGGGGAAGTTGCAGGTTCAAGGAAGGAGACAGGCAGTGATGTGTAACCAGCCACCCTGCGAGGGCCCCAGCCGGCCGGGACGGCACAGAGAGGGTTGGCGGCTGAAGGAGGTCGTGGCCCCTGCCGTGAGCCTGCCGTTGCTGTTATTTCTCTCCGGATGCAGATGTCACCCTGGCGCCTCAGCCCTGGCCACTGGTCTTCTCCCCTCCGGGAGTGAAGGAAACAAGTAGCCACCATAGCTGGCCTGTTCTCGCAGTGGATGGACTGAAGCCTCAGACCGAACAAGGCTTTGGTCCAGGGGCCCTGGAAGGGTAGGATAGCAGATTCCTGCAGTCTGGCCTCCCTGCTTGGAATGCAGCGTGGGGGCTCTGCTTTGAGCGTTGTTGTTTTTTTTTTTTTAAGTGGTTCTCCCTGAGCCCAGAGAACCAGTGCTGGTAGAAATGACGGTAGAAAACAGAGGAGACACTGAAGAAAGACCCGTGGCTCTTGGGCCTTGTTCTGAGCCCTGTCCTCAGGGAATGCAGATGGCCACTGAGCAGTGGAGCAGAGTGTTCTTTCCTCTCAGTGTTCTGCCCTTGCAGCACTCTGCTTTTTCCGGTGTCTGAGCCCCAGATACCCCCAAACTGCAGACCTGGTTTTGATCCTTCCCCCCGTGGCTCCCAAGGCTGCAGCCCGGGGGGTGCTGGGGTGGGCAGGGGAGGGCAGGGCTGGGCTCAAAGGCGCACCTGGGTGGCCGGGGGCGGGGGGAGCCCATCTCAGAGTTTGCGCGTTGGGTGGGAGCGGGACTCGCTGCTTTCAATAGAGCTCCCCTCCTGGTGTCAAGGGTCACTCAGGCCAGTCCCCTTCCATGCAAAAGGGGTCCTTAAATTAAGAATACAAGTTTGTGTAGGAAAAAGGCTTAGAAAACAAATGCGCCATTAATTCTGGGTGTGGGCATCCCTGAGGCCCGTTGAAGTGCAGGGCAGGAAGGGGGAGTGGAGGGGATCCTGGCTGGAACACGAGAGCAGCAGTCATCGCAACAAAAAACAACAAAATGAACCAGTTACCGTGGAGTCGATTCCAAATCGTGGTGACACTGTATGTGTCTGAGTAGAGCTGTTCTCCGTAGGGTTGTCAGTGGCTGAGTTTTCAGCGGGAGATGGCCAGGCCTCTCTTCTGAGCGCCTCTGGGTAGACTTGAACCTCCAGCCTTTCAGTTAGCTGAGCACTTAACCCGAGCTACAGGATGAATCAGGGCAGGCGAGACTGGTGGCAGAACTGGTCAGGAGTTGGAAGGCAGCCTCCTGAGGGGCACGGGAGAGGGAAGAGCAGATATGGAGAAGGACAGGGCAGCTGGCTGAGGGTGAATGGCAGGGAGGCGGCAGACCAGTGAGTTTGTAAGTGTGAGTGGCGACACAGCGGCCCTGTCCACAGAAGCTGAGATGCTGCAGAGCAGAGAAGAAATGAGGATGGGGTTGACTTGTCTGCAACAGGGTATTGAACAGACATGCCCAGCGGACCTTAGAGACATGGCCTGAAGCTCAGGGAGAGGCCTGGAGGTGAAGCTTGGGGGGCGGGGCAGCTGCTGGTGGTGAGACCAGAGCCCTGTGAGGCGAGGGGCTCTGAGGGACAGGCGAACAGACGGCTGAGGACTGACCACTGGCTTTTCAGCAACAGGAAGTGCCTGTTCAGCCCCAACCTTGCCTGGCCCTGGCTGGGCTCCAGGAAGATGGTGCTGACCAACACTGGGCACTGCGGGTGAAACTCAGGTTTCAGGGGCAGTAGAGGTTCCTGGGAAACGCCCTCTTCACATGAAAGGAGGAGAAGCAGTGGCAGAGTAGTAAGGTTGAGGGAAGCTGTCGACCACTGACCACTGGGAGGACTCAGGAAAAAGGTTAGGGACTGCACTTCAACTTTCAGTTCCTAATACTCCCTTAGTATCCTTGTTAGATGCTAGACCGACAAAGTTTGGGAGTTATTGGGTAGGAAGGCAGTCCCCCTGCTTTGCCTGCCTTGTGGATCTAAGGACACTGGTCCCTGAGGGGTCTTTGTTACAGGAGTGGTGAAAGGCAGGCAGCCGTCTCAGCAGCTGGGAGGGAGCCAATCCGTAGCAGTGGCAGCCAGTCCTCTCAGTCATGCAGCTGCAGCCGTCCCTCTAGGAAGACCCTCAGCAAGCGCAGCCCTGGCTGAGATGCTGTAGCTCAGTGCAGGGCACTGGAGCCAACCTGGCCTGGGGGCCCCTCCAACCCCCGCCTTTGACCGCAGAGCAGCAGGTGCCCCCTCCGGCTTCCACCACCTGAATCCTTTTCCGTCCCCTGGGCTGTCCGTGGCCCCCATCAGAACGCTGCCCAGAAGGTGGAAGCCTGGAGAGCCCTGAGCTGGTGGTCTCCTTACAGGTGCATTATCAAGCACCTGGAGGGGCTGGTGGTCCAGTATGACCTGACAGTCCGCGACAGCGACGGCAGCGTGGTGCAGTTCCTCTATGGGGAGGACGGCCTGGACATCCCCAAGACACAGTTCCTGCAGCCCAGGCAGTTTCCCTTCCTTGCCAGCAACTGCGAGGTGTGTGCCAGGCCTGCTGTGCTGGGAGTGGGGCGGGGGCCGGGGCAGTGCAGTCGTTAGAGAACTCAGGCCCGGCCAGAGGTGGCCATTCAGAAGTAGAGTGAGAAGGATTTACAAAGTACCAGTGCCTTAAGGCCCCTGATGTTTTCACAGCCTTCTCTGTTTTCATAGTCCCTCTGCAGACATTCCTTTGCTCCTTGGGCATCATTTCTCAGGGAGATGGGAGACAGGCATGATCTCCACCAAAGCAGCATCTGCCGTTGGGGGCATTGCCGTGTGCTGGGCCCTAAGCAGGCACGCTGACTTATACCTGGCTTCATCCTCACTGCAACCCTGGGAAGAGGTATCACTCTGCCCATTTTACAGTTGAAGCAACTAAGTGTCAGCACTTATGTAACTAGCTGGCGAGTGGCAGAGCCAAAATTTGAACCTGGGCCCGTCTGACACCCAAGCCTGTGATTTTCATACCGTACCTTCTGCCTCAGTGCTGGCCACCGCTCTTGACTGAGCAGACATCCCGTTTTGCAGATTGGGAAACTGAGACCGACGTGACCTGTCCAAGGTCACCCTGCTGGCTGCTGGCAGAACTGAGGTTCGAGCTCTAGGCCTGGCACCTTTCCCTCCTGGTGCTGTGCCAGGGCTCTGGCCATCAGTCTTCCACTGCCCATTCTTCCCAGAAACTCCCTGTGTTCCCGGAAGGGCTCTGAGGGGCCCGGGCTCTCCCGCACAGTCATCAGCTACCAAGTTAGGTTTGCGTAAAAGCCAGGGCCTGAGTTGGCAAGGGGTGCTCAGCCCGTCTGAGCCGTGTTGTGAGGGCTCTGCATGGAACATCTTCGTCCTGTGAATCATGTAACGTGAGCCTGTGTCCCACTCTTGTCTCTTTTGTCTTGTGTGTGTGGTTTTGTTTGTTTAGGTGATAATGAAATCCAAGCATGTCCATGAAGTTTTATCCAGAGCAGATCCCCAGAAAGCTCTCCGCCACTTCAGAGCCATCAAAAAGTGGCAAAGCAAGCATCCCAACACCTTGCTGCGAAAAGGTGCCTTCCTGAGTTACTCCCAGAAAGTGCAGGCGGCTGTGAAGGCCCTGAACCTCGAAGGTGGCAACCAGAATGGCCGCAGCCCCATGACTCACGAGGTGATGCAGGGGGGCTGTATCCCAGCACCATGCACACAGGCCTCAGTCTGTGATTGTGAGCAGGGGGTTGTCGTCCTGACAGCCGGTGTCATGGTGCAGTCCAGGCTCACTTGCTGTCCTTGGGGCCCCAGCAGGAGGCGCGTGTCATGGTGCAGTCCAGGCTCACTCACTGTCTTCGGGGCCCTGGCGGGAGGCAGCTGGCACTCGAGCAAGGGCTCTGCAGAGGCGAGGGCGGGTCTGGGAAACTGGCTGGGGCTGGTAACTTGGAGTTCCTCACCAACCCAGGCACAATGGACAGGGAGAAAGCAGTGACAAGAAGTGGAGAGGGCGGCTGGGGCAGAGGCCACTTGAGGGTAGCCATCAGTAGAGGGATGCAGCCTGCTCGCAGACCCGATAGGGAGGATGATGCCACCATTCTCCCACCTCTCTGCCCTGCTGCTGCTCCCACTGGCCCAACAGCAGGGAGCCTGCAGGCAAGGAAGAGCGTGGGGCACAGCCAAGTGAATGCGTGTGGATCCAGAGCACATTGTGGGATCCAGCGTGGCCACCTGGCTTGTGGTGACCATGTCCTGCTTGCCTAGGACAGGGTTTGCTTCTTAAAATTCATTGTGCCCCGTTTACTCCAGAAGAATCCCAGCGTAGATAGTAAATGATATTGTCACCCTGCCTGTGCTCAGTAGACCAGGATGAGCTGATAGTCAGGGTCCATGTGGGATAGATTCAGTCTGCTCTGCCATCGATTCCCTTCCTTCCTCCTCGTAACTGGGTTTCTGACCTACCTTCTCTCCCTGCCCTCGCATCAAGCCATTGCCTTGGTCCTACTGAGTATCTGGAAAGAGAAGCCCATTCCTGTGTCCCTTGACTCAGCGGAGATCACCCTCCTTTTCAGATGCTGAGGATGTGGTATGAGTTAGATGAGCAGAGCCGAAGGAAATACCAGAAGAAGGCAGCCCCCTGTCCTGACCCCAGTCTGTCTGTCTGGCGCCCAGACATACACTTTGCGTCAGTGTCGGAAACATTTGAAAAAAAGGTTGACGCCTACCGTTGCGAGTGGGCATCCCGAGCAGGGAAGAGCTATGAGAAATCAGAGCCTTCTCTCGAGAGGTAAGACATGCTTTGTCACCTTTCGGGCCCTCCCTCACCCACAGTGGTGAAGGGGGTAGCCTCCTAGATGTGAGGCTTCTTGGCAGGGGGGAGGCAGTGAGACAGCAAGGGCACTTAGCATGCCCCAGGGCTCAGGCACAGACACAGGTCAGACGCAGGCCTGACCCAGGAATGCCCTGTGGGCCAGAGGCTTGCAGAAGCGCCTGCCCCTTGAGTTGGGTGAGGTGGACGTGGCTCAATGTGAGCCAGGGAATCTGATTGCAGTTTAGCTGCTGCCACCGCTGTGACCCGGGGTAAATCTTCCTCCCCTTGGGATACCAAGTCCTCAGCCTTTCATGAGGGGTTAGATCTGATTACCCCAGTGATCCTCTGAGCTTTGGGTGGCGAGGCCTGCGGAGGAAGGACCATGTGGAGATCTCAGCGTGGACTTGTTGCGGAGCAACTTGGTGAAGACTTCATATTGCTGAAAAAAAAAATAGGGAATAGTCCTACAGTCTAAGCGAGACATCAGAAGCGCCACCAAGGAATGACTGCACGGGAATCAGACTTGGAGCAGCTATCAGGGAATCCTCCCCCCTCAGCTCACCAAGCCTGGCCCGCAGAGCTGCAAGGACTTCCCAGGTCCTCCACCCTCACCTAGGCCCCCATCCTGCACCTGGCGAAGCTCAGTGAGGTGCATGGAGAGGCTCTGAGGGGCAGGAAGTGGAATTGACAGCAGGGAAATAGGAGTCAGCAAAGGCAAGTGAGCAAGACAAAGGTTCCTGAGGAGGAGCTGGAGGGCAGGGACAGGCAGGGCTCTCCTGTTTTACCCCTTCAAGTGGTTTCCCCAGCCAGGCCTCAGAGCATCCCAGATAAAATAGCCAGGCTGTCAGCAGGCCTTCCCTTAAGAAGAAGCCATCCCTCCAGCCCCGCTGAGTCCAGGGGTAGGAGGAGGTTAACCCTGGTGAACTTCATGTGGGCTCAGAGGGCCAAGAGGGGGAGCAGTCCTGTCTTGACAGCTCTCAAGGGGAATCTGTCAGCTCTGCCCCGGCAAGCTGCCAGTCACCGCTGGAAGGCAAGTGGAGAGCTCTGGGCACAACTCTAAAGTCCTGGCCACTTTGGAAGGTTCTTTCCTATCAGGGATGTCAGTGTGTACTCTCTCTGACGACAGAATGGGTTAGCAAAATGCCCAACTTTAGAAACAGCTTACATAGAAATGGAATTGTATTGCTCTCATCTACTGTGGAGCTGTTTTCAGCCCTGTGCAGCCACACACACGCAGTTAGTGTTTACCGAGCCCTTCCTTGTCACGGCTGCTGGGCGTGCGATCTTGTGCAGACTCTTCATAAAGGGCCAGCTTTCATAGGAAGAAGGCTTAGTGAAGTACAGAACTGGACAGTGTAGGCATTTCTGATGCTGCATGCAGCCGTTTGCACTAATCAAGAAAATAAACACTCTGTCCTCCCTCCCACCCTCTGATCACCTAGCACCCCTCCTGGTTTGCACAGCGGAAGTTTAGCCCTTTTGAGACTGTCACAATTAGTGAGAGGAAAGAATGAACAAAGGAGAATGTGAACTGTGAGCCCAGAAGCGGTCACTGCCCAGGGGCCGCTAGTTACTGGCCCAGAGTGGACAGTCTGAGCATGGACATCTAGAAAGTTCAGCTAGTCAGCTGGATCTTTGCTATGCAATTTAGAGCATCTGGGCCACCTACACAGATTTAAAGATCAGGCGGACAGCTTGCCTAGGGAGACGTACAGCAGACAGAGGTGGAGGCGGTTGTTCCGTGCAGCAGGGTCTCCGGTGGCTTCGCAGCCTGTGAAGTCTGTCCTAACCCTGCCGCCCCTTGCCCCATCTCCAGGTTGAGGACCCTGCTGCAGTTGAAGTGGCAGCGCTCACTCTGTGACCCGGGCGAGGCCGTGGGCCTGCTGGCTGCCCAGAGCATCGGGGAACCCTCCACACAGATGACCCTGAACACCTTCCACTTCGCTGGCAGAGGCGAGATGAATGTCACCCTGGGCATTCCAAGGTGGGAGTCCCCACGAGGGTGGGCAGGGTGGGATCTGTTCCTAGCCTTCTCCTGGGGAAGGGGAAGCCACAGGATAAGTCATTTAACGAAAGAGAAGGAGAGAGAGAGAGGTTCTTGTCAAAGTGGAGGATCAGAGTTAGAATTTCCGGAACTCACTGGTCTGATCTCATGCTCTTGGGCTCTCCATTTCTCTCGTTTCTCTTCCTCCTAACCCCGCGTTTGAGACACCTAGATGCTTGTGAACTGCATATCCCTGGGCCACCGTGCAGGCTCTTTGGGGAAAGGACTCAGGAACAGGCATTGTTAGCAAGCACCATGCAGGGCTACCTTGCTGCCCAGCTCCGGGGCACCATTCACATGGAGTGAAACCTGACAGTGGGTCTGGCCCTTCAGGTAGATTTATGCACACTGCAATGTGATGACCGCTGGGCGAGAGTAAAGAACATGAGGTCAGAATAACAGTCCTGCCCTTAAGGAGCCTGTGCTCAATGGGGAAACTGGCAGGAGCACCACTCACTGTCCCACAGAGAGCCCAAGCTGGGTTCCCTGACCCAGCCTGTTTCCCTGCGAGATCCCAAGTCCTCTCCGATCCCAAAAGAATGTTGGCTTCCTTAGAGTGGCCTCACACAAATAGGGGATCTGGTTACCTCTCATCAGATGTGCCAAGTGGCAATTCGCCTTGTTTTGGGACAGGTTGAGGGAGATTCTCATGGTAGCCAGCGCCAACATCAAGACACCCATGATGAGCGTGCCCGTGTTCAACACCAAGAAAGCGCTGAAGAGAGTGAAGAGCCTGAAAAAGCAGCTTACCAGAGTGTGCTTAGGGGAGGTAACCATTCTCCCCTGTCCAGGCTGTGGCTGGGTGCAGGCTTTCCCCTGTGTCCTCCCATCCTTAACAGACCGCTGGCCGCTCCAGACCCTGGGCCCTACTCCCACCAGCGACGGATCTGCTTTCCATGCCAGGCGCTGAAAGGGATGGATCAGGAAGCTTTTAAAATAATCATACGTTCAGCAGCATTCTCATGAGCTTTAAAAATAAAATCGCTTCCTGGGTTAGCTCCCCAGCTCTGCTGCAGTCCCCTTAGAGAGCCTGGGTGGTCACTGGAGGCGACCTGGCGGTCTGAGGGGTCCACGCTGGTGGGGCTCCCGGGGGTCTCTCTGGGACTTTGGCCTGTGCTGCTAGCTGCTGTCTCCCTAGACCCTTGGTTCCCATAGCCCCCTTGCAGTGCACAGCCCCCTGGGACCTGGCCAAGTCAGGTTCTCTGTCCCTCTGGTTCCAGGTGCTACAGAAAATAGATGTCCAGGAGTCGTTCCGTATGGAAACAAAACAAGAGAAATGCCGGGTGTACCAGCTGCGATTTCAGTTCCTGCCACATGCCTGTTACCAGCAGGAGAAGTGCCTGAGACCCGAGGACATCCTGCGCTTCATGGAGACGAGGTCAGAGTGTTAGTCATCAGGCCGGCTGTAACAGAAAGACCGTGCGTGGATGGCTTTAACAAATAAGTTATTCTCTCACAGTCCAGGAAGCTAGAAATCCGAATTTAGGGCGCCAGCTCCAGGAGAAGCCTTTCTCTCTCTGTCGGCTCTGGAGGAAGGTCCTTGTCAATCTTCCCCTGGCCTAGGAGCTTCTCAGCTCAGGGACCCCAGGTCCAAAGGATGCACTCTGCTCCTGGCACTACTTTCTTGGTGGTACGAGGTCCCCATGTCTGTCTGCTCATTTTTCTTTTTTGTATCTTAGAAGGATTGACTCAAGATACAACCTAATCTTGTAGATGAGTCCTGCCTCACTAACATCATAGAGGTAGGATTTACAACACATAGGAAAATCACATCAGATGACAAAATGGTGGACAGCTACACAATACTGGGAATCGTGGCCTAGGCAAGTTGACACACATTTTTGGGGGACACAATTCAATCCCTAACAGTCAGGTTTTAGGTTGTGTTTGTCATTGACCCTGGCCCAGAGAGCACTCCCGACACAGGACTTCCCAAGATTGGGTGCATTTGGATAAATGAACCATCAAGGGAAGTGTTCAGGAAAGCAGCAGGGCCCACAGCCTGCATTCTGGCACTGAACCTGGAAATAATCACTCCTGGTTCTGGCTTTTGGGTGTAACTATGCTAACCACACTTCACTCCCTCAGCCCTTTCTCTCACTCCAGTTGATGAGTCAAGAGATACATCTTCTCGGCTTTGTGGATGTTTCAGGTGTGGGCATACATGTGTGGTAAAGAGTCAAATCTTCTTGGGTTCGTGGGTGTTTCAGACGTGGGCGTATGTGTGTGGTAAAGAGACATGTGTTCTTGGGTTTGTGGATGTTTCAGACGTGGGCGTATGCGTGTGGTAAACAGATTGGAGCCATCAGTGATGCCAGAGCTGCACAGTGTTCAGTTTTCTTTTTTTTTTTAATAATTTTTATTGTGCTTTAAGTGAAAGTTTACAAATCAAGTCAGTCTCTCACACAAAAACCCATATACACCTTGCTACACACTCCCAATTACTCTCCCCCAAGACAGCCTGCTCTCTCCCTCCACTCTATCTTTTCGTGTCCTTTTTGCCAGCTTCTAAGTGTTCAGTTTTGATGTGATGTGAATCCAGGCAGCATAAAGGGAGTGCTGCTGATATGTTTATATTCTGTTAATAAAGAACAGTATACCGATGGCATGCTGCTCTTAAAACTCAGTTACACAACTGGATTTACCTCCAGCTTCTTACTGCTCCTTTCTGATTCCCCTCTGGTAGGGAGAATGGACAGGTTACTGTTGGAAATTGAAGAAATGCAGGCAGCAATGCTCAGTGCGCAGGAATGAAGAGCTGGCTGTCTTGACACTGGGAAGCCAGGGAAGGGCTAACGGAGCACTTTTGACTTGCCAGCTGACACTAGAGTGGGTTGCACACTCAAAATGGCTGCAGGACAAAGCAGGTAGCAGAAGCCAGCAAAGCAGGCTGGGAGACCCCTGCAGACAGGCGAGTGTGGGACAAGCAGGCTGGGAGACCCCTACAGACAGGCGAGTGCAGGACCTGTCTCAGGTGGCTGTTGCCTGCAGGAACATGGGCCAGGGTGGTTCAAAAGAAAAGGGCCCCCCCTTTTTTGGTTGCTTTATACAAACGTCTAGTTTTTAAACATTAGCAGTTAATTCATATGTTTTTGAAAGCCTGTTAAGGCCCAGATAGGTTCCATCTGTTGGCAGGATTTGGCCGATGGGCCACCCACCGCCTTCAGTGTAGACCAGCACTCAGGTCTTCCTGGAGCTGCTGGGATGTTGAGAACCTGACAGAGCAGAAGCAGAAGGCTCCGTTGTACTCATTCACCCCCCAGACGCACTGAGTGATGCTCACCCATGGCTGAGTCATGGAGCAGGTGTGGCTGAGAGAGCACGCGACTGCCCTGCCATTGACAGTCTTCTTCCTTCTCCCCTGAAGGTGGGAACTGGCTTTGGTCCAGCCGCCTAATCAGGTGGAGTTTAGGATGGGGTTGTGGTGGATGAGGTTGTGTGTGAACTGGGCCCTGTGGATGGGGCTCATTGACTAGGCAGACCTGCCCCCAAGACGTGAGCCCAGGCACCCCTGCATTGCTGTCTACCTGGGTTTGATCAGTCAGGCCATGGTGCTCGCCTCTGGACTGGGCAGCCTCACAGGAGACAGCGCGCACGTGCCGGCTCCCAGTGTAACAGTGGGGATTATAACTACCAGGCACCTCGGACAGCCCTTCTATGAGAAATGGGAATGGGTGTCACACAGTCTCTGTTGGAGGTTCCACCCCATTTCTATTGCCCCGAGGCTTAGGTCTGCCAAGCAGGTAGGTTGGCCTGAGGTAAGCACCGGGGCTCGCTCTTTGTACTTACGGTTCTCATGAGATTGCAAACAGTAAATCCCATTTCTTTGCTTCCTGATAAGTGACAGCCCTGGCTTCCTGGCTTCCTCCCAGCAGTGAAGTGCTTTTTCAACTCCTATTGTATTTTGCTTGTGCACTTGAAAAGCTGTGATAAACAAAGCTGTGTGCTGTGGTGCAGTTATTTCTCTTGTGACTTCAGCAGAACGGACCTTAGTTCTCAGCCACAGACAAATGAAGAAGCAGATGGGGTGCGGTTTGGACTCCTGTTGTCAGCCCTGAGCAGTGACGCAGCCGTGTTACGTCCTCTTACAGACCATGAGATAGCAGAGAGCCTTGAAAAGCCTTGGGAGAGAAACCCCCAGGAAACTTCCCCATTTCTTTCCCCTCTGCCTCCCTCTTCTCTCTCACTCCTCTGGCCTCCCTTCTTTCCTTCCCAACTGTGAGATAGTGAGGCTCTTTTGACACAGATTGGGGGAGGGGGAAGAACAAAGACAGAGAGGTACTTCTCTAGGTAGAGAAGTATAAGCATTGGGGTTCCCCTCAATATCTAAACTGGCATCGTCGCTTTGAATTTTTGTGTAAATTATCTAGAAGAGGGACGAGGAGTGGGGAAGTGGCAAAAGCCCAGGGTGAGGAGTCGGGGTACGTTTGGGCCTCAGCCCCCAGCCGTGAAGTAACTGTGCTGGCAGCCTCTGCAGGTGTAGCTGCTGGGTATCTAGCTCTCCAAACAGCAGGGGTGGGCTGTTTGCCAGGCACCTTCCCTGCTTGTAATTATTTACCTAGGATGGGTGGGGCCTCTGCAGCCGGCCCCTCCTCCCTTTCAGTTGCCACATTCCAACAAATCACGAAACCTCCAGAGAGCAGCCCCTGTGGTCCTTCACATCCCTTGCTCTTGGCAGAAGCCCAAATGGTAAATTGTTCACACCCCCCAGGAAAACTCTGGCACCCTGGTAGCAGTCGGGTGCTTTTTCTACTTTTTCATCTTCTCTCGTGTTCTCTGCCGGTACTGTTCGCCGAATGAGACGGGCCAGGTAGCAGGGAGTCCCAGCTAGAGGCTCGGGGAGGCCAGTGGAGAGCTGTGTCTGCGCTTGGTCTTAGCCTCGAAGGATGGGCACAGCTCCAGCAAGGAGAGAGAAGGAGCTGGAGAAATTCCAGAGTGAGTGGCTTAAGCAAAAGCCCAAACGCCACAGAAGGGTGGGCACAGGTGGACATTCTTCCAAGAGACCCATTGTGGGGGGGTGGAATACTGGCCGGGAGCCTCACGCGGGACTGGCCATTAACTGACCGGCCTGGGGAGTCTCCTGAGCCAAGCAGCCAGCCCACAGCAAAGGGAAGCAGCGTTCCGGAGAGGCTCCTTCCTGTGTGGGCAGCAGGCCACACACTGCTGCACTCTCTGTCCCATCTCATGTCCCTTGCTCTGCAGCAACCCTGAGGGAGACTGGGAGTAGCCCCACCTTGCGGGTGAGATCCAGGCCCTCACCAGCCTGCAGCAGACCTGGGACCTGAATTTGAGTCTGTCTCTTCAGAAATGTCTCTCCCACCCCCTCCCGAGTTGTTTTACATCTTGGGAGAGTCAAGCCCTGCCTGGCGTCAAGTGGCCCCGTCCTCTACCCCTAGCGTCTAGTGAACAAAGTCTTTACTGGATTAATGGCTGAGGAGCCTTCCTTCTGCCAAGAGCAGAAACCTTGGCAAAATCCCATACCAGTTAAACAAAACCTAAACAAAGGGGAGAGGGGGTGACATTCTTTTGTTTTTAATGAACAAACACTGAACACTTGACTTGCCTGCTTTTCAAATTATGACTCTAAGCTCCGTAAGGGACACAGCCGATCTTTTCATCTTTGCTTTTACCACCGCTGCCCCGTAGGGTAGCATGTTACAGGTATAGGTGCTCAGAGTACACTGGGTGAATGGATTGAGGACCTGGTACTTTATATAAGAAAAACAGTCCATTTCAGAATACTGTTATGGCCTGATGATGAAGACAGGCAAGAGGTTACACTAGCAAAGAAGCAAGGGAGGGAACGGGAGGCGATAAGGGAACATCAAAGAAGATAATTCTGGGCAGGGGGAGGCCCGGAAAGGCCCCCCAGGTTCTTAGCAGTAGGTTGGTTCTTTTAAATTGGTTTTGTTCTGACCTGTTAGCAAGATTTATTGCCATGAAGCAAGTTATCACTTTCCTTTGAGGCTCTGATGCACCCTTCCAGTTGCCAGGGCTCCCATGCCAAGAAGACAGGTGTTCTTCTTCCTGGAGACCTGTGGGCAGCAGGGAGCAGTCTGATCCTGAGCTGAGGCTCCTTCTGAGGTAGACCCTGCCATCCTTGTGCAGATGACACCCACAGTAGCACCATGGCTGCTCTTTACTGAACACCCACTCATGGCCATTTACAGGATGATTCTAACCCATAAAATGAGACTGTGAGATGCACATTGTTGTAACTGCTGGCTGCCATCGAGTCTGCCTGACTCATGGTGACACCATGTACGATAGGACATTGTGCTCCTTGGGATTTTCACTGGCCGATTTCCTGAAGTAAATGACCAGGCCTTTTTTCCTAAAAATGCACATTAACACCTACATATTATAGGCAAGGGAATTAGTGCTCTGAGAGGCCATCTGTTGTGCTCACAACCATGCGCCCAGGAGTGGCAGGTCCTTCTGGCCCTGGAGCCTGTGTTCATTCTAACATGCCAAATGTATGCCATTCAGAAACAACAAGAGGAGAAAAAGTGGACAGAGAGGAGAGGCTGGGCCTCCGTCTTATGTATAAATCCCCTGAAGAATTCCTCAGCATCGCCTGAGACGGGTCTGTGGTCCTTGGAGAGAACAACCTGCTTCCGCAACAAGGGAGGATGCAGAGGCTGATACTGAACCGGCCATATTGTTTTCTTCTCATTTTAGATTTTTTAAACTTCTGATGGAATCCATCAGAAAGAAGAATAGTAAAGCTTCAGCTTTCAGAAATGTAAACACTCGAAGAGCTACCCAGCGTGATCTAGACAACACTGGGGAATCAAGGAGGAATCGGGTGAGTGAGTGCCCCAGGAAGGGCCCCCAAAGGCTGTCATGGGGCTTGGGGCACAGGGCAGTGATTCACTCAGTGTCCTGTCCTGGGAAGGCTCTGTGACAGTGCTCTCAATGCTCCTTGGGTCCCTTTTAGTGTGGGCCTACATCTCCACTTAACCTTAGCAGTTACCCACGGTTTTGATAAAGCCAGGAAGCAGCATTTACCTCTTGAGTGTGACGGCCAGGCAGGGGAGGCTGCCAGACAACATGGTCTGGTCTGCCTGAGGTGAGGGCTCTGGCTCACCCATCTCTCTGCTGTCCAGGACCCCTCTGTGAATGGTTTTTATCCTGAGGATCAGCTCATAGTGATGGCACATGCTGATGACACTTTGAAAATTTCTTTCCTGTTCATTTTGCTCTGCCTGACTTCCCCAGGCCAGATGAACTGAGGCCTGCAGGGGACTGGCAGGGACTAGAAGACACATTGTAAAGTTGGGCACAGTAAGGAAAAGGGAAGGAGCCAGGGAAAAGCCATTGTAAGCAAAATAGTCTAGGAATACCACATCTGCCAGGAGACCCAGGGGACAGCCAGACCTGAGGCGCAGTGTTGGGAGTTGAGTCCCAGATGTCATCTGAGCTAGTGGTCCATAAAGCTGTGCAGCAATAGGCTGTGTGGGGCGCAGCGTGGATGCAGACAGCCCCTGCGCAACTGTGTAGTCCAAGCTTTGTCACTTTGTCACCCCTAAGACGAGGGGCCAGTCAAGACCAGAGAGAATGTTAGTGCTCTCCTGCCCCAAGGGTCCCTAAGAAAGCACAAGTAGACAGGGACTGTCTTTGAGAGACCCCACAGTTTCAGTTCTGTCCTTCAGCAGAAGGAGGCTATAAGAAATTAGGAGCCGAGGTCAGGAGGAAAGCATAAATACTTGGTTTCTAAAATACTCATTGTTCCCTCAAAAAAAACCCGTCTTCCTCATCCCCATCTGCAACTGGTTTGATCAACAATATTTTGGGCAATATTTTGAGGGCTGTGCTGTCTTTTAATGGCTTAGAAAGCCCTGATACTTTTTTTTTTCTTCTTCTTTTTTTAAAATGTAAGCTTTGCACATGGCACATGCAGAGATGAGGGCTTGAGGAAAGTAGGCACATGCTCTGGGGCAAGCACAGAGCTGATGGATGGATGGGTGGTCGGGTTGGTTGAGTGGGTAGGTGGATGGTTGAGACAGTGGTAACCAGATATAATGATTGATGAGTGGCTCGGTAGATAGGCAGATGGGTGGGTGAGTAGGAGGGTAGGTGGATGGATGAGTAAACCCCATCCATTTCCTGCCAGGTCAACTATGGGTGGATGGATGGCTCTACCGAGTACTGGATACTGGAGCTTATCTTTCCCACTTGTCCCCAAACCACAGGAGCAGGAAGATGAGGAGGAGGAGGAGCGCATTGTGGACGCTGAAGCTGAGGAAGGGGACGCTGATGCCTCTGATGCCAAACGCAGGGAGAAGCAAGAGGAGGAGGTGCGGGGATTCTGGGCTGGTGGTGAAGGGCTGTGGTCACACCCCTCCTCCTTTGACTGAAGGATGATCCCCTGGCACACCAGGGTACAGCTCTATATCGTGCTGGGAACCCTTCAGGAACCTTAAAGCCAGACCTGGCCTGTCCAGCACACCTCACAGTTGAGAGGACGATGTTAACAAGTCAGGAATTTGTCAGGAAACATGCCAGGGGTACCCTTTGAGTCTGGTTCTTCCTAGATTTGAATCACATTCTAGATCCCAAAGGCTTCTGGCAAGGAGAAACCGAACATAATACCTCCCTCCCCCTGCCCAAAACCAGCCCCCGACTAGCGTAAGTGCTCTAAGGACAAAGGGCAGTTTACAGGGGCTCAGGGAATTCAAAGTTAAGAGAAAGCTTAAGGTTGAGCGGTTGAGCCAGAAAATGCTGTGTGGAGGGGCAGACTGCACCCTTGAGACAGATGGCATTGGCATTGTTGTTGAGGTGCAGTCGAGTCGGTTCTGACTCATAGAGACCCTGTGTACAACGGAACAAAACACTGCCTGGTCCTGTACCATCCTCACAAGTGTTGCTATGTTTGAGCACATTGTTTAAGCCACTGTATCAATCCATCTTCTTGAGGGTCTTTCTCTTTTTCGTTGGCCTTTTACTTTACCAAGCATAATGTCCTTCTCTAGGGATTGACTCCTCCTGATAACATGTCCAAAGTAGGTGAGACAAAGTCTTACCATCCTCGCTTCTAAAGAGCATTCTGGCTGTACTTCTTCCAAGACAGATTTGTTCATTCTTCTGGCAGTCCATGGTATATTCAGTATTCTTCTCTGCCAACACCACAATTCAAAGGTGTCAGTTCTTCGGTCTTGCTTATTCATTGTCCCGCTCATGCGTGCATATGGAGCAAATGAAAACACCATGGCTTGGGTCAGGCGCACCTTAGTACTCAAAGTGACATCTTTGTTTTTTAACACTTTATTTAAAGAGTTAAATGTGCAGGACATTTGCCCAATGCAATGCATCATTTGATTTCTTGACTGCTGCTTCCATGAGTGTTGATTGTGGATATAAGTAAAGTGAAATCCTTGACAACTTCAATCTTTTCTTCATTTATCATGATGTTGCTTATTGGTCCAGTTGTGAGGATTTTTGTTTTCTTTATGTTGAAGTATTATCTATACTGAAGGCTATGGTCTTTGTTCTTCATCAGTAAGTGCTTCAAGTCTTCTTTGCGTTTAGCAAGCAAGGTTATATCTGCATATCACAGATTGTTAATGAGTCTTTCTCCAATCGTGATGCCCTGTTCTTCTTCATATAGTCCAGCTTCTTGGATTATTTGCTCAGCATATGGATCGAATAGGTATGGTGAAAGGATACAACCCTGATGCACACCTTTCGTTATTTTAAACCAAGCAGCATCCCCTTGTTCTGTTTGAACAACTGCCTGTTGGTCTCTGTACAGGTTCCACATGAGCACAATTAAGTGCTCTGGTATTCTCATTCTTCACAATGTTATCCATAATTTGTTTTGATCCACACAGTTGAATGCCTTTGCATAGTCAATAAAACACAGGTAGACATCTTTCTGGTATTTGCTGCTTTCTGCCAGGATCCATCTGACATCAGCAGTGATATCCCTTATTCCACATGCTGTTCTGAATCCAGCTTGAATTTCTGGCAGTCCTCTGTCGATGTACTGCTGCAACCATTTTTTAATTGTTTTCTGCAAAATTTTACTTGAGTGTGATATTAATGATAGCTGATAATTTTTGCATTCTATTGGATCACCTTCCTTTGGAATGGACGCTATGGATCTCCTCTAGTCAGTTGGCCAGAAAGCTGTCTTCCAAATTTCTTGGCATAGATGAGTGAGCACTTGTATCCATTTGTTGAAACATCTGAATTGATATTCCATCAATTCCTGGAACCTTGTTTTTTGCCACTGCTTTCAGTGCAGCTTGGACTTCCTCCTTCGGTACCATTGGTTATTGATCATGTGCTACCTCCTGAAACGGATGAACGTTGACCAATTCTTTTTTGGCACAGTGACTCTGTATTCCTTCCATCTTCTTTTGATGCTTCCTGTGTCATTCACTATTTTGCCCATAGAATACTTCAGTATTGCAACTCGAGGCTTGAATTTTTTCTTCAGTTCTTTCAGCTTGAGAAATGCCGAGCATGTTCTTTCTGTTTAGTTTCCTAACTCCAGGTCTTCCCACATGTCATTATAATACTTTCCTTTGTCTTCTCGAGCCGCCCTTTGCAATCTTCTGTTCAGCTCTTTTACGTCATCGTTTCTTCCATTTGCTTTAGTTGCTCTGTATTCAAGAGCAAGTTTCAGAGTCTCTTCTGGCATCCACTTTGGTCTTTTCTTTCTTTCCTGCCTTTTTAATGACCTCTTGCTTTCTTTATGTATGATGTCCTTGATGTCATTCCGCAACTTGTCTGGTCTTTGGTCATTAGTGTTCAGTTGGTCAAATCTATTCTTGAGATGGTCTCTAAATTCAGGTGGGATATACTTATGGTCGTATTGGTTCTTGTGGACTTGTTTTAATTTTCTTCAGCTTCAGTGTGAACTTGCATATGAGCAGTTGATGGTCTGTTCTGCATTTGGCCCCTGGCCTTGTTCTGACTGATGATATTGAGCTTATTGGTCATCTCTTGCCACACGTAGCAGATTTGATTCGTGCATATTCCATTTGGTGAGGTCCATGTGTATAATTACCATTTATGTTATTGAAAAAAGGTATTTCCAGCGATTAGGTCGTTGGTCTTGGAAAATTCTGTCATACAATCTCTGGCATCGTTTTTTCTGTCACCAAGGCCATATTTTCCAACTACTAATCCTTCTTTGTTTCCTGCTTTCATATTCCAATCATCAGTAATTATCAGTGCATCTTGATTGCATGTTCGATCAATTTCAGATTACAGAAATTGGTAAAAATCTTTAATTTCGGCATCTTCGGCATTAGTGGTTGGTGCGTAAATTTCCATTATAGTCCTATTAACTGGTTGTCCTTGTAGGCATATGGATATTATCCTATCACTGACACAGCGTTGTCCTTCAGGATAGATCTTGAGATGTTCTGTTTTTGACAATGAATGGAGTGCTTATCTCTAATTTGTCATTCCCGGCATAGTAGGCCATATGATTATTCTGATTCAGCATGGCCAACGCCAGTCCATTTCAGCTTTGACAACTCCCAGTTTTACTACATTCATACTTCGTACATTCCGCATTCTGGTTATTAATGCATGTTTGCAGCTGCTGCTTCTCATTTTGAGTCATGCCACATCAGCAAGCGAAGGTTCCGAAAGCTTTGCTGCATCTATGTTGTTAAGGTCAGCTCTACTTTGAGGAGGCAGCTCTTCCCCAGTCGTGTTTTGAGTGCCTTCCCACCTGAGGGGCTCATCTTCCAGTATTGTATCAGACAATGTTCCGCTACTCTCCGTAACAGGATGGCTGAAATTAAGAAACAAAAAGAAAACCTGATAATACCAAGTGCTGTCCAGATGTGGAGCAACTGAAACATTTGTACGTTGCTGGTGGTAACGCAACACCATTCGTCTTTAATTTGTCATTCCTGGCATAGTAAACCAGATGATTTTCCGATCAAAAATTGGCATTGAGGGGGTAGCATTCCCAGGGGAAGGGCCAAGGAGGAAGTGAAGGAGGCAGCTCAGGCCAGAGCAGAGAAGCTGAGAATGCAGAGCAGGTGGGCCTGGGTGGGTCAGGTCAGGTAAGCTAGCCGGTGGGACCCTGAGTGACACAGTGTGGTTCCGTTTCCTGCCAGGTTGATTATGAGAGCGAGGAAGAGGAGGAGAAGGAAGGGGAGGAGAATGAGGATGAGGACATGCAAGAGGAAGGAAGCGTCTCTGGTGAAGGCACCGAGGAGCAGGACCAAGAGGTGGGCCCTGGCCCAGAGGAGGACATGTCCCTGCCACAGCCGCGGAAAGCTGCCCGTGGCCAGGGACCCCAGGGAGCGGAGGCCGAGGAGCGCCGTATCCAGGCTGTGCGCGAGTCCCACGCGTTCATTGAGGACTATAAGTACGACACCGAGGAGAGCCTGTGGTGTGAGGTCAGTGCATGTAGGCCGGGCCGGGCACAGCTCACTGCTGCCCACCTTCTCAGCAGCCCAGGCCCTTGGGAGGCTGTGGTAGTCGGTTGCTCTGTTGCCTCAACCTCTAGGACATGGACTCTGAATCTGTTTTATTCTTAGGTCCCTGTAAGGATCTGGTGATAGCTAGACCCTCTGCTCAAAGCACAGCCACACACGTTTTGCTTACAAATCCTGATGGGCCAGTTCTCTAATTTTTCAAGAATAGTTTAAATGTGGGTCTGACCTGCCAGGTACTTGTTGCTAGTTACTTTTCAAATATATCCCTTCTTTTCATCCTCAGTGTAGCAGAGATGTAAACATACATCACAGCTGTTCTCGAGTTTCACTCTTGCCATGGTGCAAACAGTGAAACACTTGACTACTAGCCCAAAGGTTGGTAGTTTGAACCCACCCAGAGGTGCCTTGGAAGACAGGCCTGGCAATCTTCTGAAAAGCCACAGCATTGAAAACCCTCTGGAGCAGTTCTGCTCTGCACACGTGGGATGCCAGGAGTCGGAATTGACTGGACGGCATCTCACACCACCACCACACAACACACAGCCTCATCCTCTGGTCATTCTCTTAGAGATTTAATAGCTACCGTAGAGACTGGCTTGAATGCCTGTTATTGTTGGTGGGTGCCGTGGAGTTGGTGTTCAATTCCTAGTGACCCCATGTGATAGAGTAGAACTGCCCCATAGGGTTTTCTAGACTGTAATTTTTATGGGAGCAGATTGCCAAGTCTTTCTCCCACGGAGTTGCTGGGTGGTTGCCACACCAGCACCCTCTGAATGCCTAGTTGTCTGTAAGTAGACTCACTCTTTGTCTTTGATCGAGTTCATCGGCTCCCAAATTGTAGTGTCGATAGTGAGAACCACTGAGCAGGATTGCAAACAGTAGGCAGTGTGCACCAGACTGGTAGCTGGGAGGTTGTTAAGTGATGTTGTGTGTGCATACCACCATTCTCACCCTGATCTGGTGACTGAAGATGACCGTTCTTTGGGTCATCCCGTGTTTACCTGTGCAGACCCACCAGCCCCAGCCCAGGTGTTTACTGAGAGGGCCTTGAAGGCACTCACCGAGGGCACTGGGGCAGTGGGGTCCTCTGCAGAGGGGTGGGGTCTGGGCAGCTATCTCCCCTGGCCCAGCTCTCCCTCTTCCTGCAGGTGACGGTGAAGCTCCCTCTGATGAAGATCAGCTTTGACATGAGCTCCCTGGTGGTGTCCTTGGCCCACGGCACTGTTGTCCATGCGACCAAGGGCATCACCCGCTGCCTCCTGAATGAAACGACCAACAAGATGAACGAGAAGGAGCTTGTCTTAAAGACAGAAGGAATCAACCTCCCGGAGCTGTTCAAGTATGCTGAGGTGGGCACCCCCTGCACAGGTGGTCTGCTGGCAAAGCAGCAGCCATGATCCTTGAAGTTTGTCCTCTCAGAATCCGGCCTCGGGGTTTCCCAAACTAATTGGAGCACAAATTTTTTTCCACTTGAAATTAAAACTTACCGTGAGTAGACTTGTGAGAAATAACTTGGAAACCTATTCCCACACTTCTCTGCTGAGTCAGGTGCCTGCCCTGTGAGCGGAGGCAGCTCAGCCCCAGGCCGAGGCCCATGTGCTCCTTTCCCACGCTCTCCACCAGCACACCCGATCTCTCCTCTGAGCTGTCTCTCCCAGCTCTCCCCAGTTCATTGAGTCTCCAGGAGTCTTCCGAAATGCTCTCAGCCCCTGGGCACAAGTGTCCCCACAGAATACTGAGCACGGAAGCCCTCCAGCTCACCGTTGCTGCGTCTGAGCAAAGGCGGCCAAGCTCTCCCTGCCTGGTGCACGTCTTCCCCCCAGCAACAGCGTCCCTTCCAAGCCCCCTTCTTCCCTGGAGGCTTTCACCAAATACTTCCCCAGAGGGCAGAGCAGGAGAGAGCCCGTCTCCTGAGAGGTTTGTTTAAGCAGGGCCAGGCAGGCCACCAGGGTCTCCCTTGCCTCCTGTAGACTCTGACTTGTCTTTGGGGCGCTGCTGCCACCAGCCGTAGCACAGAGCTCAGCCAGCCCCTCCAAGGCAGCTAACTTGGAACCTGCGAGCTGACCATCCCTGTGCCACATGTGTGAAAAGTGTCTGCCAGGGGCACATCCATGCCTCCCCAAGAGACAGGCTTCTCTGTTAAAAGAAACTAAAAAATACCTTTCTTACTGTTGAATCTGAACTGTATACCAAGCCCTCTCTCAAATCTGGTAACAAAAACGAGACAGGTCTTGGAGGCCCAGCCAGCATTCCATCAGCAGCTCTGCCTACGCTTTTTTCTTTCACTAATCTTGGGCCACCTCTCAGCCACTTTGTCGTCAGCTGTCCTCAGCTGCTAGACACAGGAGAGAGAGTGGCCAGGGTTGCACACCCAGGGGAAGAGGGTGGAAAGCCAGGCCCTCTCAGCACACACACCTCCCCACCACCCTCCCCCGCCAGGTTCTGGATCTGCGCCGCCTCTATTCCAACGACATCCATGCAATGGCCAACACATATGGCATCGAGGCTGCACTGCGGGTGATTGAGAAGGAGATCAAGGACGTGTTTGCAGTGTATGGTAAGAGGACTCGCCCAGGAGCTGGAGGGGTCTGCAGAATTCAGGTGAGACTGAGCAGGTCACAGTGCTAGTCAGAGGACCAATGGGGCATCCAGATTCGTGGTGTGGACTGAGACATGGGCGCAGCGAGTGGTTTGCTCGTAGGAGGATCCCTGAGTGAGCGTGAAGACACAGAGGCTTGTGCAGTCGTGGTGGCCCATCACCTAGGCCTCCCGTTTCTCGGCTCCTGGCTTCTGTGAGGGACCCTCAGTGTGATGTTGGCTCCCTCCTGTCTTCAGGGTTTTGGTTCCCAGGTGAAAGCACTGCAGTTAGAGTCTTGTGTCCTTCAAGTCTGGATTCTCTGTTTCCTCTGCTGTTCCTTGTAAGTGGAAAGTGGAATGTTGTCGTAGCACCCAGGAATAAGGGAGTGACTGACTCCCCAGTGAGGTTTAGGGGTCAGGTGACATAGCCAGTAGGTGGGGAACTGGTGTAGAGCCCTGGCTGGGGCCTGACATCCACCTCTGTTCCTTCTGGGAAGCAGCTGGCTTGTCAGGTGACGCTGTCCCAACGTTCCCCTCCTCCGTGTTCAATCCTTCCTTGCCCGTGTGACAGGCATTGCAGTCGACCCTCGTCATCTCTCCCTGGTCGCCGATTATATGTGCTTTGAGGGTGTTTACAAGCCGCTGAACCGCTTTGGGATCCGGTCAAACTCCTCCCCTCTGCAGCAGATGACGTTTGAAACCAGCTTCCAGTTTCTGAAGCAAGCCACCATGATGGGTCAGTGCTGCTGGCCTTCCATCCACCCACCGGGGGGCAGGGGCCTTACACAGCGCCTTTGCTATGACATCTCATGAGAATGAAGCGTCTAGGGAAGGGGCTTACAGGAGACAGGGCACTGGCTCTGTTTAGGAGTGACAGAGGGCGGTCCTGCCTTTTGTACACAGAAGGACGGCTTCCTTATATAGTCTTCCTGGCCCTCAGAGCCTTGGGATGCCACTCGTGGCCAGCTCAGCTTCTGAGGTGCCCCAGCCACATGGCCTCAGTAGCAAGTCCTCAGTCTATTACTTCACCCCAAGCTTCTCCCTCAGTGGCCTAACACGTGCTTTTGTTTCTCCCAGGGTCCCACGATGAGCTGCGGTCCCCTTCCGCCTGCCTGGTGGTTGGGAAAGTTGTCAAGGGTGGGACAGGCCTGTTTGAACTCAAGCAGCCCCTGAGATAGCAGCCACCATGGCACCGCCAATGGCCGGGAGAACCTGGATGTGGGCGTAGCCTGGCCCCCTACTCACAGAGTGCACGAGGACTGGGAGGCTGGACTCCAAGGGGTAGTGTGAAGTGATGGCGTGGGGCACAACTGATCTTGGGGCTTCGGAAAGCAGCTGGCCTCTGGACCAGACCAGCTTCACCTGGAAAGGTGATAATCCCCTGTTTGGGGATTGTCTGCAAGATTTAGGATGTTTTCTGAGGCCCTGCACTGGGGCTGGAGCTTCACTGAGCTGCAGAGCAAGGCAAAATCCCCAAAGAGAAGCCCCAGGGCTGGGTACTGGGAAGACTCGGGGGAGCAATATGATCCGGGACTGCAGCAGTGACTGCAGGTGGGATTCCGGGGACTCCCCTTCTGCCACACCTGCTCCTGCCGTCGTCACCAGCCCCCGGGGCAAAGTTCCAAACGAGTTTCCACCCAAGGGTTGTTCTCCTGGGCCAAGCAAGGGTTGCACAGTTCTCCACACTCTCAACTTGTATGCCTGGACCAGGGTCCTTGCCAAGCGTCCTTCCAGGCCAGATCAGCCCTGGGCCTGGGAGTGGTCTCTCGGGCCCAGCAGCTCACACCCACACATCCATGCCCCAAGTCATCCTCTGGGCTGGGATACTGGAATGAGTCTGGCTGTCCCTGGCTCTGTGCTCGCGTCCACGGTGAAGCCTGTGTTCCTTCTGGTGGGCCTTGCTCTCAGGTCACCCAGGCACCCTCTCCTTGGCACCAGCAGCACGGTGCCCACACACAAAGGCTTTGTAAAGCCAGAGGCGGTTTCTATTTTAATCTAATGTTATTCCAACTCAGGCTGAGTAATAAACATCACTGGGACTAGCTGTTGGGATAGGAAAAAAGACCTGGGGTTTTTTGTTTTTTTGCTTGGTTTGTGGTTTCTGCATTTGTGAGTTGAGAGCCCAGGACTGAGATTTCTCAGCAGACAAGCTCAGCACAGTCAGATCTTGGGTTCCTCTTCCTGTTCCTGTCAGAGGAAGTGGGGAGAGTTCAGCCCCGGTAGCCCCCATCACCCAGGGTGGCCCCTCCAGTGCCCACCCTCCTGAGCCAGCCCTGGCCCTGTGGCCAGAAAAGCAGAAGCCTGTGGGCAGGGATTGTGCTGACTTTGGTCTGGAATGGGAAGGGCTGTTATCCATGACCTTGGTCTGGGGGTTTAAAGGAGAGGCCTTGCCAGGGGGACAGTGGCTGGGCCATGCCCTCCAGGCACTGGTTTTTCTTCCTTCCCTGTTCCCCTCTACAGACACATGAAGGGCACAGCCCATGTCTCCCACGTCCACACTAGGGAAAAACCTGGCAGAAATGGGGAACTTGTAACATACCGGGTACACCAGGGCTTGGTACAGAGGAATAAGGACAGCTTGGAGGGAGGGGGGCGGGAAGGGTATAGGAAGAAGAGGTTCCATGAACCATGCATTAAAGATGCCCAGCCTACAGGGGGAGGTGCTGATTCTTTGAGTTAAAGGGCAAATTCACAGTTTAAGTGTTCTCACTTAAACAAATGGAAACCGGGGCGGCATAGTGGTTAAGTGCTATGGCTGTTAACCAAAAGGCCAGTAGTTCGAATCCACCTAGGCGCTCCTTGGAAACTCTGTGGGGCAGTTCTGCTTTGTCTTATAGGGTCGCTATGGTCGGAATCGACTTGACAGCAGTGGGTTTGGTTTTTGGTACTTAAACGAGTGGAGGGAGAGGGCCCTCCAGTAAGACCACCAAGCAGCCTGGGGCTGTGACATCCTGTGGATGCAGGGGCCTGGGCTCAGCCCCAGGCGCTGCGTGCAGGGAGATGCAGGAGCCCTCCCTGCATCTAGACCCTCAGTCTGTGTTGGGGTGGGAGGTGGTAGATGCCTGCCCTTCCGGCCCCAGTTTGTCCCGACATTTCCTGGGTAGCTGTTTTCCAGGCGCTTCCCTCCGCCTGAGCACACGCGCTCACAGGGCTTGAGTGTCAAAGAGCACACTGGGTTTTGAAGGTGACATTGCAGAGCTTGCATGTGGTGACACGCGAGGAAACTGTCGCTGTGGTCCACTTGTGGGATTGCACCTTCACCTCAGTGGCCCTGCCTGTCCAGAAGCCTCTGAGTGTGGCCTCCTCAGCAGTTGAAGGTGGTGTATTTGCTGGAATAGTCTCAGGATTGTAAATGCCCTTTCTCTGAGGGTGCCCTCAGTTTGGGGGAAGAGCCACAAGTAGGTCTGAGCCAAATCTGATGAAGAACATGGATCACGCGTAACACGGTTTTAGTCAAAACAGAATGAAGTGTGCGCTGGGGTTCCCAAACTCCTGAAGCTGTGAGTTCTTCCACCAGCCCCTGTCCTGGGACGTCCTTCTCCTGTGGGTGTTCATGTGGCAGTGTCCACACCTACTCATTTTTTAAGATTCAGTTTTAAAAAGATCTTTCTCATCTCATCAGAAACACTACCAACGTTCCCACGGTTACCCCTTTGAGTCTTTGAGACATTTTCTGTCCTGAATCAGGTAGGAAGAAAACTCAGGAATGGCTGAAGTATCTTGTCAGGTTCCTGGTCTGGAACTTGAACCTTCCTTTTTCTCCCCTGTCCCCCTACTCCCAAATACATGTGTTTTCCTCACCCTCACCGAGCTTTTCGGGCCTGTTTTAGGCCATTACTTTAATAAGCTACTTTGTTAAGGCGTCCTTCCTGTGTTGTCTCCCTCCTCCCCACAGGGCTGGTTTTAATCAGACATTGGGGCCCTGAGGTGATCTGTACCTACAGGGGCTTAAGAACCACAAGTGTCTGTTGGTTGCCAGTCTTAAGATTTCAAGCTTACAAATTGAGTTGGGGATATAGAAGTCTGGAAAAGCTCTTGAAGTAGGAAAAGCTGGCCCTTAAAGGATGAAGAGGCATTCCATCTGGCCTCTCCTGAGTGGAGCAGGCCCCGGGACAACAGGTGAGTGAGGCCATCTTGTGCCTCTGTCTTAGAGGTTTAGGTAACTCAGTTTGCTGGACCCACCTACTGCAGGTCTCCCAGTCCTGGTGTAATTTTCTCTCTCCTGCCTTGCCTACTTAGGGTTTTTACTTTTGATCACAATCACCAAAATAAGTACAGTCAGAATTTTTTAAATTCCTACACAGTCAAGCCTCCCTTTTTGCCAAAGGCTACTTAGGCCAGGGTTCTCCATCCTGCACAGTGGAGCCACCTGGGGAGGTTTTACATTCTGACTCCAGAGCACAAGCTACCCAGAGGTGATGATTTCATTGCCCTGGCGTGTAGCCTGGGCACTGTGAGTTTTTGAACATCTCCAGGAGAGCCTAATATGCAGTGGGGTGAGGACCACTGACTTAGCCCTTTTGTTTCTACGTTTTTTCTCAAATTTTTTTTGGTGGCATGTGTTTTCAGTATTGGAATGCATGCTTACTAATTGAAACCCTTTGCCAGAGTTGACCCTATAGGACAGAGTAGAACTGTCCCATAGGATTTCTAAGGAGTGGCTGGTGGATTCAAACTGCTGACCTTTTGGTTTGCAGCTGTAGCTCTTAACCACTGAGGCACCAGGGCTCCCTACTAATTGAGTGTGTTTAAATTTTTGGTTGGTAGTATGGATTTTGAGAAATATGATCCAGTGATACAAGCCACTGGTTAAGGGGCGTGGCACTCTGGCGCCGCCAAGGTGTGGTATGGCAATATACCAGTGACAACTACATAAGTAATTGTGGTTACATAGGGAACCTCTGGTTTTCAAATATGTTACAGAAACACCAAAACAAACCCATCAGGTCTCCCTCACTGTCACACAGGAAAGCCGTAATTACACCTGTCAGCCTTATCTCACAGAAATAAAGGGGGTGGGGGGAAGCAAAATTTACAAAACTAACACATCCAGGAAGCATCATGACTTAATAGAAAGCTGAACTCTGGTCTGCTGAGCTTCACGTGTTTCAAAAGGGACTCACCTTGACACTAAATGCATTAGAACCCAGGTAATACCTTACCTCTGGGGTCGAGGAATAAAATCGGCTGGCATGCCATTTATGCCAATGGTAACGAAAGAGACTGACTACTCAACTATGAAAACTCACAGTGCGATGGTTTAAGGAGTGAGTCACTGACCCTAGGTCTCCGTGAAGGCCTGACTGCTGCTTTCAAAAAAACTGTGTGTGTGCATGAGCTGAGATGTTCATGGTGCCAAGGTAGATGTCTTCAGGGACACAGTGGAGTTCAAGGAGGCTGCAGTTTTACCTGGCAGCTCAGCAAAGCCTAAAGGAAGATCAGACAAGAAGTGTGACACTTCCAGCCAGAAAGCAGAGAGCCTGAAGCTACAGTCCCACCCAGCACATGAGTGAGGCTGCTTGTTCAGCTCAAAAGTTCCTCTCATCAGGCACCAAGGGCCAGGGAAGGGGACTCTGAACAGGCCAGTGTTTCTTAGGAACAATGCTAGTGAGAAGCAGGCCAGTGCAATCCCATTTAAAAAGTGAAACCTTGTTTGATGAGGATTGTACCTCATGTTCCCTAGATAGTGCCTCTCTCCTCCTGCCTGTGAGTGGATACAATTCACAACTCCTTACAGCTCCAGTTTCACAGGCCAGGGCAAGGCCCAGAACCTGGTTTCAGGAACAGGGCTGAGCCAGAGGCATGGGGTGGTGGTGGTGGCTGTTAAGGGGGGACACTTACCCCCTGGCGCAAGTCCAAGGGGGCACCAGACGAGGCATTGAATAACATTCCAAGGTGTCACAAATACGGAAGACGTCCGACATATCCAGACAAGGGGGGAAAGTGTTTCTGCTGACACAGGGCCAATATCAATGTGTCTTCCTTCATCTTGAAATGGTCGGGGGCCGGGGCACAATTTAGAGGTAGCCTCTGGGCACAGGTTACCTTCTCCAAGCCTCTGGGCTGAGCACCTCAGTTCACCTTGACTGGGCTCTGGTTTCACGCAGTTGCTCGGGTGACTGACCTTGAACAAGTCTAGGACCTAAGGGGTTTGGGCTCCATGGCCTAGAAGGCACATTCCAACCCAAAGATCCCTGACCTTCCCCCATCCTAAGACAGAGGTCCCCAGGTTGCGGAAAATTCCATCACCTCAAGCAGCTTGCTTGGCACCCTCAGTAGCTTTACATTAACATCCTGGCTCCCCTTTCCTTAACTCCTGCCCAGAACTAGAGGAAATAGGCAGAAACTGGTTTAGGTGCCAGGTGGACATTCTGGATAAACTCTTAGCTGATTAAATGCCTTGTACGTAGTTACTTCCCCACCTTTGGGTGGAGTTTAACCTCGCTTTTCTGAACACACCATGCGTGAAGTTATATGTAAACCCCACTGTGCCTGTGTAGTATGATTAAGAATATTGCTGATGTAACTTGTATGAATTTCCTGCTTTTAAACCCCACAAAAGTAACCTCTCTCACCCTTGCTGAGCAGTCTTGGCAGCAGCAGTCCTGAGTGTTCTTTCCTTGTGCAATAAAATAAAAGTGCCTTTCTGATCTCCCACCCCAGTCTCTCGTTTATTGGCTGAGACAAGTCACACCCAGCAAAACCTTGGGTTTCCACCTGGCAACAGTCCTGCCATCCATCCAACCTTTATTCTGCTTTGTGCCAAACACCCGAACATGAGTGAGCTGTGCGAGACCTGCCCTCATGGAGCTTGTGGCCTAGTGCCCAAAATAGACAATGCAGTAAGAAATTCATCTTCATTGTGACCAGGCCAAAGGTTGAGGTTCCACCAAGCATCATGTGAACATGCCGTCCACTCCCTAAGTAGGATTATGCCCACCCAGCTGCACATGATGCTTTGTGAAAAGGACAGAGGGCAGGCACTTGGGTGTTCAGAGGCCAGGAGGAAATCAAAAAAGAATCCAAAGTGCAGTAATCGCTACCCCACATGCCCCCACTCCCACGCCAGCTGCTCACCTTCTTGCCCGCCCCGTGGTTAGAGCCTGCTCCATGGTTAGAGCCACAGTGCTACCTGTAGGTCTTTTACAAGTTGTGGTGAGCCTTGCTCAGAAGGTCTGGTGGCCCTGCTGGATGCTGCTTTCTGGACTGGCCTGCCTGATGCACTGTCGTTGGGGGAGCCGACCCAGCCAGCCTGGGGCTGTGGCCTCCCAAGTGACAGGGCTTCAGACAGCACAGGCCTCAGCTGGACCACAGTAAACATCCCCTCCTCACTAACTCATGATTCTTGCTGGGTAACATTAACCTGAAGTTCCACGTATGTTCAACCAGTCCAACCTCATAAATGGTGAAGCAGTGTGGCTGCATCTTGGGCCATAGGCTGAGCTCTGAACACTGGCGCCTCTTGAAACCACAGGTTCACGACTTAACAGAGAAACCCCAAGAAAGTAACTCAGCCTGTCTGTACCTTGGGTTCCTTGTCTGTGAAATGGTGACAAATTAAATGAGACTGTTTATAAATCATATGAAACTATGTTTACCCCCATCAGTTCTCAACTAGGGCCAATTTTTACCCTCAGGGGACAAATGCAATGTCTGGAGACATTTCGTTTGTCACAACTGGAGGCAGAAAGGTGTTAGTGGCATGTGATGGGTAGAAACCAGGAATGCTGCTAAGCATCCTACAACAAAGAACTAAAACAAAAAAATTATATGTCCCCAAATGTCAGTCGTGCTGAGATGGAGAAACCCTGGTGTACACACACATATGGGAGTTAACAATGTTTCTTTTACAAAATAGAATAAATTTACCACTCTGATGAGTAACACTGGTAATCTAATTACAAACACTCATTGAAATCTTAATTGGCAATTCCTTATTAACAAAGCTGAGCATCTTTTCATGTGTTTATTGGTTATTCTGATTTCACTTCTGAGAATTGCCTATTTGTATGCTTTCCCCACTTTTGGGTTGTTTCCATGAGTTCTTAGTGTCAATTTTAAATAACTCTTATTTATTAGATAACCTTTCATCATCTGCATTAAATACTTTCCCCAACCCATACAACATTAAACCGACAAGGTTATACTACAGGCCAAGAATTGAGTGCAGAGCCTGGCACTGCAGATAGACCTTCAGCAAGGAGTTTAGCTTTTGGCTCCCCTGAGCGGTGTCACCCTTAGACTAATCAAGGCTGCTGGGGCATTTTCTAAGGTACTCAGATTGATTAAAAAAGGATATTGTCCATGGATGGGTAAGTAAGACTCCGCTCATGACAGCAAGTCCATATGTGCTCGGGGGACCATGGTGAAAGCAGGAAATTACTGGAAGTCAGGAGCAGACTGAGAGAGCCCTGCCCGCCTGCCTGGCTTCTGAGCAGCTCGGTTACAGGCATGGAAGTGTACCCTTACCCAGAGCTCAGGTCCAGGTCCTTCAACATGCCAACTCAGTCCACAACAAGCCAGTGAGGGAGGTACAGATTCTGTCATCATTGACCAAGAACACAGCAAGTGGTGGGTGAGGACCTGAAGCCAGGCAGCCAGCTCCAGAGTCTGGGCTCAGTCTCCTCGCTGTGCGCCGGGGAAGGGTGCCTCATGGTCAGAGGTTCCAGAGTCTGGCCTCCATCTTCTCCCACTGCCCACTGGGGAAGGGCACCTCATGGTCAGAGTTTCCAGAGTCTGGGCTCTGTCCCCTCAGTGCCCACTGGGGATGGGCGTCTCACGATCAAAGGCTGCCCTGCATAGAATGTGGCAGGTAGGTGTGAGGGCAGCAAAAGTCTGCCCAGGCCGAGGACCACTTCCTGTCCAGGACCTTGTTGTTTATAGGTCTTCAGGAGGGACAGGTAGTCCTGCTGGGGGTAAGAGGACAAGGGCTCTGCACTTCGCCTGGGGATTGGGAGCTGGCAGTTCACAAGAGATGAAACAGAAACAAATAAATGACAAGCAGTCATCTTGTGGAATTTAGAACCTGATGTGGTGGCACAAATCAAAGTACCAGTACCAAGCTGTTTTGACTACCATAGCTGTATAGTAGGTACTGAGGTCAGGTGGTGCCAGTCCTCCTCCTGTAGTCTTCTTCTTCAGTAGTGTTTTACTTATCGGGGGCCTCTTTTCTTTCCATATAAAGTTAATGATTAGTTTTTCCATCTCGTTAAAGAATGCTGTTGGTATTTGGGTGGAGATTGCTTTGTATTTGTGGATTGCTTTGGGTAGAATTGACATTTTCACAATGTTGAGTCTACCTATACATGACCATGGTATTTTTTTCCGTTTATGTAGGTCTCATTTGGTTTCTTGCAGTAGTATTTTGTAGTTTTCTTTTGTCAGGTGTTTTACATCCCTAGTTAGATTTATTCCTAAGTATTTTATTTTTTTAGGGGCTATTATAAATAGAAGATGGCACAGGATTGGGCAGTGTTTCGTTCTTTGTACATAGGGTCGCTATGAGTTGGAACCGACTTGATGGCACCTAACAACAACATTATAAATGGTATTGCTTTCCTGATTCCTTTTTTGTAGTTCTCTTTATTGGTGTATAGGAATCCCACTGATTTTTGTATGTTTATCTTGTATCCTGCAACTCTGCTGAATCTTTCTATTAGCTTCAGTAGTTTTCTTGTGGAGTCCTTTGAGTTCTCTACGTACAGTATCATATCATCTGCAAAAAGAGATAGTTTTACTTCTTCTATGCCAATTTCGATGTGTCTTAGTTATCTAGTGCTGCTGTAACAGAAATATCACAAGTGGATGGCTATAACAAATGGAAGTTTATTCTCTCACAGTCTAGTAGGCTAGAAATCTGAATTCAGGGCACCAGCTCCAGGGGAAATCTTTCTTTCTCTGTTGGCTCTGGAGGAAGGTCTTTGTCATCAATCTTTCCCTGGTCAAGGAGCTTCTCAGTGCAGGGACCCTGGGATCAAAGGACATGCTATGCTCCCAGTGCTCCTTTCTTGGTGGTATGAGGTCCCCATGTCTCTCTGATCCTTTCCCTCTTTTATATCTCAAAAGAGATTGACTGAAGACACAACCTAATCTTGTAGATTGAGTACTGCCTTATTACTTTCACTAATTCTACCTCATTACTATCATAGAGATAGAATTTACAATACATGGGAAAATCACATCAGATGACAAAATGGTGGACAATCACACAATACTGGGAATCATGGCCTAGCCAAGTTGACAGAATTTTGGGGGGACACAATTCAATCCATGACAGGATGCCTTTTATTTCTTTTTCTTGCCTTATTGCTCTAGCTAGAACTTCCAACACAATGTTAAATAGGGGTGGTGATAAAGGGCATCCTTGTCTTGTTCCTGTTCTCAAGGGGAATGTTTTCAGCCTCTCTCCATTAAGAATGATTTTCGCTGTTGGTTTTGTGTAGATGCCCTTTATTACGTTGAGGAATTTCCCTTTTCTACCTATTTTATTGAGAGTTTATCAGGAATGGGTGTTGAACTTTGTCTAATGGCTTTTCTGCATGGATTGAGATGATCATGTGATTCTTTTATTTATGTTGTGGATTATGTTGATTGATTTTTTAATGTTGAACCACCCTTGTATTCCTGGTATGAATTCCACTTGGTTGTGTTGTATTATTTTTTTGATATGATGATGAATTCTATTGGCTAAAATTTTGTTGAGAATTTTTGCATCTATATTCATGGGAGATGTTGGTCTGTAATTTTCTTTTTTTGTGGTGTTTTTGCCTGGCTTTGATGTCAGGGTTATGCTGGCTTCATGGAATGGATTTGGAAGTATCCCTTCCTTTTCTGTGTTCTGAAATAGTTTGAATAGTACGGGTGCAAATTCCTCTCTGGATGTTTGGTAAAATTCTCCAGTGAAGTCATCTGGGCTAGGGCTTTTTTTGTTGTTGGGAGTTTTTGTTTGTTACCTTTTCAATCTCTTCTCCTGTTCAGATTTTCTACCTCAGTTTGTGCTAGTTTAGGTAGGTAATGTGTGTCATGGATTGAAATGTTTCCCCCCCAAAATATGTGTCAACTTGGTTAGGTCATGATGCCTGGGATTGTGTGGTTGTCCTCCATTTTGTGATTGTAATTTTATGTTAAAGAGGATTAGGGTGGGATTGCAACACCCTCACTCAGGTCACATCCCTGATCCAATGTAAAGGGAGTTTCCCTGGGATGTGGCCTGCACCACCTTTTACCTTACAAAAGATAAAAGAAAAGGGAAGCAAGCAGAGAGCTGGGGACTTCATACCACCAAGAAAGCAGTGCCGGGAGCAAAGCACATTCTTTGGACCTGGGGTTCCTGTGACAAGAAACTCCTAGTCCAGGGGAAGATTGACAACAAGGACCTTCCTGCTAAGCCAATAGAGAGAAAAAGCCTTCCCCCTGGAGGTGATGCCCTGAAATTGGACTTCTAGCCTACTAGACTGCCAGAAAATAAATGTCTCTTTGTTAAAAGCCATCCACTTGTGATATTTCTGTTATAGCAGACAGTGTGCTTCTAGAAATTCGTCCATTTTCTTTTGGTTTTCAAATTTCTTGGAGTACAGTTTTTCATACTCTGTTACGATCCTTTTTATTTCAGTTGGGTCTGTTTACTGTCCCCCATTTCATTTCTTATTTGGGTTATTTGCTTCTCCTGTTTTCTGTTGTCAATTTGGCCAGTGTTTTGTTGATTTTGTTGATCCTTTTGAAGAATCAAGTTTTGGTTTTATTGATTCTTCCTATTGTTTTTCTATTCTCTATTTCATTTATTTCTTCTTTGATCTTTATTATTTTCTTTCTTCTGGTGGCTGTGGGCTTCTTTTGCTCTTCTCTTTCTATTTGTTTGAGTTGTATAGCTTAATGTTTTGATTTTGTTCCTGTCTTCTTTTTTGTTGTGTGCATCTTTTGCTATAAATTGACCTCTGAGCACTGTCTTTGCTATGTCCCAAGGTTTTGGTATGATATGTTTTTATTCTTGTTTGATTCCAGGAATTTTTTTATTCCATCCTTGATTTTTTCTATTACCCAGTGGTTTTTAATCAAGGTGTTATTCAGTTTCCATGAATTTGATTTTTTTTTCTTAGCTCTTCTTGTTATTAATTTCTACTTTTATGGCGTTGTGATCAGAGAAGATGCTATGTTTTGAAATTTGTTGAGAGTTGCTTTGTGGCCTAAGACGTCTGTTCTGGAGACCATTCCATGTGCATTGGAAAAGAATGTGTACCTTGCTGCTGTTGGTGAAGTGTTCTATATATGTCTATATGGTCAAGTCAGTTGATTGCTGCCTTTAGATTTTCTGTATCTTTGTTGAGTTTCCTTCCAGATGTTGTGTCCTTTACCGAGAGTGATGTGCTGAAATCTCCTACTATTATTGTCAATTTCTCTTTTCAGTGCTGTTAAAGTTCGCTTTATGTATTTTGGAGCCCTATCATTGGGTACGTAGATGTTTATTATGGTTATGTCTTCAGGATGGATTTTCCCCTTGTTCATTATATAATGTCCTTCCTTGTCTTTTATGGTAGATTTTGCTTTAAAGTCTATTTTATCTGAGATTAGTATTGCCACTTCTGCTATTTTTTGGTTGCTGTTTGCTTGCTATATTTTTTTCCATCCTTTGATTTTGAATATATTTATGTCTTTGTTTCTAAGGTGTGTCTCTTGTAGACAGCATATCGATGGGCCCTGCTACAGGGTCACTATGAGTCGAAATCGACTCAATGGCAGTGGATGGTCTATTTACCCATTCTGTCACTCTCTGGCTCTTTGTGAGTGCATTTAAGCCATTTACGTTCAGTGTGATTATTGATAGGTGTGAGTTTATTGCTGTTATTTGGTAGTGCTTTTTGTGTGTGTGTGGTGCTGACATTTTCTTTATTCCTCTTACTCTTCTGTGCTGAATTCCTTTTGTTTGTGGATTTTTTTTCTTTTCTTTCATTTTTGTAAATTTTGTGTTTACTGAGACTTTATGCTTTTCTTCTTTATTTTGATGAGTAGGTTTGTTAACTTTTTTGTGATTACTTTGAAATTTACCCCTAACTTCCTAAGTTCAAATCAGTCTTTTATTACTTGATATCGCCTTGACTTCCTCTCCGCTTGAAAGTTCAATACCTAAGTCATTTATTCCCTCTTTTATTGTTCTGATGTTGTTATCATTTACAGGTTGACTTCTTTGGTTCCCTGTTGTAAATCTTTTAGTTTTGTTTTATCCTGGACTGTTCAATACCTAGGTTTGTATATCACCGATGCTGTCTTGTGTCCTAGACTCAGGCTGTTGTCTGATGTTGGTTCTCTAACCTAAGGACCTCCTTTAATAATTCGTGTACATTTAGTTTGGTTTTTACATAGTCTTTTAATTTCGGTTTATCTGGGAATGTCCTGATTTTGCCACTGGGGGGAGGGCAGCACCTGGGGGGCTGGGTTGCTGGGTCTGGCTTGCCACTGTAGCGGTGCCTCTCCCACAGACCAGCTCCTTGCCCCAGTGCCCTGCTGCATGGGGACCACCTGGCCCCAGGTCAGAGCTGCAGTGTCCTGGGTTGTTCCAGGGCCTAGAAGGCCACCCTGGCCCCTGGCCTGGAATGTAGTGTCTTTCCTCTGCTGGCAGTCTGACTTACCCAGGCTCTTCCATGTCCAGTCACACCACAGCCTCTGTTCTTTCAGCCAGCAACCATCTGGCCAGCCCAGCCAGCCCTGGGCTCTGCACTCTGGAGGCAAGGACTCTTTTTTTGATCTGTAGTTTTTTTTTTTTGTAGTCCTAGCTTCAAGTGCTCAATAAATAAACATTGGACAAAGGAAAGAGGGGAGAGAAAAAGGGAAGGAGGGAAGGTAGGAAAGAAACTCATGTCCATGTTCCTCAAAACAAGCATCTCTTTCTTCCCCATTTTCTGGAGCTCTGGGGGCAGTTCTAGTCTGTCCTACAAGGTGGGTATGAGTCGGAATGGATTGGACAGGCAATGGGTGGGTTCTCAAAGTGTGGCCCACAGCCCATTAGCACCAGCATCCCCTGGGATCTTGTTAGAAATGCACATTTGAGGCCTCACCCCAGACCTCCTGAATCAGAAGCTCTGGGTGGGGCCAGCCCTCTGAGGATTCTCATCTGCTCCAGTTTGAGAAACCACTGCCCTAGAACCATCATTAGGAAGTCTCCTTACCTTGGGCCTGTCTTCTTTTTAACTGTTTCAGCCCCAGTGCTCTCTGGACTTGTGGAAATAGCCCCAAATGCTTCTCGACCTTCAATGACAGTAGCCATGTCGATGCCTCCCGTTTGACCTGCCATTGGCCAGGGGTGGGCAGCGCCCCAGGTGGCTCTCTGGGCTCCACACTCACAAGCTCATCTGGACCCTAACAGCCTGTGTGGCCAGCTGGGCCGGTACTGGCATCCCTACTTTGTAGACGAGGAAAAGGGAGGCTCCGAGAAGTGCTCTGCCTTGAGAACGTCCCTGCTTCTTGGGGGCAAGTCTGACTGTGAAAAAGTTGAAAAAGGGAGACAGCCTATCTGTGTCTCCAGTGAGTTGTGGGGATCCCACAACGAGGCCAGGGGAAGACTAACCAGGATACCCTGTGAGCTCAGTGAGGAGGCTGCTGGGATGACTGGTGGGCCCTTGGGGCCTGCATCCACCCTCCTACACACCTGGCATGCAGCATGTTTCACTGGTCCCCACAAAGCCCACCATCATCTCTGACCCATATGAAGGCCTTTATGTGTAAAAACGCTTTGGATGTTGGGACTGTTTCCAGCAGCATAAAGGCCATTCTACAAACGTCCTTTGCAACCACAAGTCTCCATGACTGTGGCTTGGGAGAGAAAGGCTGGAACACTGTGTTCAATTTCCTTAAAATGGATGTGGTGTTGGATTATTACAAAGTGGCCCCGATGGCTCATCCTCCCCAAATCCATGCTCTCAGGTAGTCCTTGCCCATGTCGAGCTGGGCTGGGCTGGGCTAGGCTGGCCTGTCACTTGCTTTGACAAACATGGTATTAGTGATATTTGGCAACTTGAACTGCAAAGGCCTTGCATCTTTGATTTTGCCAAGGCCTGAGACCAGGTAAAGTAGTGAAACTGCCCTGCTGGAGAGGCTGCGTGGACAGAGAGGCCCTGGAAGATGCAAGACCAGTGGCAGAGAGGGCTCACTCAGTCCCCCACCATTCCGTCATCTCAGTTGAGGGGCCAGAACATAAGTGAGTCCATTCTGGACCCTCCAACTCTAGTTGAGCCATCCCACTTTGTAGAGCAGTGACAAGCTGTGTCCCCTGAGCCTTGCCTAAATTGCAGGATTACGAGCAACTAGATGGTGTTTCACACTACCAAGTCTTAGGGTGGTTTGTAACATAGTAATGAAGACTGAAGCAGATGTAGTGCCTGGAAGGGGAGCAGCCGTCCTGTGACCATGAGGATGAAGGCTAAGGACCGTGAATCATGAAGCTATAAGGAGTAGATCTATGATCAACTGTCCTCCTTTGCTCAGGACCATTCCGGGTTTAGCACTGAAAGTCCCAAGTCTTAGGAAACCCTCAGGCCTGAGGAAATCCTCTTTCCCCAGAAAACCAGGATGGTTAATCACCCTACTCAAGTCCTTGATGACTTCTGTGAACACCAAACCTGAGCTGCCTTTCTCTAGATTTATGGCTCTGTGGGGAAAACAAATTCCTCTTTGGTTATGTCATTTGTTGTCTGGTGTCTGTTTCATGAAGTGTAATGTAATCCCTGACTGATGCACTCGGTACCAGAATTCCAGTGACTTATCCAGCTGTTCATTCAGCCAACAAACGTGGGGGAGCACTTGCCACACACCACACTTGTGCTCTGGGCTGAAGTTCAGCAGGGAGCAGCGCCCTGCTTTTGGGGTGTTTTTCATAGCATTCCTGCCCTTCTTTTCCAAATCCCATTCATCCTCCAAAAACCAACTCAAATAACTTTTTCTTGTCTTTGTCTCCCTTGTCAGAAGTTGTAACGTTCTTCTGGTGCATCTTGCTTATGGGTCTGTTTTAGCATCTCTGGGGTGGGTTGTGGGGTTTGAAGGGTGTCATGCAGTGGTGTTATAGCACAGTGGTTAAGAGTACGGTCTTCAGAGGCAGTCTGTCTTTGGGACCTTGGGCAAGTCATTTCACCTTTTTTTTTTGCCTCAGTTTACTCACTTCTAAAAGAGAGATACAATAACACCCACCTCACAGTTACACATATGAAAGACTGTGAGGCCCTGTAGCAGACATGCCTGTGAGTGACAGAGACCCAAAGTAAGTGTCTTCACCCAGATAAGAAACTTATTTCTCTCTCATATAACAATCTGGAGATAGACATCCCAAAGCTGAGAGGCAGCTCTATGCCACAAAGTCCTTCAGAACTCAAGCATCTTCAGTATTGTTGCTCTGCCTTTGTGGCCTCTGTTCTAAAGCTTACCTTACCACATAATACGGCTGCACCAGCTCCTGCCTTCACATCCACATTCCAGCCTGCAGTTAGGAGGAAGGAAGAAAGGAAGAAGAACAGCATGTCCCCCCTCTCTAAGTATGCTTCCTGAAGTTGCATCATTTTTGCTTACATACCATTGAGCAGAACCTTGTCATGTGGCCGTACCTAATTGTGAGAAAGGCTGGGAAGTGTGGACTCTACTCTGGGCTCCCACGTGTCCAGCTGAACTTTGGGAGTTGTATTACTGGGAAAGAAGAGAAAAATGGATTTCTTTCTAGTGACAATGCCTTTAGAATTTTTACTTCATTTATATATATATATATATAATCTTTGTAAATTTTAGATGTGCACATGGCCACCAAGCTAAGACTGCACTTCCCAGCCTCCAACTGGCTGTGACACTGTGACTACATTCTGACAAATAAGATACAAGTAGAACTGTGACGTGGGGCTGCAAGGAAGCCTCCCTAGCAGGCTTCCTTCTTTCTGCTGCCTGGAGCTTGAGCAACCTTCTTGGGCCTTGAGAACTAAGTCCCTCTCTAGGAATGGGGAGCTTGAGTCCCTGATCACTCTGTGAGCCCCCATTCCTGCTCTGGATTGCCTAACAACAGACTTCGTCTTTGTGGGAGAGAAATATGCGTATTGCTGTTATTTTGGGGTTTTCTGTTTTATGCAGATGAACTTAATCCTAATATGAGCACCTCTGTGTTCTGTATAGACAACGTTAAGGGGAGCATCTGGAGGGCACGTCATAGAAAGACAGCCTGAGAGGGAAGGGAGTTGAGGAAGGAGGGTCATGGGCAGCGCAGAGTGGCCTGGCTTCAACCGAAGCCCCTGGGGCCCACCCTATTTGGGCCCTGTTCTACTCAGCATCTGGGGCTGCCCAGACAAAGATGGTGTCCCTACAGAGGGACACATTCCTGCCAAGGAGAGGACTATCACCCAATCCTTTGCCTAGACCAGACACCTGGGAGTCAACTCACCTCCTCTTCTTCATCCACAGCCAGTTGGTCAGCAGGTCCCTTGCTTTCCGAGGCCCAAATGCACCCCAGAGTTGATCCATGGAGCCTTCTGATCTCCCATCTCCCCACCCGGAACCCTCATCAAGCTTGTGCACAATGATTAGATTGACCTTTCTACATGCAGATCTGAAGGTCATTCTCCAATGCTTCTAAGTAAATCCCAGGCCCTGGGGTGCCTACATGGCCGTATGTGATATGGTGGCTGGCTCACTCTCCAGCCGCACCTGTGTGCATACCCCTCTCTAACACCATGGACTCCAGGCACACCATGCTACTAGCCCTTTCTGATACGAGCTAAGTGTGTTAATTCTTCCATGCCTGTCATGGATTGAATTATGTCCCTCCCAAAATATGTGTATCAGTTTGGCTGGGGCATGATTCCCTGTGTTGTATGATTTTCCTATATGTTGTAAATCCTGCCTCTATGATGTTTAATGAGGGAGGATGGGTAGCAGTTGTGTTAATGAGACAGGACTCAATCTACAAGATGGAATTGTGTTTTGAGGCAAGATCTAGAGATACAAAGGAGAGAAACGGGCAGAGAGACTGGGTACCTCATATGACCAAGAAAGCAGAGCTGAATGCTTCCTTTGCAGCCAGGGTTCCTGTGCAGAGAAACTCCTAGTCTGGGGGAAGATTGATGAGAAGTCCGACAGAGAGAGAAAGCCTTCCCCTGGAGCTGACGTCCTGAATTTGTACTTTTAACCTACTTTACCATTTTTTTTTTTTTACCATGAGGAAATAAATTTTTCTTTGTTAAAGCCATTCACTTGTAGTATTTCTGTTATAGCAGCACTAGATGACTAAGACAATGCCTTTACCCCAGGGATGACAAACTTCATCCTTCATGTTGACTCGAGTAAGAGCGACTGCCTAGAGAACTGTGTTGAGAATCCTGAGGTCCTACTCAGGTCTGTGATAGAGCAATGCTTGATTAGTGTTGTCTGCCTTCGGCTTAGCAAGGAGGCATTGTGGTGGCTTCTGCACCACGTTTTCTATCCCTGTTTTACATGTTCATCCTTGCCGCTCCTCTTTCCTGGCCCCAGAACGATGCCTGATACACATTTTGATGAATGAGTCAACAAGTGAATGATCATTTCAAAGCACATTTCACATTCATGATTTCATTTAAGCTTTACAGTGGCTTGTGAGGCAGGCAGGGTGAATGTCTTTAAGGTTGTGTGTCAACTTGGCTAGGCTGTGATTGGGCTGTGATTATCAGTGATTTGGCAGTTATGATGTAGTTTGGCAGTCGTATGATGACGTAATCATTGCCATGAGGGGATTTGACATAATGTGACCACTTCCATGATGTGAGTAGCCAATCAGTTGAAAAGGAGTTTCCTTGGGTGGTGTGGCCTGCATCGAATATAAGTGAACTTTCTGGCAAGGCTCAAGGGTTTTTGCTCGCTCTGGATCCTACAGCTGGCTCCTGTTCATCTGACTTCCAGTTCTTGGGACTTGAGCTAGCAGCTTATCTGCCATCTTGCCTGCTGATCTTGGGATTCGTAGGTCTTTACAGCCTGTGAGCAAGAATTCTGCCGTGCGACCTGCTAATCTTGGATTCGCCAGCCCCTGCGGCTACGTGAATTAGAAGAAGCCTCCAGCCTGACCCACTGACTGGGGACATTTCAGCCTCTACAACAGCGTGAGTCATCTTTTTGATATAAATCTATTTTTTATATACAGGTTTGGTGAGTCATTTCCTTGATATAAATCTCTCTATATACGGGTTTGGTTTCTTTGGTTTATGTATTTATACATATATTTATACGCTTTACTGGTTTTATTTCTCTAGAGAACCCAGACTAAGACAGCCTAAGCTCTTCTCCTCTCTCGCCCTATACTGGAGACACTGCATTTGTCCGGGAGACTCTGTGTGGATGCTGGGACTTGAGTCTGTCTGTGTCACAGGCGGCTCTTGCTGCCACAGCACTCTGCCCTTCTTACTGCCCCCCACAACTCCCCACTCACACCAGCACTGTCACACCCCCTTGCTACCACCATTGCATTGAATGAGAAGCAAATAGGTTCTGTGGCCTGATAGAGCAGGGGACGGATTGATTTGCCTCCTGAGAGGGTCACATGTTAGCCACTGTGAAAATGAGGAAAACCCTCTGTGAGATGGACTAGCATAGTAGCCACATCAATGGACTCAAACACACCAAGCATCGTGGTGATGGCACAAGACCAGGCAATGTTTTGTTCTGTTGTACAGGGCAGACTCAATGGCAATGAACAACTAACAACATGATACAGGCAAATCAAGAGCAAGCGAGGGTATAAGTGATGGGGACCAGGGGTACTGAGGGTAAAGGAGGCATTTATTCAAGACTCAAATACCACCGGTTAGAATGCAGGCTTGTGTGATGATGAGTGGTGTGACTGAGTGGATGGGTGGGCCTATGTCTTCACCTGCCTATCACCGCTAGCTTCAACCAGCAGTTGGGTCTGCCTTATGGGCCAGGTCGTGGTACAACAAACATTGGCCGGCCCCACCTCGTGAACTTTTGCAGATGGACATGCAGCCCTGACCCCACTCCTGCTCTGACCCTGCTGGGCCTCTGACCACTAATCCTCAGCCAACACCGTGCCTAGCCCTGTGAGAGATACTTCTGCCCTTGAGTAGCTCACACCCAGTGTCAGGGACAGGCCCATCCTGGGTTGGTTGTGTGTTGGCAGGGCTCAGATTCAGATGACCCAGTTTGGTTGGGGGATCAAAGGTGGGCATCCAGGTAGAGGGGCAGGTGTGCAGCCGCTGGAAGGTGTGTGTGTGTGTTTAGGCCAGAATGTCCCTGATTGTTCTCCTGCCTGAAGTGGAAAGTGTCAACAGGGGACAGAAAGGGGGGAGACTTGCTTGGGAGGGGTTGCTGGGGCTACCTGGACAGTGAAGAGACAGCCCCAGGAGCCTGCTTTTTGGGGCTCACAGCCTTGCGAACAGACCAGGTCTTCCTGCAGTTGTTCGCATGGGCTCCCGGGCCCTGCCTGACTCCTCACTCCTGGGCAGCGTGTCACACAGTTAAACTGTTGTGAGAGAAGGGAGCAGAGCCCAGCTCCGCATGCATCCAGGGCCTGGCCTCCAGCAACTTTCCCAAGGCTGGAGGAAGGCTGAAAAAAAGCCTTGTGATCATTTCCCAGGCCCCTTAGAGGTCTTCCCGTGAGACCCACACAGAGGGCTCAGGCCTTGCAACTTCCTCAGCATCTTCCTGGAGGCTTCGCTAGCCCTGCCCAGACAGACTGCAAGCCCCTGGGAGCAGAGGAACAGAGAAGCTGAGGGCTCCCCAAGCCCCCTGCCCAGAGGTCTGTGCTCTGGGGCACCAGCCTTCCTGCTGAGTGGCTGGTTCCATCCACAGTTGCACTGAGAGGTGGCTGGGTCTGTACTCAGAGCCGCCCTCTGGTAAGTCCCAGGAGTATGGAAGGATGCTGGCTGGCCCACTCCCTACACAGCTTCTTGCTCCTCACAAAGCTCTTTAATGTTCATTGCACTGGAAAAATTGAGCTTTTCACATTTTTTTTCTGCCCATCATATATATGTCTTCTCCAGTGGGCTCCCAAAACGGGGACCAGGATTGTACAAGGGGTGATGGGGGTGATGGCGAAAGCTTTGTGAAATCTCACTACCTACTCAGCAGCTCTTCCTGCCCCCAACCCCGCTCCCTTACTAACAAAACCCCAACTTCAACCAGCCTGCAATATGCCCAGCCCATGATTGATCTAAGCCAGTCATACCAACCTCATGATTGCTCCTGATTGGCTGGACCCCCTGGCCAATGGCATGTGGGGGGGCTTCTGGGAAAATAAACACTCCCTCCCTGAGAAAGAAAGAGGCACACAGGGAGAAGGCCCAGCCTCCGCCTTCCCTTCTTTTTCCTTCACAGTTCTGGGATTTTTTAGGGAAGTGCCAGGTTCAACTTGGGATCAGAATCAACAGACTACAATTAGGGGTCAGGATCGGGAAACATGTAGGCAAAGTCTCCCTTCTTCAGTGCAGGACAGTTCTTTCAGCTCCTCTTGGCTATGCAGAGCTCCTCTTGGCCCCCTCAGAAAAGGCCTCCTCTCTCAGCCCTCCACCCTCCACCCTCAGCCCTCGGCCCTCTATCCTTTGCCCTCAGCCTTACACCTGATCTCTGCCCTGCTTGGCCAAGTGTTATATAGTTTTTCTTAACTCTGCTGATATGTGCCCAGAGGCACCCCACTCTGCCAGGAAGCCTCCTGCCTAAAGGTGCTCAGCTCTCTCACTGCAGGGTCAGCGTACCCACTGTAGCCACCTCACTCTGTGGGCCGGGAAGCCCTCTGCACCATCTTACACTGATCTCCTGGTACTGCTGCCGCTGTTTCTCTGCCACTGCTTCTCACTATCTCAGGTATTACAGCTCTCCCTCTGTTTACTGGGCCTAGAAGATTCTCAGTGCAGATACTCCGGGTTCAAAGGGGCTCTTGTTGATGGTAGTGAGGACCTTTCTTCCTGCCTCTGGGATGGCTCATCTTAAGCCTAGCAAGATGAC